>NC_077227.1:166317329-166627059 GCF_027887165.1 Monodelphis domestica | reverse complement strand
GGAATCTTAAAAGGATGAAATATTTATATTCTAATAGAGGAGTAATAGTAGTATTCTTTCAGAACCTTCATATTGTGGAGGTCATAGAGCCTAAGTAAATAGCCTGCGAGTAGTTTTTTATGTTTTTATCATCTTCATAGAAGAAAGTAATAGTAGGGAGAAAAGAGGAAGGAAAGATGAGAGAACTAATCTCACATAATTGAAGTATACAAGTAGAAGAAAGGGTTGGGGGAGCAGATGTCACTGGAACTTCACTTGCATCTGAACTAGATAACATATATTTAACACATACATATAAAGAGTTTAGTGTAGAAATTGATTCAGCTTAGTAGAGGTAGGTTAACAGGCATAAACAACAGGGGTAGCTAGAATAAGAGGAAGTATACACTTAAGAAGAAAATTGTCATAGACAGAGCAAGACCTATACTTGGAGCCTCATTTAAATGCTTTGAGATTGTGGAAAAATCACTTAATCCCTGCTTGCCCTTTTCCTCCATACTAATAAAGCCTAACTCACAGAGGTGTTAATAGCATCAGATGAGGCAATGCAAAGGCTGGAGGAAAAAAATCTGCCATATCTTAGCTTAGAAAACCAGGAATAGAAATCATCATCCCAAACAAGACCACAAAAATTAGATTTGTTTAAAAGAGATAAAAAAGGATACTAAATTTTGTTGGAAGATAGAGATAGTGAATGCATTTCAGCACTAAGATCTATACACCAAGTTGCATAGTTTTCAAATATTTAAAGGAAAAACTAAACAATCTTTAGAGAGAAAAAGTCTAGTGATGGGATACTTCACTGTACTCTTTTTCAGACCTTTATTAAGAAATAAAACAAGAAATAAATTAAGAATCAGAACAGAATCTTTTTTCTTTCATTTTTGATTTTAATAGAATTTATTTATTTTTAGGTATCTCAGCCCTTCCCTCCCCTCCTCACATGCAAGGAGATCAGGGAAAAGGAAAAGAAGTAGGTTCCAAAATATTTATAGAAACTCTCTTTGTGGTGGCAAAGAACTGGAAATTGAAGGGATGTCCAGCAACTGGAGAATGGCTAAATAGGTTGTGGTAAATGATTGTGATGGAATATTACTACTACATAAGAAATGATGGGCTGATTCTAAAAAAAACTTAGAAATACGTGAAATAATGAAGAGTTAAATAAGTAGAACCAAGAGAATATTATATACAGCCCCAGTTTAATTATTTGAAGAATTCTTGTGATGTTCACTTGCAGGGAATGAACTGTGAAGTGTAAATATTAAAGACATAATCTATATATACATATCTACTTGCCAAATGATGCTTTCTGTGGTGTGGGGAGAGGAAGGAGAGACTGAAAAAAAGGTTTGGTATGAAAGATCTTTGAAAATTATTTAGTAGAAATAAAAAAGGAGTATACATATTTCTCTACTCTGCATTGGCACCTTAATAATAGAAATCAGCCATGTATTAGAACAGCAAACTATGGTGTGTGAGCTACAGCTGGCCCACTACCTCTTTTTGTACAGCTTGAAGGCAAAAAAATTGTTTTAACACTTTAAAGTTTTTGTCAACTTGTCTATCATCATTAAAATCTCACAAGCAATTGAATAAAGCCAAAAATACCAAAGACATCCTTTACAGGCCATGATGCAATAAAAATTATGTTCAGTGAAGAGATTTGAAAAGAGGCTTTAATATTATCTTGGAAACTGAATGAATTCATTATAAAAATTTGTTGGATCAAAGAAGAAATCATAAAATGTCAGATAATTTTGTTAAAGGTATTGACAACAATGAAAAAAAATTTTGTGGAACCAAAGTAGTTCTTATTTATATTGCTAAGCATTTTGGTTGACAATGTAGAAAATTAACAAATCAATTAATTGGGCATTATAACTTTTTTAAAAGAGAAAAATAATTTAAAAGCCTAACTAAAATAGGACTGAAATAGTAAAAATCAAGCAAATTAATAATAACACTGAAAGGGGACAGTTGGGTAGCTCAGTGGATTGAGAACCAGGCCTAGAGATGGGAGGTCCTAGGTTCAAATCTGGCCTCAGCCACTTCCTAGCTGTGTGACCCTGGGCAAGTCACTTGACCCCCATTGCCTAGCCCTTACCACTCTTCTGCCTTGGAGCCAATACACAGTATTGACTCCAAGACGGAAGGTAAGGGTTTAAAAAAATAATAATAATAATAACACTGAAAGTAAAAAGACAATTTCATTATTAAAACCAGTAGCTTTTTAAAAAACAGATAAACCATTAGTTAATTTAGTTAAAAACAGATAGCTAAATTATCAGTATCTAGAATGAAAAAGAATTCACAGTAAATAAAGAAAATAAATCTTGACAAAATATAATGCCCATTTCTCTTTAAAACACTAGAAAACCAAAGAGTTGTTTGAAATTTCCTTACTGTATTAATTAGTATTAAAATTGCATCAATCTTATACATTTCTATTTATCAATTAAATACAGCAGGAGAAAATACTAAGAGAAATTCCATTCAAAATAACTGTGAAATATATAAAATACTTGGGAGTCACCCTACCATGATTCACAGAGGAACTATGTAAATACAACTGTAAATTCACTCTTTATGGTAACAATGACACACCTAAATATCTGGAGAAATATTAATTGCTCATCATAGTAAGCCAAGCCAATATAATACAAATGACAATTTTAAATAAATGTATATGTTAATGCATTAATTTTTTCAGTGCCTTAGGAGTTAAACTACCAAGGATAATTTTATATAACTAGAAAATTTGAATGCCAGTTCATATGGAGAAATAAAAGGTCAAGGATCTTAAGGGTAATATTGAAAAAAAATGAAATGGCCTAGCAGTATTAGATCTAAAACTATATACAAAACAATTATCAAAAATATGTTTTTTCTGACTAAAAAATTCTGAGTTTTAACAGTGGAACTGATATATCAAAGCAAATGAACCAAATAGCCTACTATTTGATAAATTCAAAGACTCCAGCAGCTGGAATAAGGACTCACCAATATTTCAGAATCATGTGGGAAAACTGGAGAACAATCTGGCAGAAATTGGGTTTAGACCAACAATACTTCACAAAGTAAGCTCTAAATGGATATTTGTTAGAAAAGGTCTTCTCATAACCTGCAGATCTATTTATAGGTGAGCAATTAACAAGGATCACAGGAAATAAAATGGACAATTTTGATTAAATAAAATTTAAAAATGTTTGCACAAATAAATGAGTATAACTAAGATTAAAGAGAAACTGTCAACTAGGAAATAAATCTTTCCAACAACTTTCTCTAATATAGGTCGTATTTTTAAGATATGTAATTAAACTAATTTTTATTTACTAGAATAAAAACCATTTGATAGTCAAAGGATATGAACAGGAAGTGGTGATCTAAGCCACCACTAGCCATATATATATAAAAAAAGCCCCAAATCTTTAATGACTAGGAAAATACAAATTAAAACAACTCAGAAGAAATTTCACATTCACTAGATTGGCAGAATTGACAAAAAGGGAAGATCATAAATGTTGTAGAGACTGGGAAAATAGAACAGATTGATAAATTGTTGGTGGAATTGGTTCAGCCATTCTGGAAAGCTGTTTGAAATTATAAATTATGCATACCCTTTAACCCAATAATACCATTACCATTCCTATACTTCAAAGATTAAAGGAAGATAAATTTTACTATATGTATTAAAATATTGAAAACAGCTATTTTGGTAATAGAGAACTATGGAAACTAAGGGTGTGCCCATTGTTTGGGAAATGGCTGAACATATTCTTAACACAAATAACTCATACAGTTTGAATTTCATTATAATTGTGCTATGCTAAATCTTTATGTTTATTTAGCTGATTCTATTTCTTCATCTATTTCTTCAGTGATTTTTGTTTGTCAAATCCAGTTCAATGTTTTGGCTGGGACCACTTGATTTTATTTTCTAAAAAATTATTTTGTCATCTTCAGTGCAGAATTTGTCTTCTTGAGGGAGAATTTGGTAAATTTAAATTCTCTTATGACTTCATACTATGTTATCTTGCAAGGAATTAATTTTTTCATTGTAGAATGTATCTTTTTAATTAAATGGTCACCCTCTATGTGAGGCCATATATTCAGGCCAAAATGAATGTGACTTGCCTATGATCACATGGTTAGAAAATGTCTAAGGTCAAATTTGAACACAGGACCTCCTGTTACTAGGCCGGGCTCTCAATCTACTGATCCACCAAGCTGTCTAATTCATAGCTTCATTTTAAAGACATCAAATCTGATTGTTAGACTATTTTATTTATATTTATTCTATGTGATCTTGTTTTTTTAAAAACTGAACATTTTTGTGGTTTAGAATCCTATCTGCCAGTGGAATTGATCCGAGTGCTATAGACATGTTTAACATTGTTATTCTTATTTTCTTTGTTTTATATTCCCTCTTTGCTAAATATTTTGATCCCATATCCATTGACAATGATCCTGTATTCCAATTACATGAAGATCAAGTATAGTGGGGGGCTGGCCCACAGCCCTCCCACTAAAGGAAAGATAGAAGGTTGACCTTGGGGAAGGACTGAAACCAAGGAGATGGATAAGAAGTAGGCAGACACACACATACTATTTAACAATTGAGCTCCACAGAACAAGCCCAGCTACATAACCCTCATGAGGACCTGAGACCGTTAAGTAGCTCTAAATTAACAACACATGGTTGCAGGAGTATAGAGATTAGCTGAGAGGAAAACCCAGTCCTTTAGAGTAAATACTCTAAACCCAGACCACTCAGGCTTGAGGTTAGGATGATAATAAGAAGGTCTTTAGAGAGAGAAGGAGAGATAAAGAGAGGAAGTTAAAGATGAGCTTGGCCAGAGGCTAAGCTCCAGGAAAGACAGAGACTGGTGAGAGGTGATGCCATAAGAGATTGGCCTTCTGTAGAAGCTCCTATTTATTATTATTGAGATGCAAATGTATACAATAAATATGGATGAGTTCATGGTGGGTTGCAATTGGTTTACTTGTAAAGATATAGGAGTGGTTTGTCTCCGCCAGGTGAGCACAAAGAAACCTGATTCTAAATCTGGGGGACACTGGGATCAAGGGTCAAAGGCTGTACTTGCCATGCGCAGGACTGAGCTTGCTTTCTCCTAAGACATTTTAACTATTTACATTTTACATTTACATTTAACTATTTACATTTTAACTATTTCCCTTGTCCATAGATAGGTGTGAACTGCTACATCAAGTATTAAAAAGAAATAAAAACTCCATCATACAAACACAACTATTTGAGGGGAAAATCACATTTTATTAAGATTTTAACATTTTACATTAGTTACAGCATTTGAGTTTACCAAAGAATAATCTTTCTGTTAAACTTGCAGTCATATGAATTTGTTGAATGCACATTAGTAAGTCAAAAATACGTCTAAGCTGGCAGCCAGTACACAACAGCAAATGTTGTAATGTTATATATTGTTTCAAGTTTCTATCTGTATATTTTTTTTAAGTGTATTGATAAGGTTGAGAATATGTTCATTAAGCTTGTAAAAAGCTCAGGTTGATTGGGGAAGACAGGAATACAGTTCATAATAATTTATAAAAATTAAGGAAACAAGAGTACCACTTGGGATAAAATTACACAGTTACCAATTGAATGTGATTGACAAGTTATTAGTATAGCTCACACTTTTGTTATTCAGTATAATGAGGAAAAATATAGACATGTATTCACGATCCAGGCTATTTGACAACATATAGATTATGTATTAGAAAAGGTAAATTTGGTCAGTAACTATAGATTATTTTAAAATATTTTACCACCATAGCCTCCAAATTGGTTTAATTTTTATTGAATTCAGTATTAGTTCACTACTACTTTTAGAAGCAGAGTTAGTTGTATCATATAATGGTTTAAAGTTTATTAGCAACATTATAGAAGTGATCAAGAAAATATTAAGAACATTGATTAGAGCTCTACTTTTTTTAGCACTTTAAACTATTTTATTATTGCTTTCTAAAAAACAAGTAGAGTGTTTATTAACGTACATTAACAGGTTTGTAACATATACAAATTGAGAATTACTTTTTTAGTTGTCAGGTTCTAATTGGTACCTTATTTGGAGTTTGGTTATCCACATTTACAGTTGGGGAGAGTCCTAGAAACAATGGAAAACATACATAGAGTGATATCACAGGAAAATTTGGGGAGCATTGTGATAAAGGATGAAAAGGTTTGCAATTTGCAAAACTGGTGCAAAGAACTGAGAAATGCAAACCTAGGAATAATTGACAGTGGCATGTATCCAAAGGTCACATGGGAACCAGTGCCTGAGGAATCTAGGTGAAGATTCCATCTTTCCAATTGACTGTCTTCGCTCCTGAGGATGTTTAGATGAAAGCTTAAGAAGATTTTTCCTTGTGATCAAACTGTGGAAGGAGCTTTTTCCCTGTATCTGGCTTCTGGCAGAATCAGTCTTTCTTGGACATCAGGACTTGTTTGGACATCTAACAACAAAAGATCCTGACTCTATTTGATTTTGAACTCCTGCTGTGAGAATTGGGGTATTTGGTTAAGTTTTAGTTGAGTAACATAGTTAATATAGTTTAGTTAGTTTTAAGAATAAGAATAAGTATATCCCTATGCCCTTATTCCTTTCCCCTACCAAACAATAAAACAGATTTTTATATATTTTCCTCTTGTGTTTCCCTTGCCCCAAATCCTATCCTAACAGCATGGAAGAAATTACGTCATATCTATGGATAGGAGAAGAATTCATAACTGAACAATAGATAGGGAGGTTCATGGAAAGTAAAATGGTGGCTTTGGTTATACTGATAACTATATTGTAGCTTTGTAATTGTAACTTTGATTACTTAAAACTTGAGAGTTTTTTCAAACAAACAAAATTATTAGCAAAAGCTAGGAGAAAAGCAGGAATTCTGCTCTGAGCAAGAGTTGGAGAATTTGCATCAAGTTTGTTTGCTAAAGTTCTCATTTCTCAAACACATAGAAAACTGAACCAACTTTATGAGTATAAGCACCATTTTCCAATTGATGAATGATCAAAGGATGTAAGTAGGCAGTTTTAAGAGGAAAAATTATATGCAATAAATAGTCATGTGAAAAAATGCTCTAAATAACTAATAATTAGAGAAATGCAAATTTAAACAACTTTAAGATAACACCTCATGTCCACCAGATTGGCTAAGGTGACAGAAAAGGAAAATGGCAAATGTTGGAGAAGATGTGGGAAAATAGATCTATGAATGCACTGTTGGAAAAGCTATGAAGTAGTTTAACATTCTGGAGAGCAAATTGGAACTATGTCCCAACAGCTATAAAACTGTGATTATCCTTTGACCTGGCAATACAACTAATAGATCTGTATCCCACAGAGATCAAATTGAAAAGGAAAAGTGTCTATGTGTACAAAAATGTTTACAGTAGCTCTTTTTTTGTGGTGATTATGAATTGAAAACAAATCATGCGCATCATTTGGGGAATGACAGAACAAACTATATGAACGTCATGAAATACTATTGTGCATTAAGAAAAAAAATGGAATGGATTAAGAAAATTCCTTTTTCATCACTGGCTCAATGTTCTAAGTGAGGGGTTCTGAACTCTTTTTGGGAGGGGAGACGTGGATCTCTTTTTTCGTAGGTTCATGAAGTTAATGGATGCCTTCCCACAATAATGTCTTGTTACCTACACTCATAATCACAGGAAGTGCTAATTTTTAGTTAGAGATTCATTAAAATAAAGATATATACCCATTCAAGTTCATGGACCCCCAAAAATCTAGAAGTCATTGGACCTTAGGTTAAGAGTCCCTGCTCTATGTAGAAGTTAAAAATTTCTATACATTCAGAGTCTTCTTCAAAATTTAACAACCATGACTCCTCACAGAGCTAATCTTATCCTTGCATTGTTTTAGGGGACTCTTTAAAGCTGTACTGGATTAGTAAAATGAGGTAGAGCCATTTTCTGTGTTTAGAACTTACTGGCATTATTGCTTCCCTTGCTTACAAAACTATATAAAGAGACCCTGATCCAACAAGCCAAAGTGACTTATTTCCCCAGTCTTCTTTATATAAAAGCTAAGTGGATGGTGTGAATACCTGAGCACAGAATTAATTCTAAGCCTCTCCTCCTCCTCCTCCTCCTCCTCCTCCTCCTCCTCCTCCTCCTCTCTCCTCCCTCTTCCCTCCTCTCTCCTTCCTCTCCCTCCTCCCTCTTTTCTTCTTTCTCCTCCTCCTCCTCCTCCTCCTCCTCCTCCTCCTCCTCCTCCTCCTCCTCCTCCTCCTCTTTCCTCCTCTCTCCTCCCTCTTCCCTCCTCTCTCCTTCCTCCTCCCTCCTCCCTCCTCCCTCTTTTCTTCTTTCTCCTCCTCCTCCTCCTCCTCCTCCTCCTCCTCCTCCTCCTCCTCCTCCTCCTCCTCCTCCTCCTCCTATCCCACCACCCCTTACCTTCCGTCTTGGAACCAATTGGCTCCAAGACCAAGTGGTAAGGGCTAGGCAATGAGTTAACCCCCATTGATTTGCCCAGGGTCACACAGCTGGGAAGTGTCTGAGGCCAGATTTGAATCTAGGTCCTCCTGTCTCTAGGCCTGGCTCTCCATCCACTGAGGTACCCAGCTGCACCCCCCCCCGCCCCCTCTATCTCCTAAGTGGTAGTATTCACCTCAGCCTTGAACACTCAACTTTGAAGCCCGACCACACTTTTTAGACTTCTGATTTATTCTCTACTTGGACTTTTTGAAGGTGAGAAGAGAAACAGGAAAGGAAAGGAAAGAAAAATGAAATGAAAGAGTGAAAGGCTATATGGGGACTGGTCTGCTTAGATTGAAGAAAGACCACCTTTTTATGAAGTGCTCTGAGGATTTACAAAGTGCTTTTAATGAAAGAATTTAAAGCATCAAAAGAAAAGGATGCCCATTCTCATTCTCCCTCTTCCATCTCTAATGCCCATCTTCCTGCCTTAGGTCCTACTTGGTATTTACAAGGCTATGGAACAGAAATAGTTTCTCTGCTGTTTAGTGCTTATGAGTATGTTATTGTTTGCTGCCTCTTACCTTTACCAGGAATTAACTTAGGTAATTAAGCATTTTGGTTTGTGATTATTTGGTAGTTTAATCTGAATATATATATATACTTCCATATATATATATAAAATTTGATATTTCTTTCCCTTCCCAAAAGCAGATATCAACAAAACAGGCTATTTCTACATTTCAAATTTTATTGATAAGAATTTAATGGTTTTCATAGGATAATTCAGTTATAAAAACAAAAAAAAACACCCTTTTTTTAAAAAGGGATCTCAGAGCAGAGAATTTGAATATATATTGGAAATGATGTACAAATAATGGATGACAGCTTAAATTAAGCAAATGTTTTATTTGTAAGGTTGCTATATAGAGCTTTAAATTTTAAGCATCTATTCAGCTTTTGAATTTATATGTCTTTTCTTTTACTTTCAGAATATGAGTGATGCTATGGCAATTCTGCACAAACTACAGACAGGTCTGGATGTAAATGTGAAATTCACTGGTGTCAGAACATTTGAATATACTCCTGAGTGCATTGTGTTTGATCTTCTTGATATTCCATTGTACCATGGATGGTTAGTGGACCCTCAGGTAAGCAGAGGAATCTAAATTATATTGTAAAAAGGCAATAAAACTTCATTGATTTGAATCCACACAAATAAGAATTCCTAATTCTTATACTCTTTAAAAAAAAAAAGCCTTTTCCTTCCATCTTAAGCTCAATAGTGTGTATTGGTTCCAAGACAGAAGAGTGGTAAGAAGGCTAGGTAATGGGAGTTAAGTGACTGATTTTCCCAGGGTCACAGAGCTAGGAAGTGCCTGAGGTCAGATTTGAGCTCTAAATATCTGGACCTGACTCTCAATCCACTGTGCTATCTAGATTCCCCCTTTTACATTCTTTTCCTTGAGGTTTTGCTAGATTAAAATCTGTTTAGGGGAACAGATTGTTTTTTATGTTTTTTTAGCTTGGAAGTATCATTTCCATACTATTACTATACCTAGTTATTTATTCATGAGAACTTGGTAACCATTCTTTAAGACATTTAATAGCTGTGTGAAAATGTACAAAGCACTTAACTTACTTGCATTTCAGTTTCCTTATCTGTGAAAGAGGAGTGATAACTATAGTACTTACCTTATAAGGTTAATGTGAGTTATTCAGATCCATATAAAGCACTTCACAAACTTTGTAGAACAATATAAATGTCAGTTATTATGATGATGAGTAAAAAATGAACAGTTTTGTTTGTCACTTGTGTTTTTTCTTATCAATCCATGCCAAAACTCCAATTCTGTTAGTACAAGATATTGTACTAGGCCCTGGGATACAAAAATAAAATGTTATTCTTCTGGACTTCAAGGAGTTACAATCTAATTAAGAGATGAAGGAATACATTTATGTGTGCAAACACAGACACACTTGCAAAAATATGACATATTCACTACCCAAATTCCTTAGCTGTTGTCTAGACTGTTACAGTAACTTTCTGACAGAAAAGGAAAATTATTATGACAGAAAAGGAAAATGACAAAACTTGGAGAGAATCTGGGAAAATTGAGATACTGATGCACTCTGTTGGGGGAGTTATGAATTGATTCAGCCATTCTGGAGAGCAATTTGAACCTATGCCCAAAGGGCTATAAAATAGTACATACCCTTTGACCCAACAATACTATTAATAGGTTTGTATCCCAAAGAGTTGTTGTTTTTTTTTTAATTTTTATTTGGTCATTTCCAAACATTATTCATTGGAAACAAAGATCATTTTCTTTTCTTCCCTCCCCTCCCTCCCACCACCTCTCCCATAGCCCACACGCAATTCCACTGAGTATCACATGTGTTCTTGATTCGAACCCATTTCTGTGTTGTTGGTATTTGCATTAGAGTGTTCATTTAGAGTCTCTCCTCAGTCATATCCCCTCCACTCCTGTAGTCAAGCAGTTGCTTTTCATCGGTATTTTTACTCCCACAGTTTATCTTCTGCTTGTGGATAGTGTTTTTTAGATCCCTGCAGATTGTTCAGGGACACTGCATTGCCACTAATGGAGAAGTCCATTACCTTCGATTGTACCACAATGTATCAGTCTCTGTGTACAATGTTTTCCTGGTTCTGCTCCTTTCGCTCTGCATCACTTCCTGGAGGTTGTTCCAGTCTCCGTGGAATTCTTCCACTTTATTATTCCTTTTAGCACAATAGTATTCCATCACCAACATATACCACAATTTGTTCAGCCATTTCCTAATTGAAGGGCATCCCCTCATTTTCCAATTTTTGGCCACCACAAAGAGTGCAGCTATGAATATTCTTGTACAAGTCTTTTTCCTTATTATCTCTTCGGGGTACAAGCCCAGTAGTGCTTGGGAGATGGGGGGACCCAGCCACTGCCAGTTTCTCCCTGGCTTCCTCCCCGCTGTCCAGGCTGGATGCTCCAAGCCCGGCTCCCCACTGCTCACAAGGTAGACCCTGCAAACCAGCACCTTTGCCCGCTCAGAGGTTCCCGCTGCTGCTGGGGGCTCAGCCCTCTGGGTTGTGGGGGAGGGGTCCTGGGACCTTCGCTCTGCCTTCCCCTTAGCCCTGAGTATTCTCGGATTCTGGCTTTTGGGGGGTGTACTTTTTGATTTGAGTCCAGAAGGAGGGTTCCCCGCTTCTGTCCTGTTGTTCAGATTGAATTTCGGTGCCCTAGGAGCATTCAGTCTGTATTGGTAAGGAAGGGTCTTCCACGAGGTCTGAACTTTTGCTGCTTGCTAAGCTGCCATCTTCCCAAAGAGATTTTTTTTAAAAGGAAAAGATCTAGCTGTACAAAAATATTTAAAGCAGCTCTTTTTGTGGGGGCAAAGAATTGGAAAGTGAGGAGATATCTATTAATTGGGAAAAGACTGAGGAAATTACAGTATATGATTATAATGGAATACTATTGTGCTGTAAGAAATGACAAGCAGGAAGAATTCAGAAAAACCTGGAAAAACTTCTATAAACTGAAGCAGAGTGAAATAAGCAGAACCAAGAGAACCTTACACAGTGATAACAAGAAGACACAAAGTGATAAAACTCTCAAGAAGAGAAAAACCTAAAAGGTAGGCAGAGAACATCTGGGGTGAAAGGGAAGCACAGACAGCAGGAAGCTACATTGAGGAGTGAGGAGCAAACCAAGAATGAGCCCCCCGACCCCTACCCCACATCTGCTGTGCCAGATTCTAAACCTGAGCCCAAGCCAGCATCCAGATCCTGAGACCCTACCTGGAAAAACAGAGGTCCAATCTCACACACCTTGAAATTCCAAGCAAACCTGCAATGAAGTCTGGAGTTCCAATTTAGGGTATTCTGTGCTGAAGCAGCCCGATCTGTGTGGGCCCAGAGTGAAGCTAGGATTCCTAGTCTGGGCCTGTGGCAAGGACATAGATCTCAGTTTGGGGTAGTTGGTAGATCCAAAGCTGGGGCTCCCTAATCATGGTGCTTAAAACTGAGGATAGAGCTCTAGGGCAAGGTAACCTACTGTGTGCTTGACTAGATAAAGCACAGAGACCAAAAGCCTACATACACCTAAGCCTGAGGCTAGAATTTGAGCTATCAGCAATCTCAAGGGTAAATTTAATCAGCAGTGGGAGGAGGCCCTTAGAACTCCCAGCCCTCAGGCCATCATACCATCTTCCAAGAACTGAAACTGACAGAAATCTATAAATAAAGCTAAGAGTATCATCAAGGAAGGACTGAAATTTAAGAGGTACCCTAACCTCCCAGAGAACAGAGTCTACCTATAAAAAGGTTGGGAAAATGAGCAGATAACCAAAAAAGCAACTACCTATATAGAGTTCTTATGGAGACAAAGAGCAAGGTACAGACATAGAAGGGGACAGTGAAAGCAAAGCAAACACACACAAAGTTCAAAAGAAAAATAGGAATTGGACACATTCTGGAAGAGCTCAGAAAGGATTTCAAAAACCAATTAAGAGAGGCAGAAGAAAAATGGGGAAGAGAAATGAAAGCAATGCAAGAAGGAATGAAAAAGGAGGCTCAAAAGCTGATGGTGGGAAATCAGGCCTTGAAAATTAGATTTAAGGAACTAGGAGCTAATGAGTTCATGAGACATCAAGAAACAAACTAAAATCAAAATAATGAAAAAACAGAAGAAAACATGAACTATCTCATCAAAAAAACAAATGACCTAGAGAAAAAGATTCAGGAGAGACGATTTAAGAATTATTGGTCTACCTGAAATCCATGCTTAAAATGTTGGAAACTTTTTTTTACATGTAGTTGGGGGAAATTAAAATAATTTTTAAAATGCACTCCTTCTGAAAAATGTTTGTACAAAAATATTTATAGCCACAAAAAATTAGAAAATGAAGGGGTGTCACTTGATTGCGGAATGGCTGAACAAATTGTGGAATCTGATGGTGATGGAATACTATTGTGCTGAAAGGAATAATGAACTGGAGGAATTCTATGTGTGACAAGGAAATCACTTTAAAAGACTGATATATATTAATTTAAGGTCGCCAAGGAATTCAGCTATGTAATTCCTAAATGAAAACTGAAGTCAGCAGTCAACCTTTTATGGCGTTTAATTACAAACAGGAGGAAGAAAGGTATTAGAGATAGAGAGAGGAGGGAGAGAGAAAGGGGAGAGAAGGGAATAGGGCTTAAATACCCCTTCTGTTTAGGCTGGGCCAAAAGGCCTAAGCCCTTAGATAGCTGAGGCAAAGAAAAGAGATCAGTCCCTATCACTCACGTGACCAAAATGGAGAAACAGTCTCAGGGGCCTCCACCTACAGCTTCCTTCAGAGCAAGCTTCTCAGAGCACAACCTCTCAGAGCAAAACCTCTCCAACCAACCCCCCTAGTCCTCAGACCCCGCTATCTTTAAGGAAACCATCCAAGTTCCCTCCCCTCAGTTCTCACATCTACCAATCACTGTCCATGTCTTCCCTGTGCCAATGGTGGCTCTAGCTTAACCCAGGACTGCCCAGAGGTCTGTGGCTTTGCACATGTCTGTTGAAGGTCATATTCTCAAATAATTAAATCTTTGATCCTTTGCTGCAGCCCTTCCTAAATCCTGTTACCCTGAGTAGGGTGGAGATTGGAATAATTAAATTTTGATCTATGCTGCAGCCCTTCCTAAATCCTGTTAGGACTGAGTAGGGTGGAGATTGTAATTTCCAAGACCTGGTTCTGTCATTCCAAGTATCTCTATTGTATCAATTCTAAAATCAATCATGACTCAAAGAAATTCCTGTTCTATGCTTAAGCATAGGTCAAAGCCCTTTACATTGTTCAGCAAAAGGTTTCTGTCCTAAAGTAATCTTAAGAAGGGAGGAGGAGGAACCTCCCATGCCAATGGGGTTCACATTCCAATAGACTATCAGTAAAAAATTTTCCAAGTATGAAAGTTCCCAATGGTGAAATTTCCAACATTTATAAGTCTAAGAAATTTTAAGGTTTACATATGTGAACTGGAAAGACCTCCAGGAATTGATGCAGAGCAAAATGAGCAGGATCGGGAAAATATTGTACATGGAAAGTGAAACATTGTGACACAATCAAATGTAATAGACTTCTCTACTAGTTGCAATGCAGTGATCTAGGACAATCCTGAGGGACCTAGGAGAAACAATACTATCTACATCCAGAGGAAGAAAACTATGGGAGTAGAAACACAGAAGAAAAGCATATGATTGATCATGTGGTTCAATGGGGATATGATTGGGGTTTGGGCTTTAAGAGATCACTTTATTGCAAATATGAATAATAAGGAAATGGGTTTTGAACAGTGATACATGTACAACCCAGTGGAAATGCTTATCTGATCCACGTGGGGAGGGGAAGAAGAGGAGTGGGAAAGAACATGAATCATGTAACCATGGGAAAATATTTTAAATAAATGAATAAATTTAAAATAAAATAAAATGCACTTCTTTACCTCTACCTCTTAGAATCTATAGTTTCCTGTTCAGCTTTAGGGCTATCTTCTACATAGGATTTTTCCTGTTCTTCTGTGACTCCTCAGCTGACCTTGTGTTTATTTTGTCAACTCTGGGAGGGAAGACTGTTATTTTTGTCTTTATATCTCCAGTAACTAGTGGCACAAAAGTACCTGGCACAGAGTAAATACTTAGTAAGTTATGCTTATTGCATGATTGATCATTGTGAGAGAAATATGATGAAAACACAATGAGAAGCTTGATAATGGGAAGAATCATTCCTAGCTAAGCAGCATTAGAGAAGACTTCATGGAAGAGTTAGCATCTAAATTGGACTTTGAAGCAAGGAATGGATTTCAAGAGAGAGAGTTGATGGTAGAGGTAATATTTTTATTCTAAGTATAGAGAATATTATAACCAAAGGTATACAGGGATGGGAGAGAGCAGAGTAAGTCATTTTGCCTATATCATGAAGAAATCTAGAAAGATATCTCAGAAACTACTTGTGAAAAACTTTTAATTAGATAGATTAAGGAACTTATGGTTTATTAGGTAGGTAGTGGGAATGGGAGGGGATTTTTAAAATAGAGGAAAGATATGTGTGATGTGACAAGAGTCTAGGACCAGCAATGAGCATGGTCCCAGAGATATTCTAATTCAATGAAAAATAGACATGGAAGGGTACAAGAATACCAGTTAGGATACTATTAGAATACTTTTAGTGAGAGGTGATGAGGCCTTCAATTTAAGAGATTACATTTTTAGAACAATTATGTTACAGAATGAATTATAGGATGAAAATGTTGATGGATTTGCTTTCGGTTATACAGACATTTCAGTGTATCCTGTACTGTACCATTCCATTTTCATATAAGAAAAAGAAAGAAATTGGGTGAAAGACATGTACTCTCTTATTTATAACTTCTAATTTTTATAAGCTAATGAGAAGAAACCCTATTTACTTATGTGTTTTGAAAATTATACTAGTTAAAATTTTGCAATTTAGAGGTTTTACTGATGTAATATTTTGTGGTTACCTAATGGCTTCTTTATTATAGTAATTTTGTCATGTAGGATTGTTAGACTATGAAGATTTTTTTCATAAACCATAATTTAGTTAGAAATAAGAAAAATATGAAATTAAACTTAGTGTTTCAGATGAACTTTCAAATTCTCTAGATAACTCAGACATGTTTAAAAGTTACTTCACACAATTACTAGTCAAAATCAAGCTCCATTCTTGTTTCAATTCCTCACTTACTAAGGAAATTTAATTCATTCAACTTGAACTCTCTAGCCCCAATGATCTTTTTCTCTTCCCTTCAAGAATTAAAAGTTCCACCTGCTCTGCAGATTTCATTTCTTGCCAACTTTTGAAAGATCTTATTCCTACTTATACTTTCTTTTTCAAACATGAAACAATCTCTAATCCCTCTCTTTTTACTGACTCTACCTTCACATGTGCATGTTTCCCATCTAAAAAAAAAAAAAATCTGTGCTGAATCTTGCTGTCTCATTTTCCCCTCCTGCCTAACTTCTCCAAGCATTGGTGTCTCTTCAACTTCATTTCCTCGCCATTACTTTCCTGCTTTAACTCAACCTGCTTCTGCTTCTGCCATTTTCATTAAAATGTGATTATTGTCCAATATAATGGAAAGTAATAGAAGTTGGAGAGCATTTAGAAGAGAGTATCCAGTATTATGAAGAGCCTCAAATTCATGGCATATTACAATTAATTGAAAAACCTGGGAAGAGTTATCCTAGACTCACAGAAGAAATGATAGACATCTTCAAGTATTTACTCGACTGTCACATGGAAAAGGGATTAAAATGACTCTTTGTACCACTTGGCATTGCCCGGCATTCTTTTTCCAGGATATTCTGCCATCTCTAGATTTTCATCACAATAGTCTTTCCTCATGGTACTTCTACCAGTCTCACTACTTCTTTTCAATCTCTATTGTTAGATCTTCCTTCAGGTTATAACCAATAATAACCATGAGTATCCTTCATGGCTCTGTCCTAGCCCTTTTTTCTTCTTCCTCCTCTATACTCTTTTTCTTGGTGTGTTAGGGAGGTGTCTCCCCAAGGCATGTGAAGAACTTTCCCCAGTTGAAAGGGCAGATGAGGACAATTTTGTTTCAGAGGCCTTGAAAGTAGAGCTGAGCCATCACCAGTCGTCTGAACACTGGATTTAGGAAGAGGGAGTGAGGCCAATGATTTTGCACAGATCTGTCTCAAGTTAATCCAATTTATGCAAGAGTCAGAAGATATCTTCTGATGTCATTTTGGTCCTCTTCAGGTACCAAGGACAACAACCAGCCAACCAGTCTTGTTTGGTTATCTTATCTACTCTCATAGGTTCAATTATCATCTTTATGCAGATAATTCTTTGATCTATATATTTAGCCTTAGTCTCTTGTTTTGGATATCTTGAACTGGATGTCCTAAATGCATCTCAAATTTAAAATGTCAAAGACAAAAATCTTTCCCTCCAGGTCTTCTGTTCTTTGCAATTTTCTTATTGTCTAGAACACCCATCTTTTTCTTGGTCATCCATGACACTTTAAATCATATTCATTCTACACATCCAATTTATTGCTCTGTTTTGTTTGTCTTCACATCTTTTATATATATATGGCCCTTTCTTTCCATTTACACATTTAGCACCCTACAGTAGGCCCATTTCACTACTTGCCTGGACTATTATAATAGCAGGTCCAAAACAGAACTCATTGTCTTGTTCCCACACCATCTACACTCTTTCCAACTTTCCCATTACTATAGAAAGGACCATAGACTCTCTTCACCTTCCACTGGGACTAATGCAATTGAGAGGTTTAATGATTTGTCTTCCTTCCTCAGGTCTTTCCTAGCTCTATTCCACTCTCTATTAACCTCTATTTAATGAGTTCGAGGGATTCCCTCTAGGATCAAATATAAAATGTCTTGTTTGCCTTTTAAAGCTTTTCCCAAGCTGATTCCTTCCTACCTTTCTAGGCATACATTCAGTTTGCACATTCAATTATTGATAATGGTGCTATAGAGTAATATAAAAAAATCTCAAAGTTGAATTATCAGCTTTTTCTCCATGATTCTTAGATTTCACCTTATATTAGAAAGGATATTTTTGTGTATAATATTTTCAGTCCTACGTTATTTAAGAGTATTGTGATAATGATATTTTTCTAAAAATAGCAATAGAAATACCTGTATGACTCCTGGTAAAATATTGAATAGAATTATCCCATATTTTCTTAATTCTAGTTCTCAATTTTCCAAATTTCTGTTGGGAACTTCTTTTAAACAAAGATGACTTCCTATTATAATAGCATTTAGAAATGTATACTTCATTTGATGGGATTTGTACAGTACTGTTTGTTTTTTTCTGAATAACTTAGATTTTAGAAATACTAGATTCTTTGATTTTTTAAAATTTCATTGTTTTGCTTGAAGGAAATAAAGAAAAATAAAATCTAGTAGTTAGCATGCAAGTTAATATTAGCATGGACAAATTAAAGTTGCTGCTTCTCAGAATAAATGTTCCTTCTCTATAAACTTTGCCTCACTGCTAAAACAGATTCCTTTCCCTTTGAATTTGCTAGAATTCAATAATGATGCAAGTAATGACAATATTTTATGATTTTTATATATATTTGGACATGGATATAACATGATAGTTTAATATTCCAAATTCAGAAAAAATCTTAAATTCTTATCTTTTGGTAAATGTCTTTTAACTTGTGATCCTGAAGGTTACAGATCCTTTGAACTTTCTCTTGTGAATGCTATGCTTACTTGGTAAACCAAATGATTTTTTAAATTGGCGTCTTTTTCATCATTTAAAAAATATATACCTTTACTGATTTCCTGTACAAAGCAAGCTATGTTTTGTAACTAAGAATAAAAAAGAAAGGGAAAAATGCAATTAGTAAAACAGCCACCCAATATAGTTCCTTCTGCAATGATGGAAGAGGGATGAATTTTCTTATCTTCTCAACCTTTTCCTTCTCCATTTCTTTCTCCTGTTCTTCCTCTTACTCCTTACCTCCTCCCCCCCACCCCATTTACACAGTTTTGGTCATTCTATAGTACATATTGTTTTCCTGGTTCTGCATACTCCACTTTGCATCAGTTCATATAAGTCTTCTATGTTTCTTTGTGCTAATCGTACTTATAATTTTTTATGGCACAATCAAATTCTATTATAATACATATGCCACAGTTTGTTTAGTCATTTCTAAGTTGATGGATAGCTACTTCCAATTATTTGCTACCACAAATAATATCACCATGAATATTTTGGTATATATGGTGATAGCTTTTCCTTATGTCTTTAACTTCTTTGGGATGTATGCCTAGTGTCAAGATCTATTTTGTCAGAGGGGATGAGTATTTTAGTCATTCATTTACAACAATATCAAATTGTTTTCCAGAAAGGCTGCACCAATTCATAACTACATCAGTAATATTTTCTTATTGTTTCCTTTTTGTAGCCCTTCCAATATTGACTCTTTTCCTTTTGTCACATTGTCAGTTTGCTGTCCATGAGGTGAATCCTGGCTTGAATATCTCTCACACACACACACACACACACACACACACACACACACACACACACAGAACCAGGCCTGGAGATTGAGATCCTGGGTTCAAATCTGTCCTCAGACACTTAGCTGTGTAACCCCTGGGCAAATCACTTAACCCCAGTTTCCTAGCCTTTATTACTCTTCTGCTTTGGAAATGATACTTAGCATTGATTCTAAGACACAAAGTAAGGTTTGTTTGTTTGTTTGTTTGTTTTTTAAATATTTGGGCAGATACAAAGAAGATTGGAGCTTCTGTGTAATCTATGAGGCTTTTGGGCTTTTGTTTCTCAATCTTAAACCATGTTATCCAATGTGTGAAGGAAAATGCCTCCATCCTATGGAACAGTGAGTGGATGACAACTTGGCAGAGCCAGTATGATCCTAGGCATACCTAGCAAATGGGGAAGAGCCAGTAGAATGTTGCCATGGTATGAAGTTTGAAAACCAATGGGCAAGGAGGGTTCTTAAACCCAGTCAAGAAGCATGCAGCTCTTTTTTGGCTTCTAGGCCTGGACTGACTAGTTCTCAAAACTGCCTAGGCACAAGCTTAACTTGGCTCTTGATCTATGGAGAGCTGCTGTGCTGGGGCAGGGACAGGGTTTTAGCTAGCCAAA
The DNA here is from genome assembly GCF_027887165.1 of Monodelphis domestica. NCBI lineage: Eukaryota > Metazoa > Chordata > Mammalia > Didelphimorphia > Didelphidae > Monodelphis > Monodelphis domestica. The sequence goes on along the minus strand of NC_077227.1, from coordinate 166,606,898 downwards.
TGAAAAATCAGTTCTAGTTTGACACCTCACAATCTCTCACTGGCACTCTCCTTCATCTTATTAAGCCTATAAATCTGTTGATGAGCCTCCAGACCATTTTTTAATTGTTACACCAATATACTGTTTTACCGTCTTTATCTATTGACAAATTTGCATTGAAATAGCTAAATATTAAGCTAAAATTGAATTAAAGTAAAATATTTTTATCAATCTTTAGAGAATTTCTCCATTTCCTCATTCTTTGTAACAGATGATAGCTTATAACATCGTTCCAGTGGCCTTATTGCATATTTTCATTTTGCATCCTGAGAATCAAGATAACAGTTCATGAAACTTATATTTCTGGTTACCTTTGGGTGAATAATGAATTGAATTATTTTATATATCTCTCCTAGGAAAACCTGTGAGCTGTCATTTCCATGTAGCTATACCTTCCTTCAGTCTTCTGTAGAACAAAAGTATCTGTATTTGATATAATTCATTTCCCTCCTTAGAAATTTGTTGGTTCTAGTTGTTATTTTATATTTAGAGATCTGTCTTCATAACTCTCTGTGGGTTTTTCTCATACCTGAATTGTGTTCCTTTCTCACTTCTACTTAGAATCAGTCTCATTTCCTTCAAAACTCATCTTAAACCACGTTCTACTTAAGACTTTCTTTATTCCCCACAGTTATTAGTTCCCTAACTACTCCCCCTCCCACCAATTTTTATTTATTTCATTTATATGTACATGTGAAATTCAAAGGCTGTCTCATTTTTATATTTATATCCTGCAGTGTTGAGCACATAACACATATTTAATAAGTATATGATTGATTGATATAGTACCAACAGTTAATCTTTACATATAACTCAAGATCTATGATTCTTAGCATTCTGAGTCCTCTTTTTCCATCATTCTACTCCTAGTACTGCAGAAAAACAGGAGAGCCACAGAAATTTGATAGCCATTTTGCTTGTTTCTGTTTCGTGAGTATCCATGATCAGAGAGCTTATCATTTAGTAAATAAACAATAATTGAGCATCAGCTGTGTTCCAGGTACTGTGCTGAGTCCTGGGAATCTAAATATGGGGGTGGAGGGAGCCAATCCTTACCCTCAAGGAACTTATAATCTAGTGGGGAGAGATAACACAAAAGAGGAAATTGTAAGGGGTTGATAGTACAGAATATATTTGGTTCAGGGACATGAAGTTCAGAGGAGTGCAGCAGTTAGGCAATGAAGAGTTGGCCTGGGCATCTTCCTTAAATGAAGGTTCTAGGAGGGCCTCTTTACTCTCCAGGCAGTAGGAACAAAGGAACTGATGAGATGAATTTCAAGGAAACCTACTGTTTATGATTAATCATTAACCTACTGTTAATGATTATCTCTTTTCTTAGGTAAGCTGATGCTAAAGTCTATGTTGACTCTGTAGAGCTTGTAGTTTACTGGCATAGCCTTCATGTACCCAGTTTACTTTATACCCTGATGAGTTATCAAAATATATAACTAACATGGAATGTATTGGTTCCCTTGAATAGCATTTTATAGGAATTGCTTCTTTCATTGCCCCAGTGCTTATTAGGAAAAAAAAAAAGTAAAAGCATATGTCTTTAAGCCAAGTGTATTTTCTGCAGGATGACTTTTTAAAAAATCTGATACAATAAAAAAAGAAATGCAAATGATCTATAGGCATATGAAAGGGAAATACAAATGGAAGCAACTCTGATGTTTTTAGAATTGATTTTTTTTAAATGACAAAATAAACAGGAAAAAAATTGAAGTTTCAGGGATTGATCTTTCTTTGTGGAAAAAGAAGTACCATTAATACACTAGTATAATTTACAGTATTCCAGTTAAGGAAAAGTTTGAAATTATTGAGGAAAAAAGTCATTAAACTATTCATACCCTTTGGACCAATAATCCTACTACTAATAGGGTATATATTACCAAGGGCAAAAAGGGAAACGAAGGGTGTAGAGTTCATATAACTATATATTATGTAACATAACATACCATATGTTACATATATAATAATATTTATAGCCACATTTGTGTCAGTAAAAGCAAACATAGTAAACTCGAAATAAAGTTATTTGAAACAAGGTACTCATTGATTAGAGATTGACTAATGTAAGGGTTAAATTTAATGGTTGGACTTAAAATTATATGAAATATCATGGTCTCTGAAATTATTATATCTCAAGTCAGAAGTTTATTTACCAAAATTGAGGGGAAACAATAAAGTAGAGAAATATGAAAGCAGCTAGAGAAAATACCTATAGTAGTCCTCAGCCAAGATGGAAACTATTGTTTCTGGAAACTAGGAACGGAGTCAGCCCTTTTCACTCACCCACAAAGCAGTCCAGGAGTCTGAACCAAGTTGAAGCCGAGGTCCAAGCCGTAGTCTCCAGCAAAGCTCTCTCAAAGACTATCTTCAGAAGACAATCCCCAGAAGACAATCTCCACAAGACTGTCTCCGCCAGATCAGCCTCAAGCAGAAGGATTCCATGGCTTTTATGGTGACCTCTTGTGCTGTTCCCTCTTCACAGGGGCCATTCACAGTTTCCAAATTGTCTAGCATTGCCCATGGGGCAGTGTCTATGTGATCCACTTCTCACCCTCTGGAGGTGTAAATTCTTATCAAAAGGATTCACAGATTCCTGGCTGATTGAGTTTTTTGAGGGTATGAATTCTCATTTCCTGGATAATTGAGTTGAAAGGGTGAAGCTCTCTGGCTTAAAAGCTCCTCCACCTAGTGCTCAGTAGGGTGTTCAAGTTTGTTGATTTAATTCAAAAGTAGACAAAGGAGAGTTAGAGGTACTTAAGTTATTGTTAACCAAGTGTTAACTCAAAATAGACAAAGGGAATAAAGGATTCCCTTTCACAAGTGTAAACTCAGAACAGACAAAGAAAACAAAGAATTCCCTTTTCATACTAAACAGACCGGAACTTATAAATGTAGTGGAATATTGTGGCACTGTGAGAAAGTTGAATATGAAGAATTTAGAAAAGACCAATATAAAGTGATGCTTAGTGAAATAGTAGTAGTTCCAGAAGAATGATATGCGTAATGACTATAATTGCACAAATGAAAAAAACACTAGTGCTAGCTATGGAGAACTAGTGATGAAATAACATGGTTACTTTGTCAATCAGATTTACTCAATAGTTTTCTAAAGGTTAAATTTCTGGAGGACTGGGGAGGGGATAGGAAAAGAAGATACTTGGTAATTACTGATTATTATTATTATTATTAAGAAAGAATCAGCCTTAAAAAGTTTTAAACTATTTGCTTACAGTTCAACAAATAACTAAGTACTTATTTATGTGCTAGGTGCTGGTGATAAAAACAATCAAACAGTCCTTTTCCTCAAGCCTACTTTTTACTGTAGCAATACAACATATATATGATTAAATAAATACAAAGTAATTTGATGAGTGAGAGACAACTATCAACTAGGAGATTCAGGAAGTCTTGGAAAAAGAATCAGTATTTCAGATGAGCCTTGAAAGAAACCTAAGGATTCTAAGAAGCAGAGGTAAGGAGGCAGTACTGTCTAGGCTTTCAGGGCCAATTTGTACAAAGGTATAGAAACAAGATAGGGAATGTCAAGTTTGGATTGCCTCTAGTCTGGTTTGGCTCAGTGTCATGAAGAACAACTTTTAAATCTTTAAAAAGTATTAGGTACTAATTGAATGTAAAATGAAATGTTTACTCAATCCTTTACTTGTAGTTAGAAAAACTAGAGATAGTCTAAAAATTAAGATAACATTTAGACAAACCTGTCCTTGAATATGAAATTTTCACTCTTCTAGTAAGTTAAAAATTATATTGAAACTTCAGACTATCCTCTGAGTAAGACTCCTAAAATATTACTTTTTATTTCATTTAATTAAATACATATCTGGGTCTTAATTAGTGAATTGAAACATAGGTATAAAATTTTTTCAGTTTTTGAAGATTTTGCATCACCTAGACATTTTATATAAATATAAGAGAAGAATATAGTGAGTTAGAAAGGAAATGGGAAAAGATACATGATATTGACTTTAGTAGTTTGTTTGCATCACTGATACAACTTTTTATTATTGTCAATGTGGCTTTGTCAAAAGGGCTTGAGTTTATGGTCTGACAGTGTTAGACAGAATGACTTTCTTATCTCCTGTAAGATCAGTGAGTTAGTTACTTGTCTTCCAGATGACTGACATCGTGAAAGCAGTTGGTAATTGCAGCTATAACCAATTGGTGGAGAAGATAATTTCCTGTAAGCAATCAGACAGCAGTGAGCTGGTTAGTGAAGGTGGGTGAGTGCTACTACTATATTTTATTCCTAAAACAATTTTCCATGCCATCTTTATTTTACACTTATTAAATTATTTCAATTAGTATTTAATAACAAGACTTAAAATATACTTGTAGATATTTATGGAAATTTAGGGAATACATTTTACTAATTGTTCAGTTTCATATAATGTTTTAAAGTTTATAGACCACCACTTTTTTCACATTGCTTTTTGAGTAACTATGTTAAGAACTATTTTCATTATTGTCTGCTGCTCTTATACCTAATAATTGTTGACAGAACACTAGTATGACTTGTATTAATCAACAAGTATTAGGCAATTAAATCTTTATATTACTTAATATATGCTAGGTACTATGCTAGACACTAATGATAGAAACACGAATGAAGCAATCCTTACTTGCAAGAAGTTTGCATTCTAATCAAGGAGACAACATAAATATACATAAATATGCAGAGAATAATTATGAAGTAGTTAAAATGAGATAATTTATAAGGGGCACAAACTAGCAGTTGAGGGGATCACAAAAGGCTTCCTATAGAAGATACTGCTTCAGTTGCTTCTGGAAGGAAGATTTTTTTTTTTTTTGAGGATGGAATATGTTCTGTTGCAAAAGTACTGAGACAAGAGATGGTGTCCAGGGGAAGGAACAATTTGATGGATTGTATAGTATGGGAGGAAGCATAATATATGATAATTCTGGAAACATAGACAGGCTTCAAAAGCTAAGCAGAGGAAATTTTGGGATGATGGTGGTATATTAGAACTTAGAAGAGAAAATGCAGAAAAAAGGAGGAAAAAATGATAAAAACCAAAGAGACTTTTATTTAGTCCAGGACTCTACCAAAAATACTGTTAGACCACTAGAAACTGAGCTGAGACAAAGCAAAATAGGTAGAATGCAGAGTATGCGAACCACTGAAATCAAAGTAAAAGGAAAAGTTAAAGCAATGCGCAAGCAGTAATTCCCTCCATCCATAGTTGGAGGTAGCCCCGCTTCCAGAACAAGGAACATAAGGAATAAACCACATGCCTAGGTCCTAATAAAAACAACAGCAGAAGAAAGGGCTAGAGCCCTAGAAAGCAGAGCTCTTGAGGTCTTGGAGGAAGTTGGCAGTCAAGACAACCAGAATCTAGTTGGACTCCATCAGATTCACAGCAAGGGACAAAGACACCTATAGGTTAAGAATTGTACAAGGAGAAGAAAGAGAAGAAAGCAAAACAAAATCTAAATTGAACCACGAGGAAACTCAGTCAAAATCCAGGAATTCCAGCAATAGATAGGGCCTAATCTTACCTACCATATCCAGAATAAAGCAGGATCTGACCCTACCCTCCATGATTATGGAAAAGAGAAAAACCCTAAATCACAAACTAAAGCTAGAGATATAAGTAAAAAGAAGAAAATTCCAAGCATATGAAGAAATTCTATGGATTGGGATAATCCCAAGAGGTAAACCCAGAAAAAAAAAAAGTCTCCACAACTAATCCAAGTAGAATCTCAGAGAAAAGAAAACAAGAAGTGTTAAGAATATTAAAAAATATATATACAATTTAATTTTTTTTTACTATTCTTTTATTTTTAACTCTACTTTGATAGTACAAAAATGGTATAATACAAACTATACAGTTAAAAATATATTTTACATATAGAATGATGAAAAGTTATCTTTAAAAATTTTAGATAGGATAACAATATTCAGTGTCATTATATGAGCTTTTGTTAGGAATTCCTCCCTCTGCAAAGGAGGAGGGAAAATATAAACTCTTATAAATATCTTTTGTTTTGGAAACACTTAAGAATTATCATTGGATACTAGAAGCCAATAAAAATATTTACATGATTGACATGTGGGGTCATAATTTTTGGCATAACCATAAACTGAGCCAAAATTGCTCAGTTTTTAGAAAATACATAAAAACATGTTTATCACTTCAATATAATTTTGTTATCATTGTATTTCTTTTTGTTTTTAAACCCATATCTTTTGTCTTAGAATCTATTAGGCAGAAGAGTGGTAAGTACTAGGCAATGGGAGTAAAGTGACTTGCCCTGGGTCACACAGCTAGGGAGTGTCTGAGATCAGATTTGAACCTAGGACCTCCCATCTCTAGACATGGCTCTCAATCCACTGAGCCACCCAGCTGCTCCCTATCATTGTATTTCTTGCCCCACTTGCTAAAGTGTACTATTGCTATTGCTAAAGAGTACTCTGACTGAATAAAATTACTAAAGGGCTTTTGAAATATCTAACATTTTGATTTCTCTCCATATTGAAACATAATATTTTAAAGCATTAATAATTAAAGGTATTTTTAACTTAACAAAACTTAATAAAATCTTGACCTAATTACAAAATACTTATACTCACAATAAAAAAAAAACCTATCATAAATTTTTGGAACTCAGATTTATTTTTGTATTTACATCTTCTTTGATATTGTATCCAACATATACCTACATACAATTTTATCTTTCAGATGTTAGAAAATTGGTATATTTTGGATTAGGCCTAAGTTTTCATTGAAATAAGAAATTACCTGTGAGGAGATTCTTCTTACTATTTGAAGAACAGCTCCTTTTTCTAAAATTTGTAGCCTTCACCCCCCCACCCCCATTTCATAGTCTTTAGTTAGTTACTGGAAGCTCTGAGAAATTAAGTATTACCTCAGATCACATGGCCATTATCAATAGGATATTAGATTTGAACCCGGGTCTATATGAGTCCAAGGCCATTTCTCTATTGCATCATCATCAGTTGCTCTTACAATCTGTTATGCTGCCTAGAAATATGAAAACAGGAAAAAAGCAAGGCAAAATTAAATCTACCTGTCATCTGAAAGTTTGGTAAAATTGTAAAACTTTATTGGTAGTTTTAGAAAAGAAAAATCCATTTGTAGTAATACTTAAAAGCCTATTAACACTGAAATGTTCTTTTGGAAAGGCATTGGTAGGTTTGTTTCTTCTTTTAAAATTATTTTAAGGAGAGTGATAGAAATATAGAAACAGTCTAAAAAACAAAACCTAAAGTAATGAGAGGTTTTGTCTAGTTTATTTCCATCACCACTTCTCCCAGACTATCAGCCCTTGCCTGCCATTAACAAACTTGCAAGACTTTATATACAGTATTGTTAAGGGTAAAATTAGGGTTGTTGACTGATTATATTAGCTGTCGCCAGGGGAAAATGAGATCCCAATGAAATACTCAAGTCAATTTGGGATTTTTATGATGGTTTAATTACAAGATAAGGAAGAAATTAAGAAGAAGGAGAAGAAGGTATGGGTAGGAGATTTTCTCTGGCCTGGAGTAAGTCAAGGGGAGTTCAGAGGCCTCAGCCAAAGAGCCTTCTCAGAATATTAAATCTAGCTTGGCTTCCAGCCACGAGGCCTCCTCCGAGATGAGGATAGTGCTTTTCAAGAGGTCAGGGAAAGGAGGAGGGATCAGCCTTACCACTCACCAAGGTCACTCAGGGAAGATGCCTCAAGTAAACCATGCTACAGAAGCAAACACTGAAAACACGCCAAAATGCCGTCGAGAAAGCAATCACAGGAAGTGACACAAAATATATAGGCAGTTATTTACATCACTTCCTATGTCTCACATGTACCAATGGTGACTTAAGCTTGACTTAGGACAGCCCAGGGGGTCAGTCAGTTATTTCTGATTTATCACTTGCTAGCACATGCTGGTCATAGGCTTTCCTCCCCAACACTTATTCCTTAAGTGGGAGTGTATACATTCCTGGTTGCTAGAATTCTAAAGACTAAGCAGGGTGGAGTAAGTCAAAAATTCACAGTATCATATAAATGCTGAATCAATACCTAGACGCTATGAAATACAGCATGAAAAAGGCCTAGAAGAAGTTATAGTCCTTCATCCTACACTGTTGATGCTTATTGCAATATAAGGCTGTCAGAACTATAACATTTGATCGATTAAAAAAAAATTTTTTTTTTTGAAACTCATACCTTCTGTCTTGGAATCAAGGCAGAAGAGGAGAAAGAGCTCAGCAATGGGGGTTAAGTGACTTGCCCAGGGTCACACAGCTGAGAAATTTGATAGACTTTAAGTCATTTTTTAATCTTTAAAATGGGATTGTTGCCACAATTTTAAGTCACTCCTAAAAAAAAAAAGTCATTGATAATCTAGGGATGAAATGTGATTATGATGAAGGATGAGAGTGAGATATGTTGAGATCATTTCCTATCATTTCTATGACAGTGAAATTGATCATGCTTACTGCCCCTTCTCATGGACAAGAAAAAAACAAAAACAGAATAGAAGAAATGGGATGGGGCAAACAGAGGCACACAGAGGGAAAAAAAAAATCTAAAACCATGCATTAATATTCTCATTGTACATGCATGTTACTAAAATGAGAATACTACATTATATACATAAGGGCAAAGGAAGAGACTATTAAAATACTACTAAATCTTGCTTTTCTCAAAAACCCAATACACTTTTTATGAGGCATAAGAGATAAAACCAGTTATAGAGCTAATGTTATAGAATCTGGCATCTAGCTTAAATGTGATTTTCTATTTTAGAGTCAGACACTCATGGTAGAAATGGAACATAAGATGCATGAAAATATTTGATGGGCAGGCTTTGCAAGTCTTCTAAGTTTTCAGTCACTTTACAACTTTTTAAAAGAAAATTCTCCCTCCTATTCTGTGCCACTTCATTCTCTTTTCACAGGGATAACAGGTACTTCACCACTGACACTTCTTATGCCACTCCACAGACATTAAATTTCTGCACTTTGGCTTTGGTATTGTGTTTCACTTCTATAATTCTAAACCTGCCAAAAGCAAAAACGTATTCTTTATGCCAGCTTTTTCCATTTTTAGATTTGTTGTTTAGTTTTATGAAGTGCCACCACTTATGTCTGCAGTGATGGCATACATCTCTTTCTGCTGCCCATCTAACAGTACACAATTAATAGCTACACACATGCTTTTCTGGAGTACCTCCTGGTGACAAAGGACTCACTAGAGGACTTCCTGGAGTATTAGGAGTCAAAGAGCTTTCTGGACCACATATGTTATCATTTTTCATGATGTAATGGACAATTTCTCCAATAGTATCACTGTCCTTGTATATACTGTCATTTAATTCTATCTTTTCAGCTTTTTCCTCAATGTCTTGTTCAGCTTCTGTTGTACATCGATACCCCTTCTTCTTAAGCAGATGTCAGATAAAGACTCCAAAAAGTCTCATGATGAAGAAAACTGGAACTAGTACAATGGCAACATATTCTATGGTGTCCATTCTCACCACTGTTCATAGGAGATGTAGTCATTCCTCCACTAGACAAAACCAGGGCAAAGATCCTGTCTCCAATGTAGGAGAGAGCTGGTAACCATTTGAACTGCCTAAAACATCGGGGTTATAGCAAGTCCCAAGAAAGCCAGGCTTCCCCCTTCAAATATCTGTCCCAGCCAGGCAGGTTCCTAGTCCCTGAAGATCCCAGGCTTTTGGTGGCACTGATACAATGTAATGTTTAAGAAAATTATAACTGGGGAGGAAAGCAAGGCAAATAAAAATAACAGCTTAGAATTGAAAGTAATAAGAAAATAGCCAAAAATTGATCATCCTGAAAATTTAAACACAACAGAAAGCAATGATTCCATGAGAAAAGAAATCTTAATCACTGAACTACAGAAAATCATAGACCCTTCAAAAAATATCTGGATGCCATATCTATTAGAATCAGAGGTCAAAATGAATCCACTGAGCACCTTCTGAAAGAAATCCCAAAATGAAAGCTCCTAGGAACATATCATAGATATAATCAAGAACTTCCAGGTCAAAGAATAAATTCTACAAATAGTGAAAAAGAAATAATTCAAGTAGCATAGAGTCACAGGATCACACAAGACAACTGCTACTCTGAAGGAGAAGAGATCATGGAGTATAATACATGGGGTATAAAAAGGTTAAAAAAAAAGGCTTACACAACCATGAATAACGTTTTTGGCAAAACTGAGTTATAATCCTTCATGGGAAGGTAATGAATCTTTAATGAAAAACAAGACTTTTTTTAAGCATCCTCAATGAAAATGTCAGAACTCAGAAACAATTGTTTTAATGAGGGGATAAAAAACAAAATCCCACTATCATCAATCATAGAGAAGTTAAGTTGAAAAACATAAGGAGAAGACCAGAGCCTGGTTTTATTCTGTTTTGATGGTCTTATGAAAAAGAAATGGAAGAAAAGCAGAAAACATTGGGAAGAAAGTAAGAAGAAGGAAAGGGAACATATTCTTTCATATAATAGGGATTCATTAGATGAAGAATAGACATCTTAGAAGGAGTGGGAGGAATGAGCAAACCATCATCATCACTTTCATGTGAACCAAAGAAAGGTTGGAAACATACAAACAACCAACATGTGAAACTCAAAAGAAAATAGTTGGAATCAAGGAGAAGGGGACTGGATAGAAGAAGTGAGGGAATATTCATAAGAGAAGAAATTCCAACATCCAGAGAGTGGAAACATGAAAAGGACAATAAGAAAGAAGCAAAGAGGAAAACCCTGTGATTGGGAGCAGGGAAAGAAGAAGAGAAGATTCAATACAGAATATTTCAACTGTAGAACACTAATATCAGACTGATCTTTCACTACCTTATTTTGGTAAAGGAAGACAGTCAAAAAAAGTAAAGAAATTACTTTAAGTTTTAAAGCACCTTAGATAAAGCATTATCAGTACTTAATTTATATACTCTGAATAGCATAAAATCTAAATAAATACTTAAAGGAAAAGTTAATTACATTGGAGGGAGAAATAGCAAAATTTAAAGAGTACCTTATATCCCTTTCATACTGGACAGAAAAAAAAAAAGTTAAAGATCCAAATACAATTTCAAAAAAGTTAGAAATGTTAAATCTCTGGCAATTAGTGAGTGCGCAGTAGAGAAGAAGCTAGTGGGGGCAGTCTGTTAATGGAGTTACCCTTGATAATGAGTAAGGCCCCCTCTTTATGTGATACAGAGATGAAGGCAATGGTAGCAGACGGATTATGAGTGATACGCATTGAGGAAGACGGGAAAAGAAATAGATTCTTTGACTCAGTGGACTAAATTTTTTTTCTGTGAAATATGAGGCAAGGTTCTCAGCATTGTTAAGGTTTTAGAAGGGATTAAATGGTTTGGAAAAGCAGCTGTGGAGAATAGAATAGACTTTGATTAGAGAGGATTGCATAGTAGCAGTGAAGGCCCAGTTAAGGTTATATAAAATAAATTTGTAGCAGATCCACTCAGAACAGTTGTGTGATTTTCTTTACCTTTGTTCAAAGAGCATTTGTGTAGGCATAGAGACTACAAGTGGTTGGAGTATTCCAAGGTTGAACTTTGGCTGGGTGTAAATGACAATGTGATAAAAAGGCTAGGAACTCAAGAAGAGGACAGTATAGAATTGAACTCATTCAGCAAGGTGTCAGTGTGGGGAGAAAGTGGAGCAAGTTGAAAGCATAGGAGAGATAGCCTGGGAAAGAACTTTGGGTTTGAGGGATTCATCATAATGTGGATGAAGAATAGAGTTTTGTCAGGGAAGAAAGAAGAGATGGAAAGCCAATAGATTATGGTAAAACAAGGGAATTTCAGATTTCTTGAAAACAGAGTCACAAGATCAAAGGTATATGGCTGATGTTGAATGAAGAAATAGATCATGGGAAGTGAATTAAATTGAAGAACTAAATAGAATATTTGAGGGAATCAATATATGTCTCCAAGTAGGAGAACAAAAGTTGTGAAAAGAGAGAAATTGACAGTCAAATCCTGATTTCATTGAGGAAAGAATAGTATCCTACAAATCTGTAGACATTAGCTAATACTGTGGGCAAATCACTTAATTGCCAAAACTTTAGTATCCTCATCTATAATAGTTTATAAGTTTCCCTTTCAGCTCTAGTTCTTTTTGCCCATGTATGTGAAAATATATGCAAATATCCAAGTTAATTCAATAAGCCTAAATTCAGTTTTTGTGTAGTATGTTGTTGAATTGAGAGGCTTTGTGATTTTAAAGGTCAGGAAAATTCTGACCCATGAGCAAGTCACTTAAATTCTCACTCCCCAAAATAGCCGAAATTACCTCACCAGGTATTATTGTCTACAGTGATGAAATCACAAGTTCACACCAAAAAAAAAAAAAGTTTAATTAGTTCCTAGATCTTATAGAGGATTCTCCCAAAGAACTTTTGCTTATGTGGACCATATCTATTGATATTTCCCAAATTAGAAATTTAAGTAACTTAATAGGACCTCAAGGCCCCCCTGAATGGGGATCTCCCCAGACCTTACTTTAAGAACAACTGCTTTAAAGTTTTCAAAGTGCTTTACCTATGTTATCTCATTTGGTCCTTACAACAACCCTGTGAAGTAGGTGCTGTTATTATTCAGTGGGATAATTAAGAGATGAGGAAACTGCAACTAAACCTTGCTTAGGGTCATATAACTAACTAATAAGTATCTGAAGCAAAATTTGAACTTAGGTCTTCCTGATGCCAAGTATTTTACCACCTTGCAGCCCCTCAGCTATAAAATCATTAAATAGGGAAATTGACAGTTCCAAAAATAATTTAAAAGCTCTACTGCTTTTAAAAAGAAAGCACAAATATGTGGTTGATTTGCTTAGCAAAACTACTTATCACAGGTTTACAGGTATAATGCAATAGTTTATAATGTAGTAGAGAGAAGGTCATGTGGACATATTAATTTGCTTCATGTTAATTAGCATTTCCTCATTTTTGTCTCTGAAAACTAGATTGAATTGGTTTTTAACTTTCTTGTTTTCCCCAACATATCTCAGAATAACCTGTCTGCTTTCTTGTATTGTTTGACCTACTACCACATTCTTCATTTTGAAGTCAAGCCATAACTTATTGTTCCTTTCTTTTTCTTCATCTCAGTTCATACTGTCCAAGATTACCTGAAATTATCTTTTGCCATTTCTCATGAGAGAATATTCCATTATATACCACAGTTTGTTCAGCCATTCTACAGTTATCTAGAAGGCAATCTAAGTCATTCCATCCCTAGATACTGAATCTGTTCTCTGTCCAACCTCCCTGCCCCCCCCCCTTTTTTGCAGGATAAGGAATTTTGTTATGCTTATGCTATTATCTTCCCTCTTTTCCTCCTCCCCGTTACTTGTTGAATTTGACATACTACTATATAAACTGTTTCCAACTCTTTCTTTGAGATAAGAGGAAGTTTCATATCATCCCTCTCTCCCCAGCCCCTTTCCTTATGTTTATACACTCCTTTTCTTATCCCAATTGTGAGAAATATCAAGTTCTATCCTACTCTTCCTTCTTTCTACCTTAGTGTATACCACCTCCTTTTATTGTACCTTCTTTTCCCTCTTAAAATTCTTAGAACAGAATCAATCTTACCTCTACTTCCAACCCCTATTTCTTATTAACTCACTAAATACCATTTGAAGACATTAAGACTGAGGGATATTTGTCTCTTTTCCCAGTTAGAATGTTAGTACTACATTATTGTATAATTTCTTCCAGTTGCTCAAATAATTTTACCTTTTTAAGTTTCTCTGTTCCTAGAATTTATCCAAGACTATGCTGGAACCAACTACTTATATTTTCAGTATAAACATTTAAACCTCAGAAATTAGAAATTCTACAAATCAAGACATTTTATTGCTTCATTGATTATTTATATTAAGACAGTGATAAAGATTATGTCAATAATGCAGATTAAATTTAAAAGTTTGCCTTACATACAATTTTTTCCCTTGGAAAGTCTGTTAAATATTTACCAGCATGCTGCCACCTGTCTTTTTCCCTTTAGGAATGATTCTATTTCCTTGGTGCTTGAACCATTTCTTTCTGGATGCTTTAAGTACTTTTTCTTTACTAAGGAATTTCTTTACCAAGGGGATATGACATTCTGAGATATTTCTCAGGGAGGTGATCATTGAATTCTTTTTATCTTCACATTGTCCTCCAGTTCTAATAGAACTAATAGAAGAGATTTTGTTTTATGGTTTCTTGAAACCTAGTATCTATCTAGGCTTTAAAGAAAAAATCATAGTTTTTATATTACCTGGATTGAATTGCTTGCCACTCCTGGGGTGGGGAAATGGGATTAAGGGAAGAAGGAAGGGAGACAATTTGGATTATATAACTTTAGAAAAATCATGTGGAAATTTGTTGTTAAAATAAAAATAATTAATAGTTTTCAGAAATCTTCATAAATTATTCATAAATATTTTCTCCTTAACCTCTCTATTCTAGGTCAGTTTTTTTTAAACTTTAGATGTTATATTTTCTTCTATGTTTTTCAGCCTTTTGATTTTTGTTCTAATATTTTATGCTATCTCCTGAGTTTTTTATTTCTGTTATTGTAATTTTCAGGGGAGTCATTACTTGGACAAGGAATTCAAGAGCAAAGTATAATGTAGAATTGAAATAGCCAATTTTTGGATGTAGGACAATAGAGTCAGCAAAATTAATGGTCAGGAAATAGAAGAACTAAGGTCTGAATGATGATGAAAAGTTGGTTTAAAAGATGTAAAATATAGAACAAGGCAAAATAATAAAAAGTTATGGTCAGATGTGGAATGCCAGTTTCTAATTAGGAAATTATAATAGAGTATAGGGAAGTGTAATAAACCTAGAGTAATGGGTATAGTATAATGGGACCATTCCTGCATATGGTTACAGTGAAGTGAAAGGTTAAGTTCATAATAGATCATAGGATTTAAGGAGGCTGAAAAATTAGAAGATTATGGATTTTGAAGGAGCTAGGTAACCAAGTAGAGAGAGCACTTGGTCTGGAGTCAGAAGAGTTTGAGTTTAAATGTGGAGTAGAAGGAAAGAGCAAGGACTATGGCTTAATGCAGTGATGGTGAACCTATGGCATGGATACCAAAGATGGCACACAGAGTACTTTTGTGAGCATGTGGCAGCCTTCCCCCCACTACTTTCCAAGTTTGTTAGGACTTGGGTGGAGCTTCTCCCCTCCCTCTCTCAATGTGCATGATGACATTTTTTTCACATCCCCTGCCTCTTTGCCCAACAACCCAATGAGAGTACACAACAGGTAAGTTGGGTGGCTCGCTGGAAGGGAGCAGAGCCCTTGGGCCACTTCCCTCCCCCTTTCTACACTGGCTAAGGACATTCCTCATTTCACCTGCCCCTCTTTCCAATAGGCCAATGGGAGTAATTTTTCCCTCTCCTGTGCAGGGGGTCAGGCAGAGGTACTCCTGGTACTCAATGGGGTGATGGGGCATGGCACTCAGTCTTTGGGTAGGGTAAAGTGGGGCCTGGCACTCCTTTTCTAAAAGGTTCGCCATTACTGGCTTAAAATGGATATGAGGTAGCATTGGTATAAAGATCTAGGTTTGAAAGGCATGCAAGGTAGTGTGGCAGATATAGATCTATCTCTGGAATCAAGAAGATCCAAGTTCTGATACTAGCTTTGTGGCTTTGGGCAGGTTACTTAACCTCTCAGTGACCTAGGCAACTAGCTAAAAGTGTGAAGTTAAAGTTTGAATCTATAAATTGAAACAGACACAACTCACTATATCATAGAATCAGGTTCATACCTCAGGTTTTTATGTATATGTACATACATATGTATATTACTTTTCCTTGCCCCACTGCCCTGTTGCCAATCCTGAGAAGAACCCAGCTGGATGACTTCTATTCTCTTCATTTCCTCTTATATATATATATATATATATATATTGCTGGCCAGAGTTTAAGAAAATCACAAAACTATGCTGATTTTACCCCTACAAATTTAAGTTGCATAATTTCAACTTAGCCTTCAATATGGCAAAGCAATCCATTTCTACTTTCCATAATTTTTTCGGAGAAAATCATTGACTTTTAGTGGAATAAAGGATTTTAAAAATATACTTTATGTACACATGAATATGCATATATATGTACACACACACACACACTCACACACACACACACACACACACACACACACACCTTGGAACCAATACAAAGTGTTGATTCTTTGATTCTAAGATGGAAGGTAAGGGTTAAAAAAAGAATTCACAGATCTCAGAAAAATCGCTATTCTACCGCATCCCCTCTGTTCAATTAAAACAACAACAAAAAAATCACTACCTTTGTTTTTATTTTTGAAAAATGTATCACTAGTTAAAAATAAAATCTTGTAGAGATATTTTCTACCTTTTTGTATATATCAAAAATCAAAACTATTTAATGTGTCTTATTTCCCAAGAAGAGAAGTCTCTACAATGTGTAACATATCCCCTAAGGGATCAGAATAAGAAATGACCTGCATTGCAGTTATTCTTGAGTTTCTTACTTGAATATTCATGCTTCTACTTACTTAATCAGTTTTATTGATGATAGTCTCTTGGGACATATAGAACATTTTAAAACATGTAAAATTTGTTAAACACCAAAACCATGTTAAGCCTACCATTGATCCATATAAGTGCTTCTGACTATAGTGTTCTTACCTGTTTTGGATAGCAATTGATTTCTAATTGCCCTTAGACGATTTATACCCAGATGTGTATGTGTATTTGTGTGTGTGTGCGTGTGTGTATGCATAGACACACATATATATTTTGTGTCTGTAGAGGTAAGGATTCCCCTCAGGAGAAGACAAAGCTCCTTCTAACATTGTACCCACAGATCAGTTTAAAGGAGAACTATTACTTTTATTTGATCCATTCCGGGAACAATGTAAATAAGAAAAAATAATATGAATCTTGAGATTATTCTTCTATCTAATCTTATGCATTGGTTCCATAGGCTTTGTAGCTGAGCAGTTTCTAAATAATACAGCCACTCAACTGACATATCATGGATTATGTGAACTTACGTCAGCAGTTCAGGAAGGAGAACTTTGTGTATTCTTTCGGAACAATCATTTTAGCACCATGACCAAATACAAGGTATGATACAGAAATAGCTATTTTGTTGTGTTTTCCTCAATTAAAGTTGCTTGATTTATAAGATGCCTTATATATGATTTGCATTTTTAGCTTTTAGTAGAAATCTATTGGCCATTAAATTATGTCAGTAATTACTAAATACTTCTTTAATGTAGTCTTGGCAACTGGCTTAAGTGGTTATTAAAGTAAGTGAATTTTTTGAGTCAAATCAAAATTATTCTTAATAGTTAAATAGATTTATTGCATTAATAAGAAATATTTCACTACTCCCTAAAGATGTTGAGAATTAAGAAAAGAGCTAAGGATGGTTATTTCTATTTAAATACTAAAATGGTACTAAGAAAAAGACAGCTTCATATTTTCTTTTGTTTATGGTAGTATATGTTGCTAAACGATTACTAGCATCACTTGAAATCATTGTTAGAATGTCATTTGTAAACTTTATCAAATTCTATTGATTCTTTCTTTACAATATATCTATTTCATATATATATTCCTTTCATTGTACTCCCAGTTTTGCTTGAACTTGTATAATTTGACACCTAGACTATTCCAATATAATCAACCTCCTTGCCATCATTTTGTTCCATTTCCAGCCTATGTTTTGTACTACTAAGATTAGTCTTCCCCAAATTTTACCTTTATCTTGTTTTTTCCTCATTTAAAAACCTTTACTTGTTTATTCCCTAATGCCTATTGAAGTAAAATTCAGATTTCCTGGCCTGTCATTCAAGTTTCTCAACAGTCCGACTCCAATCACTTTTTATAGCTCCATTTCCCATTTTTACCTTGTACAAACTGTCTATCTTGTACAGACTTCTTTACTTTTTATCCAAACATTTTGTACTTTCCTGTTCTGTTCTGTTCCTGTTTTAACACACTATTCCCTATTGCCTAGTCTCATCTCCCTATCTGGAATGCCTTCCCTACATTTTTTTCTTACTGGTTTAAGTCATATTCATCCTTCAAAATGTGGCTTAATTCCAACTTCTCTTGTTGGAACCCCAACTAGAAGTGACTTCTTGCTTTCTGTGAATTTCTTGAGCAGTTATTTGTCCATACTATTCATTTGCTACCTGGTCATAATTATCTTTGTGTATGTAAACACTTAATTTTCCAAAATAGATTATAAATTTCTCAGAGGCAGGAACCATATCTTCTTCTTTTCATGTTATTAATTTATGTAAGAACATGAAAGCTACTACAGCCATAGTCAGCTCACATATCCATCATAATACTAACACTCTAGCCAGCTGAAATTAATAATAAAAGTATTTGTATAGTTCTTTACAACTTGAAAAATGCTTTACATATATGTTATTACATTGGAGTTTCATAATTACTCTGTGAATTAGGTGCTGTTATCCCCATTTTACATATTACAAATTGAGAGCCCAAATGATTTGCTGAGGGCCACACAGTGTGGAGAAATTAGCTTTAATACATTATTTTATGAAGAAAGAACTTGGTCTCTAATTTTAGCAGATAGTGGGGCAGGATGCAATCACATTGACCTCCATATCCTAAATGACAAACAAGATATTAAAAAAAAAAATAAAGACCAAGATTCTGAGGAATGAGTTAAGAAAAACTAACATAAACCACATTTACTGACCTTTGTTGAAAAAAATCACATCTTATACAAATGGATCCTGGCATTGATCTCGTGGTCTAGGGACCTGTCTTTGGCAATGGTGCTGCCCAGGTACTTAAAAGTGTTGATGTTAGAAAGGTGCGTGCTGTTGATTGCAATGCACAGCTGGTTAGTTGGCCTCCCTGGTGCGGGTTGGAATAGTACCTTTGTTTTGCTGAGGCTGATAGTCAGGCCAAACATTGTTGCGGCAGAGAACCTGTCCACAGTGGTTTGGAGATGATTTTCTTGGTGGGCCATGAGAGCACAGTCATCTGCGAAGAGAGCTTCCAGGATGAGTCTCTCTGTTGTCTTGGTTTTTGCAGTCAGGCAGCGAAGGTCGAATAGTGAGCATCCAGTCAGTATTTGATGTAGATGGCCAGATTTAGATCCATCACAGCATGTCTTAATACTTGGGTGAAGAATAGGTTGAATAGCATCGGAGCAAGGACACAGCCTTGTTTCACGCCATTGGAGATGTTGAAGCGATCGGAAGTCTCTCCACCAGATAGGATTTCCCCTGTCATGTCGACATGAAAGAGCTGGATAAGTTTGATGAATTTTGCTGGGCAGCCGAGCTTGCTAAGGATCACCCACAATGCGTCCCTGTTCACTGTGTTGAACTCCTTCGTCAGGTCTATGAAGACAGTGTAGAGACTCAGGTTCAGCTCAAGGCATTTTTCCTGCATTTGACTCACCGTGAAGACCATGTCGATGGTGCTACGATCTGGTCGGAAGCCACATTGTGATTCAGGCAGGTTCTGCTCTGAAACAGATGACAGGAGTCTGTTGAGTATGACACGGGTGAGGATGTTTCCAGCAGTAGAGAGTAGTGAGATGCCTCTGTAGTTGTCACAGGCTGATTGTGCACCTTTGTTCTTGTATAGGGCTACAATGAAGGCATCTCTGAGTTCTGGGGGCATGTCTTCCTCTTCCCATATGCTGGTCAGCACTATGTGGAATGCCTAAAGTGCTTTTCCCTTTAAGGCCTTGTACACCTTGGTTGGGATCCCATCTTTACCGGGTGCCTTGCCTGTACTCATTTGTTTAATGGCTTTTTGGACTTCCTCTATTGAAGGAGGGACGTCAAGTTGTTTAATGGTGAGGTTTTGGGGGATCTGGTCAAGGAAGCTTTGGTTGACTGAAGAAGGTCGGTTGAGAAGCTGACTGAAGTGTTCTTTCCACCTGTTGCTGATGCCTTTTTTATTTTTTATGAGAGTGTCACCGTCAGAGGATAGCAAGGGAGTGGTGGTAGGTTTTAATGACTCATAGACAGTCTTGAGGGCACTGAAAAATTGTAGTTTTTCGTATCAGCAAAGCACTGGATTTCTTCTGCCTTTTTTTCCCACCATCGGTCTTGCATCTTCCTGATCTCACACTGCGCTGTGGCTTGGAGAGACTTGAATCTGTCCTTTTTAGGAGCAGAGTTTGGGTTATTTTGACACTCAATAAAGGCTTTGTTCTTTTTGCTCAATAGGTCTTCAATAGCAGTGTTGTTCTCGTCAAACCAGTCCTGGTGGTTGGGTTGTTTGGGGCCTAGGACTACCTTTGATGTTTCCTTCACTGCGTCTCTGAACTGGTTCCATTTCTTGGTTGAGCTTCCAGTGAGTGGTCCCTTGACAGACAGCTTGTCGTCCAGGCAGGCCTGGAATGTTTGCAAATAAGATGGATCTCTAAGACGACTCACATTGTAAAATGCGCAAACTGTCTGGGCATGTTTTGGATGGTGAGGTACAATGCGCATTCGAAGAGTCTCTAACCAATCGGTGGTCTGTCCAGCATTCAGCTCCTCTCATGGCTCTGGTGATCTGTACATCCTCGATGTCTCGCTGGCGTACAATGATGTAGTCAATGGGATGCCACTGTTTTGATCGTGGGTGCATCCACGTTGTTTTATATTTGTTCTCCATTCTGAACACAGTGTTCATGATGGTGAGTTCGAACTCTGAGCATTTCCTGAGTAGCAGTAGGCCGTTGTTGTTCATTTTGCCTACTCCGTGTTTGCCAAGCATTCCTTTCCAACTTTCATGGTCCTGGCCAAAGCGGGCGTTGAAGTCTCCCAGTAGTATCAACTTGTCATTTATGGGCACTGAGTGCAGGACAGCACTCAGGTCAGAGTAGAACTGCTCGATGGTCTCCTCTGTGCTTCTCAGTGTAGGTGCATATGCGCTAATGATTATGGCATACCGGTCTTTGCTGAGAGGCAAAAGGATCTTCACGAGCCTCTCGCTGATGCCCACCAGCAAGTCTGGCAACTGTTTGAGCAAACTGGTCTTGATAGCCAGGCCAACACCGTGGATTCTGTCTTCATTTGAGGCTCTACCTTTCCAGAAGAAGGTGTATCCAGTGGTGGGTTCGCTGAGTGATCCCTCTTCTGGTAAGCGTGTTTCGCTTAATGCTGCGATGTCGATGTTATATCGCGCCAGTTCTTTACCGATTAGAGCTGTTCTCTCAGGTCTTAGGGTGTTCTCTCTATCAAGTAATGTTCTGATGTTCCATGCTCCTCTTAGGAGTTTCTTTGTATTTTGTTTCCTTTGATTTTGACTGCTTAAAGGAATAACCCGCCAGCCGCGGTGTGCTGACTGGGTGTTTGTAGGGCAGGCAATGTTTGGGACACCTTTTCTAGTCCCTTCCCTTGATTAGGGTGAGCAGTGCTGTCCTAGAGAGGGCTGCTCAGTCACCTAGGATGCTGCCGAACGTCCCTGCTGCCCTACAGAGCCGAGCAACCACTGGTCCGTGGGCTGCCTACGTGCAGGATCTTGACCACAACTGCCAGTGGTCACCTCCACCTGATGCGTCGCCACTACCCCATTGCTGCAGGTCTTGAAGAGGGTCGGCAGGGTTAGGATAGATGAGTGTGCACAAAGATACTTGTGCGTGAAAGAGATTTAAGTGGAAAAGTTGATGCACAGAGACAGTCCCACTCTCTCGGCATTGGAAGCCTGGGTCCAGTGGTGAGAAAAGTCATTACACCTGGAGACTTCCTCAGCTGCATTGGATGGCCATGTTGTCCTATGTGCTCCAACATGCCCTAAGCACTCCACAGTGCTTTGCTGCGTCGCCATCTCAGCCATTGAACTTTCTTATTGGTTTCTTCTGCCTGTTTCGCCGAAACAGTCTACACATGCTGGGTGAGCAGAGCCCTGGTTCACCAGGGGTCGACGACCCAATGGCTACCCTCACAACGTTTAGCCGGCTTGTTGAAGCTGTTGCCCGGGGTGTGGCCGCTGCCGCATGCTAGCAGGTACTGGGAGCCACAAGTGAGAGCTGGGTGTCAGTTGAGGGTCAGAGGCTGGAGAGCTGCCCTAAGACGGCACGACAAGCTCTCCATATCAGAGATACTACCCCTCCCCGAACACATATTTACTGTAGTAAGATTGGAATAGGCAATTTTTTTGATATTTCTGAAGTTTTAAATATAAAGCAAAATGACTCAAAAAAGAACTTGCAAATATAAACAATGACAGGAACACTGAGGAGAGATTAACTGTCTGAGACTGGACAGATTGCTTAAGTACCATCCCTATTCTTGGAGTGTATAAATATTACTATTCCAAAGGTACTGTCACAATGACACTTTGCTACCTTATTTAGGATAGATATTTTACCTGAAAATATCAGATGGGTGCTAATTCTGTTAATCACAGCTATAACTAAGTCTGATAATAAGCCCTGCATTTCCATTTAGCAAGTGGTAATCACTTAACACTCTTAAAGGTGAAACCCCTCTACATCTGTCCTGGGGCTCCTTCTTTTATACTCTTGACTCCTTTTTAGATGGCAAAAAAAGACTCTTTGTTTACATGATAAAGCAAATAAAAATATCGTAAGTTTCACCTAACAATTTCAAATGGAAAATGAACAGAATGTTGAAATAAAGTGGTATTGAAAAATCTGATCCTTCCTTTTCAATGAACAATTACTCATACCCATATGTGAAAACTGGAAAGTTCATGTGCTTATTTGCAAGAGAAGTACTGAATTTATTCTCAAGAAAGGTCGAATTTGAAGCATCACATTGTACTGAAATATAGAAACCATACTAATGTCGCTCTGACCTTCTGACTTCAACCAAAGCTGCTCATAGAAGAAATGATTTTATAAGTATACACACTAAGAACACAAGAAGAGTATTCAAAGAGTTTTAGACATTTCAAAATGGATCATTTTCTTTTCTTCCTGTTGCTCCCAGTTTCTAGCATGGTGGCTTCTTGAATAAAGATATTTAGTGTATCCATGTAGATACCCATCATTATGTTAATAGGATCATATCTTTCTACACTATAATTTCACATATTAGGGAAATAGCATGCAACAATACCTAACTTGGAAGAAAGAGATCCATCAGTCAATATGAGAAGTGGAAATCGGAAGAAACTTGATAAGTATTAATTCAACACAACACTATTAGACGCAAAGCACAAAATTACAAACTAACATATAATGGGTGGCCTTGTTAAAATAAGTGTCTGAGATTGCATTTACGCGAAATGTAAATATGTATATAGTTAGTTCCATAAGGTCTTAGGCAAATAGAAAGATCAATAGATATTTCTATTTGACTGACATCAGGATGGGGGAACAATGTATTTTATTACATTATGTGTAAATTATATATATATACATATATACATATATAAATATATATATATATACATTCACTAGATTTAGGTTAGTAACAGTGATAGAGTCTGTAAATATTTAGCATAGCATGTATATATCTTATACATACAATTAGGTTATAGATTAGGGATTTAGAGAATAGATTAGGAATAATTTAAGTTAAACATAGCATAGACAGTTAATTATACTTAGAAATAGACTTAAGTTGCATTTGCATATTGTAAGTTTTAATTGTTTATAGTAAAGCTGATGCTGAAATTGAGTTTAATGGAAATATATATCCTTAAAATAGCTTGCAATTAATTATAGATAATTAAAATAGAAAAAATATTTGTATTAGTTTAATTTAGCAAGAGTAAGTAGTATTAGCACTAAGATTCAAATTTCTTTGTAATGTTTTTGTTTAAACATTTATTGTACTGAATTGTAAAACCCTAAAATCTTACCCAAACTTTCCTGCATAGAATTCCTTTGAGTAGTATGTTAGCATAGAATAGTGATAGAGTAATTGAGGGAAGTTTATTATTTTGGGGGAGTAGTTAGTAATTAGATTTGGTAGCTTGGTAAGTATAATAAATCTAAGTGACCTTAGGAAGGTCACAACAAAAAAGGGGACAATTGTAGAAAGGAAAACTGAAGCAAGTTCTGGACTTTGCCACTGAGTTGGAGCAAACAGCAGTTGGAAAGTTAGAGTGAAATTAATGGACAGCAATGACAGTTACTGGGGGGGGGAAGGGCAACAAAGAGGGACATTTGGTCTCAGGACTGGAAGGAGCCTCTCTCCCTGGCTCTGGGTATGTAAATCTTAAAACTGCTCAGAGGGTACCTTAGAAGATTTGGTTAAGTTTTTCCCTATTGTAACAATGGAGGTACTTGATCAGTAATGTATTGAGACCTTTTAAAATTATTCCACCCTGCTTAGACAGTGCCTTAGGGGAAGATAAAGTTGTAAACTCCTGATTGAACAATAAAAGTCCCTATCTCAGACTTATAGTGAAGCTAGAACCTTAAGCTAGGTCTATTTTTAGATCTAATACAAAAAGGGTGCTAAGTACCTATAAAGGTTAAATTAATCACTAAAAGGTCAAGCAACTTACAAAAGGCAAGCTTAACAAAAGAGGTGTGAAGTACTCAGAGGATTTAATTTAACCAGAGAAGGTGAGAACAAAAGAAGATGAGAACTAAGAATGGGCAGTCCTGGGGAAAAGCATCTACTGTGATTGGTAGATGTGAAAATTTAGGGGACATGACATGAGAAAATTTCTTTAAAAGGAAGGGGAGTTGTTTTTGGATTGGAAGTCAGTTAGTTGGAGTTCTGAGTTTGAAGGACTGGAGCTTGCTTGAAGGCGATCTTGCAGTGAGTGATAAAGACTGACTCGCTCTCCCTTAGGCTCAGGCCTAGGCCATTTTGGTCTAGATTCTTTTCTACTACTTGACTATTCTCTCTCTCTCTTTCTATCTCTCTCTCTCTCCTTCTCTTAATTTCTTCATTTATATTAATTAAAATCTCCATAAATCCCAGCTGACTTGGGTATTTTCATATTTGGGAATTTCCCATGGCGACCACTTATTTTAGATTCTAAGTCAAAACACTAAAAATTATCTTTATCAGTGTGGCCAAAACCTTTAGAGTTTGGCATTTACAATTTTTAACATTCACAGGTAGAAGTTCCTCTATTCCTGGATTTTCCCCAACTGTGTGCTCTACCAGGATTCTTGTGATCCTGTCATCGTACAAAAGGATTTAAAAGCAGCAGTTTGAACTGTAAGGCGAGTCTTTATGGCTGTCAGCCAGAAGAGACAGGCCCAACCGGCACTGAAAGTCAGAACCTTTTCTTCCCCTTGCTATCTATTGCTAAGTCTTTGAACTTAAGAAAGCTAGCATAGATATAGCATAGACAGGAAAAAAAGAAATCCTCCACCAGCCTGCGAGGCCTGGCCTCAGCTCAGAAACTGAGTTAGACTCAAACCTAATCTAGGGAAATCCTGCTTCCCTCTTCCCTGATACCTCCCCAATCCAATCTTGTTATTAACATTCATCTTTATTTAAATAACCACAGTCAGATAAAAGGACTATCATTTCAGGCAACATAGAGGGAGCTGAACCTCAGGATAGCCATTCAACTATAAACGGTCCTTATTGGACCCCTGCTGGGGGACCTTGGTCTGGGGGGAGGCTTGTCCCTCAGGAGGGTTTGTGCTTACCTGCTCTGGGGTATCTGCAACATAAATCAATAGAGGTGATGTTCCCTCAGGCTATCTTAGTTGGCCTATTTCTTGGGAAATCCCATTTTTCAATGATAACCTCTCAGCAGGCTTCCTCCTTTTACCTCACCAGCAGCCGTTTTCCCTTTCTCCCTTCAACTCCTCCATTCCCTGTTACAAAACCTTCCTTATCTTCTGTCCTCTCTTTAATCCTCTACAATTCCCTTTAAATATTACATATATATGTGTGTGTGTGTGTGTATATATATGTAATTTTTTTTGGCCTTCCTTTACAATTGGAATGCTAAAATAAGCACTACACAGATCAACAATGGTATAATATCTAGATTTACTTGGGATTTCTGAAATTATTTTAGATGGGCCTGAAATGACTACAAGGGACTTTTTTACAAAGTTATTTACTGCTCTTTTTCCTTCAGAGTCACAGGATTTGAGTGAGGTCTTCTAACTACAAGTCCAGTAGCCTATCTACTTTACTGCCCAGCTGTCTTTTCATGTATGAATAATGTGGTTTAAATAGACTCTGATTTTTCAGCAGGAATATTATAAATCAAGAAAACAGACCACCTCTCTTCTCAATTTAGGCTCATTCAGTTATTCTCATCATGATGCCAGTGCATTGCTTTACCTGACATTTTTGAGTCTAGATCCTTGCCTATATCAACCATTGAAATTGTTGCCTTTTGTTTGCTGTTTTGCTTTAACTTCCTTTGTTCCTAGACCCTTGACTTGTTCTTAGATTCTTGGCTTGTTCCTCTTGGTTTGGTATATCATTCCCTAAGCCTCTACCTTGTTCTCCTATTTCCTAGTTACTTGGTCTTCCTTTTAGCATAATTTCCACCTGCCCCCCAATCTCTGTTGTCTGGTTCTTTCTACAATTTGATTGAATAGCATGTTTGTAGATTAAACATGCCCCTGCCCCAAAGAAAAGTTTAATAGAAAGGGATTCTAATACAGATGGAATCTGAGAACACAGTAACAGACCAATGCCAAGAATCAGGTAGACAGATTGATTCACTGAGATTGTATCAGAGAAGAAAGCAGTATCGAAATTGAAATCCACAACAAGGTTTAAGAGGAGAACAGGTCAGAGATCCAACAGTTAGACTAAAAGTTTTGTGCCAAGGTGTAGATGAGACATTGAACTTAGATGAAGAACAAAGAACTTAGATAAAGAATAAAGACAAAACATTGGGTTTGTTTGTTTTTTTTTAATTTGGAGACTATACAAATGGATGTAATTACATCTTTGCACAGATAAATTGAAGCCTAACCATGTGCCATTAGGCTCCATCCTCTCAATTTACCCTTGGAATATCTCTTATTGTACCTGCCTTCATTTGCCTCCAAGAAATCTGTAGCGTGATGGGCTTGTTCACATCCATCAGCTATAATATTTCCTTGTGTCACCTTTATCAAACTTCATGGAGTTATACATTTAAATAGTATTCCAGAGCGACAACTGTATAGCATTCATGTTTAGATTAAACTTACCCCTATCTGGAAAGAAGTAAAACAGTAATTTTAGTGCTAATAAGGGACTGAGAACACAGAGCAATACACAGTCACCAAGAACGATTAGGCCTCTGATATAAATATCTTAGATCAGTCCTCCATACCCTGATCCTGATTTTCATGAAGCTATCAAGTTCCAAATGGCTTCTCTCTGTGAGTTGAGATAAATGATATATTACTTATTTCAGACAAGATATTCTGTGGCCTAATACCACAAGTCATAGAGTAGAATGAACTAAGAGACTAATGTTTCTGCTTGTGACTTCCTATGTATTGTAGAAATATGGCATTATTGAAAAAGATAGGGAGAGTCAAAGCCAAGATGGCAGAGTAGCAGGAAGAAATCCAAGGAATCCTACAGAAATCTCCTCCAAACATATCTAGAAAATAAAATTTACCAGATTGATTCCAATTAGAGAAATTCAAAAAAAGTTATGATGAGCAATTTGTCCAGCCTAGAATGACTTAGGGGGATAGACCTTCAAACACCAGAGATACAGATCTGGCTGGCATGTTGCTAAAAAGGTGTTAAAACAGGTACCACCCTGCAGCTTTGTAGACCACTACCCAGTTCTAGACCACAGATCCAGAGTCATCTGGAAAGGGGATTGCTTCCTTTTTTCCCTAAGCTATTAATTCTTGTTCTAATTCTTTTTTTCTCGTAGCTTTTCTTTCTTTTCCAATTTTTTCCTCTAGTTCTCTCATTTCATTGACAAAAATATTGTTTTTAACTCTTGCTTCATCTCTTATAGGAATTGTAGTTGAATTTGTACCTAAGCTGTGGTTTTCTCTGAAGCTTTGCTTGTAGATTTTTTTCGGCTCATTTTCATTTTTTGAATTTGAATCTTAAGCATCCCTGCCATCATAATAACTCCTTATAGTGAGTTTTTTTCTTCCTATTTTTCAGTATATTTTCTGACTTTGAACTTGATGTTTAAGGTATCAGAGAAAGAAGCAGGATCAAAATCTGAAATTCACAACAAGATCTGAGCGGGAATAGGTCAAAGGTCCAACAGTTAGGCTAACAGTTTTGTGCCAGGATACAAAGAATTGAGAGCATAGGTTAATTTTGTTGTATTTGGAGGCTACACAAATGGATATCAGTTATATCTTTGGTGTGATGTTGTTAATGAGTAGAGAAGGCTGGTTTTTTGTGTTGAGAAAAGTTCAAGTTTAGAAGCAAGCAAGCAGTGGTGTGACTCATCTAGCTTTTAACCCAATCTTAAGGTTGCAAAGAAATAACCCAGGGCAAAAATCCCAGACCAAAGGAAAGCCTACAGTTCTATCATTCTGAACCAACAGAACTTTATCACTGGTATATAGTCTAAGCCCAGCAACATTATATTTTTGCCCAATACCAAACCCAGGTCAAGTACTTGCAGAGCTCAGACTAGAGGAGTCGCTAATCAGACTGAATCAAACTGAAATTGCCCTAACTCAAACTACTTTGCCTATTCTTGAAATCCTAGAATAAAGCAACATTTATTACCTCCAAGAAAATAGGAACAGGAACATCCCACACCTTCTCTCCAGAAGTATGCAAAACCCACCCTAACATCGAGTCCAAAATTGGGAAGGAGGCTAAATAAATAAGAAGAAAAAATAAAATTTTGTACTGTAAAGAGCTATTATGATGACAAGGATGCTTAAGATTCAAACACAGATGATGAGAATATATCTAAAACATCTACAAGCAAAGCTTCAGAGAAAACAACAGTTTAGGGATAAATTCAACTGAATTCCTGGAAGAGGTGAAGCAAGAGTTTTTAAAAAATGTTGTCAATTAAATGAAAAGAGGGAAGAATTGGAAAATAAATGAGAACTATGGGGGGAAAAGAATTGGAATGAAAAATAACAGCTTGTAAAAAAGGGTGCAAAACTCTGTCCAAACAGTAACTCCCTGAAAATTAGAATGGACCAAGAAAAAACCAGGGACTCTCTGAGACAAGACATATTAAATCAGAATCAAGAACTGAAAAAATAGAGGGGAAATGTAAGGCATCTCATAACAAAAATAATTGTCCTTTAAAAACAATTGAGAAAAAAATGTTGTTAGTAATTTTTTCCCAATTATAGGTAAAAACAATTTTTAACATTTGTTTTTTATAATATTGAGTTCCAAATTACCTCTATCCCTTCCACCCTCCTATTAAGGTGACAAACAATTTGATATAGGTTATACTTGTGGCAATATGCAAAATATTTCCATATTAGTCACAATATGCAAGAAAACACAGACACACACACACACACACACACACACACACACACACACACACACACACACACACACACACACACATAAGAAATAGTATGCTTGGTCTACATTCAGACTCCATCATTTCTTTCTCTAAAGTTCGATAGCATTTTTTTATCATGTTTTTCTGAATTATCTTGGATCTTTTTATAGCTCTTTTTGAGGTGAAAAAATAGGAATCTGAGGGGATGCCCATAAATTAGGAAATTGCTGAACAAGTTAGAGTATGTGAAAATGATAGGATACTATTGTGCTCTATGAAATAATGAAGGGGATGGTTTCTGAGAAACCTGGGAAGACTTCTATGAATTGATGCATAGTGAAGTTAATAGAAACATGACAATAATGTGGTAAAGAAAAATAACTTTGAAACATTAAGGAACTTTGATCAGTGTAATGATCGACCATGATTCTAGAGGACTAATAGAAGTAATAGAAAAATGAAAGACTCAAAGTATACACTGAGATCTATCTATCCATCTGTATGCATATATGGGGGCGGGGGGCTTGGCATTTATAATAGGGTTTTGTTTTTCTTGTCCCAATTGGGGTGGAAGTATTTGAAGGGAAGAGTGAAAAGGCAAAGTTTTACTAATGGAAATAAATTAACTTAAGATACACACACACACACACACACACATACATACATACATATATTTGGGAAAGAAAAAATTACTTCAGTGATCCATTATTCTATCATTAGGGATGTTTTCATTATGAGTACAGATTATAGCCTTACCATACCTTATTGGAGGCCATAGCATAAAATCAAAACTATTAATCACTAGGTGGTTAGCCTTCTTGACGAAGATCTTTTCCAAACTTAGTCCTTGAATACACATAAGGTTCATCACTGGATTCAACCTAAAGCGTTTTCATCAGAGTAAGACCAACCAGAGTTTATATTCACTAGCATAGCCTTTAAGAACCAAAGACTCAGTTAAGTTCCAGAATGAATCTTTAGAGCAGGCCTTTAATAGAAACAAACCACAGAAAACCTCTTTATTTCCTGTGGACAATAGCTATTCAGTGCATTTAGATCTGTGCCCTATTAGTGTATTCCTACCTGATACAATTATTCATTACACAGGTAGAAACATAATTAAAAAATCTTTCTGAGGCCCAAGATCTTTATTTTATTCTTGTACTTGAGGATGTCTTCAATTAAACACAGTAGAGCTGAACCAAGATGTAAAATTGGAGGCTTTTTGCATCCAAGCTATCTTTGAATCATGGTGGCATCCTCTAAAAATTTCCTAATTTTCAATACAGGTACTAATGGGTCACCACAATGCCAAATACTTTAACTAAAATAAAGTGACTCTGCATGCCCAGTGATCCTTGTTCTTTCCATATTTTCAATTTGTTCTAACCTATTATCCTAGGGCACAGAGTAGTAGCCCTCAAGAACATACTAGATCCAGATATGTTTGAATGTCTTCTGTATTGGAACTTCTGGTTAGAATAGCCAAATGAATGGTCCCAGAAGTTCTTTGTTTTCCAAATTTCAATGACAAAGATCTTTATATAACAAAAAAACTGACTAGTCAACAAATCTAAAGAGAAACTAAGCATTGTCATCCAACCCAGAACTACTCAATAATAGGTGTATGGGACATGCAGGGAAGACTAACTCCTCTGATGTGAGGGCTTACAAAACCTTTTGCAGGACTGCTCATCCACCTTTGTTATTTACCTGTCACCTAACTCTTACCTGTGACTCCAAGAAACTATAATATGCACAGTAGCTATATCCGGGTAAAACTACTTTGAAAGGTAATTAATAGGTTTCAAACTCATCAGTGACATAGGGGATGTTTACCTGAAAGTATGTAAAGATTTCCCCCATTGGAATAGGCAGAATACAATTTATTCCAGTAGCCATGAAGATGGCTGAAGCAGGTGCTATGAAGCACCAGAATTTGATCAGATATCAAAGATGGCAAGGTCATCACTGCATCTCAGACCATTCCAGGCTTCCTGACTTTTATGACTCTGGAAGAGGGTGAAGCTGATGACTTTGGGCAACTTTGGCTCACTTAAATATAACTCACATGCAAAGTCAAGGTTCCACCCTCATGATATCATGGATCCTCTTCCAAATGAAGGACAATCAACCTAATAACAGAGATAAAGTCTATGCAAATTAATACTAGCATTCATCCTAGGACAGGTGATTCCAGAAACCTGCTAGCACTTGACCAGAGATACTCAGGAAGCACATAAAGCCTGTAGCATTTTGTATGCATGTTGGAGAGAGGTAGCCCAACATACTTGGATTAGGGGAATAATATCCCTACTCCAGCATGAGGACAGTTGGAAACACAGGAGAGCCTGATGTCTAGAGCAGTCAACTAAAAATAATCCAGTGGGATCTAAAGATTCTAGTCCTCTGAAACAGAGGGTTTTTGCAAATTGAGTACAGACATACCTGGTTAGGTGGAAGCTTATAGGAGTTCAGGTAATAGAGGTAAGGACCAAAAACAAGACCTTAACTAGTCTCCAAGAGTGCAGGAACTGGCAGTACATGGTTCTAGCCCAAAGTCTCAAAAGAGGATCTGAAATTCAAAAGAAAAGTATAAATGGAAGGCAACAAATGCTGTCAATCACCATGCATTTGTTAAAAACCTATATACCTGACTCTGTGCTAAATACTAGAGATTAAAAAAAAATGAAAGACAGTCTCAGCTCTCAAAGAGTCCAATAGGGAATACAACATGCAAACAATTGTGTATTTTTTTAACTTTACCTTCCATCTTGGAATCAATACTACATATTGGTTCCAAGGCAGAAGAGTGGTAAGGGCTAGGCAATGGAGGTTAAGTGACTTGCCCAGGGACACACAGCTGGGACGTGTCTGAGGTCAGATTTGAACCCAGGACCTCCCATCTCTAGGCCTGGCTCTCAATCCACTGAGCTACCCAGATGCCCCCAACATGCAAACAATTATGTAAAAATCAGGATTACTTATAATTAGTAGAGGAAAGGCACTAGCATTAAAGATGAGGATAGGCTTCTTGCAGAACCTAGGATTATAGCTGAGACTTGAAGAAAACCAGGGAAATTCACAGATGGACATGAGGAGAAGGACTTCCAGGAAGGCAATGAAAGTGTCCAGAGTTGAGATTTATAGTGTCTAGTGTAAAGAAAAGCAAGGAAGCTAGTGTTAAGATAAAAAATGGGGAGACTGACTGTAGATTTTTTTTAACATCATTTTATTTGGTCAGTTCCAAACATTATTCATTGGAAACAAAAATCATTTTCTTTTCCTCCCCCTCCCCTCCCATTGCCGACGCATGATTCCACTGGGTATCACATGTGTTCTTGACTCGAACCCATTTCTGTGTTGTTGGTATTTGCATTAGAGTGTTCATTTAGAGTCTCTCCTCAATCATATGCCCTCCACCCCTGTAGTCAAGCAGTTGCTTTTCCTCGGTGTTTTTACTCCCACAGTTTATCTTCTGCTTGTGGATAGTATTTTTTAGATCCCTGCAGATTGTTCAGGGACATTGAATTGTTCCTAATGGAGAAGTCCATTACCTTCCATTGTAACACACTGTATCAGTCTCTGTGTATAATGATTTCCTGGTTCTGCTCCTTTCGCTCTGCATCACTTCCTGGAGGTTGTTCCAGACTCCGTGGAATTCTTCCACTTTATTATTCCTTTTAGCACAATAGTATTCCATCACCAACATATACCACAATTTGTTCAGCCATTCCCCAATTGAAGGGCATCCCCTCATTTTCCAATTTTTGGCCACCACAAAGAGCGCAGCTATGAATATTCTTGTACAAGTCTTTTTCCTTATTATCTCTTTGGGGTACAAGCCCAGTAGTGCTATAGCTGGATCAAAGGGCAGACAGTTTTTTATCGCCCTTTGGGCATATTCCAAATTGCCCTCCAGAATGGTTGGATCAATTCATAACTCCACCAACAATGGATTAGTGTCCCTACCTTGCCGCATCCCCTCCAGCATTTATTACTTTCCATTGCTGTCATGTTAGCCAATCTGCTAGGTGTGAGGTGATACCTCAGAGTTGTTTTGATTTGCATCTCTCTAATTATAAGAGATGTAAAGCACTTTTTCATGTGCTTATTAATAATTTTGATTTCTTTGCCTGAGACCTGCCTGTTCATGTCCCTTGCCCATTTATCAATTGGAGAATGGCTTGATTTTTTGTACAATTGATTTAGCTCTTTGTAAATTTGAGTAATTAAACCTTTATCAGAGGTTTTTATGAAGATTGCTTCCCAATTTGTTGCTTTCCTTCTGATTTTAGTTACATTGGTTTTGTTTGTACAAAAACTTTTTAATTTAATGTATTCCACATTATTTATTTTGCATTTTGTGGCTCTTTCTAAGTCTTGCTTGGTTTTAAAGCCTCTCCCTTCCCAAAGGTCTGACATGTATACTATTCTGTGTTCGCCTAATTTTCTTATAGTTTCCTTCTTTATGTTCAAGTCATTCACCCATTTTGAATTTATCTTGGTGTAGGGTGTGAGGTATTGATCTAAACCAAATCTTTCCCACACTGTCCTCTAATTTTCCCAGCAGTTCTTATGAAATAGTGTATTTTTATCCCAAAAGCTGGGTTCTCTGGGTTTGTTGTATACTATCCTGCTGAGGTCACTTACCCCAAGTCTATTCCACTGATCCTCCTTTCTGTCTCTTAGCCAGTACCAAATTGTTTTGATGACTGCTGCTTTATAATATAGTCTGAGATCTGGGACTGCAAGGCCCCCTTCCTTTGTATTTTTTTTTCATTGTTTCCCTGGATATCCTTGATCCTTTGTTCTTCCAAATGAACTTTGTTATGGTTTTTTCTAAATCAGTAAAAAAAAGTTTTTGGAAGTTCCATGGATATGGCACTAAATAGATAAATGAGTTTGGGTAGGATGGTCGTTTTTTTTATATTGGCTCGTCCTACCCATGAGCAGTTAATGTTCTTCCAATTGTCCAAGTCTAGTTTTAGTTGTGTAGAGAGTGTTTTGTAGTTGTGTTCATATAGTTCCTGTGTTTGTTTCGGGAGATAGATTCCTAAGTATTTTATTTTGTCTAAGGTGATTTTGAATGGGATTTCTCTTTCTAGTTCTTGCTGCTGAGCTGTGTTGGAAATATATAGAAATGCTGATGACTTATGTGGGTTTATTTTGTATCCTGCAACTTTGCTAAAGTTGTTGATTATTTCGATTAGCTTTTTGGTTGAATCTCTAGGATTCTTTAAGTAGACCATCATGTCCTCCTCAAAGAGTGATAACTTGGTCCTCTCCTTGCCTATTTTAATGCCTTCAATTTCTTTTTCTTCTCTAATTGCTACTGCTAGTGTTTCTAGTACAATGTTAAATAATAGAGGTGATAATGGGCATCCTTGTTTCACTCCTGATCTTATTGGGAATGCATCTAGTTTATCCCCATTGCAGATGATATTAGTTGATGGTTTTATATATATATTGTTTATTATTTTTAGGACAAACTGTATAGGATGAATGGACAAGACATAAATAAGTATATAGGTATATGCATGCACAAATACATACACATGTGTTTATATATATATATATACATGACTAGAGCTAAAAAAAAAAGAGGTTATGATGAAAAGAAATGGGAAAAGAAACAAACGGGGGTAAATTTATACGTCACAAAGAAGCTCATGGCGGGAGGAGGGAGAACATCAATACCCTGGAAGGGTAAAGAGGTTGGAGATAGGAAATACTCAACTCTTACATACTTTGAAACTGACCCAAAAAGGGAAGAACAATCCAATCCATTGGGGAAGAGAATAGATTTGCGCCCTATAGGGGAGTAGAAGTCTATATTGGTGGGTGCTGAGGGGAGGAAGAGTCTTGCGTCTAGACTACCACCATGTTTACCCAGAAGTTCTCCAACTTTTAGGACTTTAAAAGCCAAAGTGGGTTTTTAATATGTAGGGAGTTAGTAGTATGGAAGGAATATGATGTGGTCAATCCTGCTCTTTAGGAAGATCAGTTTGACAGTCCAGAAGATTAAACTGACCTGGACTGGGGAATGACCTAGTCTAGGCCTATACTAAAGTAGTTGAAGTGTCAAAGGTGAGAAAGAATATGTGAGAGATGTTATGAAGGCAACTGGATACAGGAGGCATGAGTTGGGATAGTGACTATGTTGTAAGTCTGAGCAATAGGAAAATTAGGAATTGGGAAGAAAAGAGTTATTGGGCATGTTTAGTTTAAAAGACATTCACTTGGAAATGTCAAATAGGTTATTGGAGATGTGAGTAGAATCAGTGTGAATTTTAGATTTACTCCACCCTGCTTAGTCTAACAAACAGGAATGTCTACACCCCTACTTAAGGATTAAGTGTTGAGAAGGATGGCCTAGGACAGACGTGCTAGCAAGTGACAAATCAGAAACAACTGACAGACCCCCTGGGCTGACTTAAGTCAAGCTTAAGCTACCATTGATACATGTGAGATGCAGAAAGTGATGTAAAAAAGGGTCTATATATTTCGTGTCACTTCCTCTCTCGAGTCTTTTTTTCGTGGAGAGGTGGCTCAGCAGTGGTGTGGCTCATGCTGGACGTCTTGGTGTGGCTGCAGTTCTTGTCGGGGTTTTTCAGTGAGTGTCCTTGATGAGGTGACTGGGAGAAGCTTAGTAGCGTGGTTCAGGTGAGGCATCTTCCCTGAGCTGTCTTGGAGTTTAGGCTGATTCCTTTTTTTCCTTTACCTTTCCTAAAAATGCCATCCTCCTAGGAGGCCCCTCATCTTGGAGGAGACCTCGTGGCTGGAAGGTCTCTCAACTCCCCTTTCTCAGACTAAACCAGAGAAATCTTATACCCCTTTCTATCTCTCTTCTTTTTAATTCCTTTCCTCTATATTAATTAAACCACCATAAAATTCCCAAAATGACTTGAGTATTTTTATTGGGATTTGAATTAGTCCCTGGAGACCATAAGGATAATATATTAGTCAAAACCCCTACCTACCCCTTATATCAAATGAGTGGAAATAAGAATACCTAGAAGAATTCAAAGTAAACCCTCATTGTTCATTCTCCATGGTATTCTTATCTTTTGAATCATACTCCTGGCTTAAAACCCTTGCCCAAATATGCCTTGCCAAATTCTTTCATTTATATGATCATGTTACTGCCTTCAACAGTAATTCTCTTCTCATAACCTCTACCCATCTAAATACTAACCAGCTCAAGTCTCATCACTTCCATGAACCTTCCATGGAACTATTCCAAGTTATACTTATATCTCATATCTTAGAAATATTATTTAATATGTACTCTTTGCTACTCTTCTGAACATCTAATCAGATACTATCTTGTGTTAAATGTTTCATTTACTTTGTTTACTCATATAGATTTATGAAATCAATTAAGAAAGGAGGCATGTTTTATATTTCTTTAATATCCGGACTTAGTTTTAATATTGTACAACATCCAGAACATTGCTACCTAAGGCCATTTCTAAACAAAATTGTAGGATATTTGAAATTTGTCATTAGTTCCCCAGCCTCTTTTTGTGCCTTTCTTGCTATTACTGATGATGGAATTTTCCTATTTCCCCTTTCTTTTTTCTAATGTCCTAATTTTGACTTCCAATTCAGAGCCTGTTGTTTAAAAAAAATCTTTTAAAGTCATTTATATCTTTAAAAAATTTGTCTTTGGTTTATTATCTCATTGAAATATTTGCATTTTAATCGTTAACTCAAGTTGTGGAATGAAAAGCCTTGTTTGCCTATTTATGAAATCTTGAGCAACTTGTAAGATCAATTATATTGGGAGGGGTGAGGATTAAGGTGCAACCTTAAAATCTCACCACATAGCCATTAAGCTCTAGTATTAGATATAGTAAGTATGCTATGAATTGAATTTTGTTTTTTCCCCAAATCTATTTATTTATTTGTTTATTTTAACTTTTTATTTTAATAACAAATTTCCATATAAATTTTCCAAAATCATGTGATTCATATTGTTTCCCTCCCTTCTTTCCTTCCCACTCCTTTTTCTGACAAGCAGTTTGATCTGGGTTATATATGTATTATCACACAAAACAAATTTCCATATTACTTATTTTTGTAAGTCAATAATCTTATAGAACCAAAACCCCAAAACATATACCCAAATAAAGAAGTGATAAATTATATATTTTGTCTGCATTTCTACTCTAACAATTTTTTCTCTGGAGGTGGTTAGCATTCTTTTTCATAAGTCCTCAGAATTGCCCTTGAT
The DNA here is from genome assembly GCF_027887165.1 of Monodelphis domestica. Classification (NCBI taxonomy): domain Eukaryota; kingdom Metazoa; phylum Chordata; class Mammalia; order Didelphimorphia; family Didelphidae; genus Monodelphis; species Monodelphis domestica. The sequence goes on along the minus strand of NC_077227.1, from coordinate 166,569,224 downwards.
CATTGTATTGCTGTTAATAGCAAAATTCATCACATTTGATTGTTACACAATATTACAGTTACTGTTTTAATAATAATCTTCTGATTCTGCTTATTTCCCTCTGTATCAGTTCACATAGGTTTTTCCAGCTCTTTCTGAAATCATCCTGTTCCTCATTCCTTATAGCACAATAGTATTCCATCACCATCATATACCATAATTTGTTCAGTCATTCCCCACTTGAGAGACATTCCTTTAATTTCCAATTCTTGGCCACCACAAAAAAAGCAGCTATGAATATTTTTGTACAAACTGGTCCTTTCCCATTTTTCTTTTTATCTCTTTGGGATACAGGCCCAGTAGTAATATTTGTCAAGATCAAAAGGTATACAGTGAATTAAATTAAAAAAAAGAAAGTATAGGTATTTTAATTCATTTCTCTTAGTTAAGCCATCAAAAGCTACAATTAATATGTAAATCTATAAAATCCAAACATCATACTTATGATGGTCTTTCATGTGTTATAAATGCCCAACTTAAGTGTAGCTAATTCTTAATTTTTTTTCAGTTGGAATAATAGGAAAAATAGAAAAAGCTCCCAATTAGCTGAAGGGAATGGGAGAAGTATTGAAGTCAATATACATTTACCAAATATTTGCTCTCTCCAGAGTTCTTAGTGGTATGCTGGGGATACAAAAATAGCACAGATGTAGATTATTATAGATTATTTTATGTTCTGAAAGTGTAGAGTATAAACCTAACTTCAGAAAAAGGGAAAATGAGAGGATCAAGGCAAATTAAGGACAAGGTGAGGAAATTACTTTTAAGATAGTTTGGGTGGAGTTGAAGTAATGGATATAAAATAGTGTAAAGTAAGAGAGGAAGGTTGAAGCCAAATTATGGAGGACTGTAATGTCAGATTAAGGAATTTATATTTCTTCCATCGTCACTAGGAAGATGCTAGAAGTTTTTGAACAAGGGAGTGACATGATCAGATCTGTCCAGAATGTTGCTGCAGCTGTGTGAGGGATGGGAAAGCACCATGTCAGATTAGAATACTGGACTTGGATTCAGGAAAACCTAGGTTCAAATATTGTACCTGACACTTAGTAGCATAATTGAGAGCAAATCACATAAATTCTGCTAGCCCTAGGTGGGTAGAGGGAATTCTGGCACAGAGATACTAACATGAAGGATAGCTTCCTTAGAAAAAATTGGGACATTAGAAACAGGGAAAGAGTTAAGCCAATATAGAGCAATCAGGAAAAGAATTAAGGACTTGCATTAGAGTGGTGAGTGGAGAGAATTAGATTCAAGAGGGACTTGCTAGAGATTTTTTTTTTCCTTATAAACTTGAAAGAAGAAAACTAGCATTTATTAAGCATGTTTTTTTTGTTCCAGGCACTGTGCTAAGCACTTTATAAGTATTGTCTCATTGCTCTGCTCTTCACAACAATCCTTCTGATAGAAGTACTATTATTACTCCCATTTTACATGTCTTGCCCAGAATCATTCAGCTACTAAATGTCTGAGGTCAGATTGAATTCAGAGTAGTCAGTCAGTAGACATTTAGTAGGCACCTGCTGTGTGCCAGGCATTGTGCTAAGTGCTGGGGATATAAATATTAAAAAAGAAAGAAGAGATCATCCCTGCCCTTAAGGAACTCCCATTTTAATGGGGGAAAACAACACACAAAAGAAAGCTGAAAAGAGAGGAGGAGGCAGTAAAAGGTACCCAGCATGGGGACAAAATGGAATCCAATGAAAGGAGTGAAAGCTGGGTAGAAATTAAGAGATGGCTAGCCTGGGAACCTTCTTTGAATAGAGGCTTTGGGAGGAATTCTTTGTCTTCTAGTCAGAGGAACCAAGGATACTGAGAATATTGATGATCTCTGAATACTAAAGCTGATGCAGTCTCAAAGCATCCTCAGTTTCCTGTTGATGAGGCCATAATGGAGACCAAGGACTTCAAGCTGGTGGGAAGTCCAGGGTCACATAGCTAGCCTCTGAGGCTGAATTTGAACTCTTACCTTCCTGATTTCAGGACCTGGGCACTAAGCATTGTACAAGAAAATGGGCATTTCAACTGATAACAAATAGAGAGAATTGTCTTTAAAATCATGAATTTCTATTATGTACAACTTGCTCTTAAAGTATATATTAAAATTAATATAATAGTAGCAATACTATCCCCTTCTTAACTTTCTTCTGATAACTTCTAAGTTTTTTTTTCCATTAACACACTCTTTTGTTCTATTACCCACCCATTGTGCTTTCTTACAATTCTCATCCTAAATAAAAGCCCAGTTTTTGTAAGGAATACAGTCAAACAAAACAAATTAACACATTAACAGTATGTGAAAATATACCTGGGTTTGGAGCTTTAGATTTGAGATAGAATATCACAGCTTAAATTTGGAAGAAATCCCCAGGCCATCTAGTTCAATCTATGTATGAACAAAAATCCTCTCTCTAACTTAACAAGCAAGTGACCACACAGCTGTTATTTAATGTTCTATAATGGGAGATTCATTATCTTGTGAAGCAACACACCCCATTTTTGTATAAATTGTTAGGAAACTCTTCCTTATATCTTATTTAAATTTCGCTTTCTACAGATTGTTCTTCAGCAAATAAAATAGGTCTTGTCTCTCCTTCAGGTGTTAGCCTTTCAAAATACTTATAACAGTTATGTCTCCCCCAAGTCTTCTCTTCTTTTGACTAAATATTTCTAGTACTTTCAAATGATCCTTACATGGTACAATCTTGAGACCTTTATCATTCTAATCACTTTTTTTCCTCAGGATATTTTTTAACATATATGGATGTAAAATTGGAATATATATAAGCAAAAGGAGGTATTAGAAGGGAAGAAGGTAGAAGGAAGGGGAAATCCAGTGTTTATTAGTGTATCTTGTGTGCCAGGCACTGTAGATAAATACAAAGAAAACCAAAAGTGAAGCATTGTTCTCAAATGTGCACATTCTGTTGAAGTTATGAGATTTGTGAGGCTTTTGTATAGACGTCATCACCAAAGTTGTGAGAACAGATGAGGTCAACCTACGGATAGAATATATTGAGGGGAAATAAGAATATGTAGCTTTGGAAAATAGCCATATTTAAAGGGATGGAGAATGAAGAGAGAGGGTTTAGAAAACAGGAGAACCACCAGAGGTTCCATTTACCTAAGGAATTATTGATAACTAGCTTAGTTCTTCAGTTTCTCTTGTGACAACTTTTTATGTTTTACCTGGTATTTTTTACAGCATTTTTCTAATTCATGATATGATATTCCCCCAAATATATATTTGTAGCTCATTTATTAATTGGATTTACCAAATGATAGGTTCTATTTTTGTTTATGCTGAAATGTTCTGATTTAAAACTATAATAGCTAGATTCAAAAGGTTATTAAAATAGATTTCATTGGCCTACTGTCTAAATCCTATAAAAATAGAGAAATGATAAATATTTTAAAAAAATAAAAGAATTCCTCTAAATACCATGCTAAATAATTTTTGACAGTTTTAACTTTTTTTTATTCTAATTAAGGGTCAACTATATTTGCTGGTAACAGATCAGGGCTTTCTTACTGAAGAAAAAGTTGTTTGGGAAAGTCTACACAATGTAGATGGTGATGGAAATTTCTGTGACTCAGAATTTCATCTGAGGCCTCCCTCAGATCCAGAAACTGTCTATAGAGGACAACAAGATCAAATTGATCAGGTAAGTTGTTGGGGTTTTTTTCCCCCCTTTTTTAAAATATCTATTCCATTCAGAAATTAGCATGTTTCCAAAGGGTTTCTTTTCAACTATGATTTAATTTATTAAAATAGTGCTGAAAAGTTAATTTAGCTACCTGTCATTTGTATTACTAACTTATTTCTGAATCATAAATAGAGGTGGTAAACTTGGCTAGAGGAAAAAAAAGAGAAGAAACATGAAGTAGTATAAATTTATTTTTAACATCTCTCCTTAAGCTCTTGAGTATCCAAATGTCAAGTGGAGAAACTTATTACATACAGATAAGTTGAATTTACATATTTTGGATGAATGGAATTACTGAATTAAGTTGCACTTTAAAAGGTTGCACAAGTAGTGATGACAGTCCATACTATCTTTTCTAGTAGATTCTACACCCTCTATTATCCCTATTACCATCTTCAATTATCCTCTATCTACTGGTTGCTTCTCTACTCCCTACAAACATGCCCATGTCTCTCCTATCCACAAAAAATATTGATCCATCTATTTCCACCAGTTTTTATTATCTGTCTTCCCTTTTGTGATTAATCTCTTTAATAAAACCATCTACAATAGATACCTTTACTTTTTTCCTCTCATTCTCTTCTTTACTCTTTGCAGTCTGGCTTTTGACTTTATTCAACTAAAACTTCTAAAGATCTATTAATTACCAAATCTAATGTTTTTTACCCAATCCTTATCCTTCTTGATTTCTCTGCAGACTTTGACACTGTTGAATGCCCTCTTCTTCTTGATACTCATTAAGGTTTTTTTTTTTTTTAATTTAATCCTTGCTCTCTATGTTAGAATTAGCTAACAGGGTTAAGTGACTTGCCTGGAATCACATAGCTAGAAAGTGTTCACCTGGTTGTCCCAATACTTCTTAAGTTTTTGGAAGGACAACTGGGTGACTCAGTGGATTGAAAGCCAGGCCTAGAGATAGGAGGTCCTAGGCTTAAATCTGGCCTCAGACACTTCCTAGCTGTGTGACCCTAGGAAAGTCACTTAACCCCCCATTGCCTAGCCCTTACCACTCTTCTACCTTAGAACCAAAACACAGTATCGATTCTAATACAGAAGGTAAGGGTTTTTATTAAAAAATGGGGGTGTGGGGGTGGATACTACTCTCTCCTGGTTCTACTACCTGTCTGACAATTCCTTCTCAATCTCCTTTGTTAGATCTTCATCTGGGTCATGTCTCCCAAAGTCATGGTCCAGGCTTTCTTTTTTTTTTCCCTCTCTGTTATTTCACTTGGTGATCTTATCAGCTTTCATGTTTTTAATTATCAACTCAATGCAGATTACTCTGAGATCTACCTGTCCAGCTCTAACCTCTCTCCTGACCATCAGTCTTACATCTTCAACTGCCTGTTTGAACATTTCAAACTAGTAGACCTCTTAAATTCAACATTACTGAAATAGAAACCATGTTTCCCCTCTAAATCCGTCCCTCTTCTTGACTTCTCTTTTACTTTAGAGAGTGCCGTCACTATCATCCCAAGTCACCCAGACTTACAACTTATGTGCTATTTTCAACTCCTCTTGAATTTTAGTGCTTTCAATCAAATTAGTTCCAATGTATCCTGTGGCTATCTTGTTTGTACATATGCTATCTCCTCTATTAGACTATGAGCTCCTGGAAAGCAGGAACTGTTTTTTGCTTTTCGTTATGTCTCACTTAGCTCAGTACCTGGAGCATAACAGGCACTTCACAAGGCTAATTGGTGTAACAATTAACTAGTTACTTTGGGTCCATCTCCTTTTTATTATTTTCAGAAAGAATAGTTCAATGAATAGCAAATTACACATGATTCCATACTTGAATACTGAAAGTTTCAAGTCACCACTATGATTTATAGCTTTTAATTGTTATATATATGTGGAAAAATAAGCCTATTTAACTTTTTCTTCAGCAGAGTTATAACAGTTTTGTTGATTTGGACATAAATTCTTTTTGATTGACTTTTGATTCTATAATAGTTTTAATTTTTACTTTGAATGTCATGCTACAAATATGTAGAAAAGAACTATGATTATTAAATCATAAATGTATCCTTCATTTTTGCCTTATTTATTCAAATTAAGAATTCTTTATTAGAAATACTAGTGTTAGTACAATTATATGTTTTGTGTGGCTTTATATGTGTAATGAGTATTATGTATCTTTAGGAAAGTTGGAGGAGGAAGAAAATTTTGAACTGAGAATAAATAAAATATTTTTTAAATAGAGGGAAAAATCTCTAGTACCTTCTAAAATATAATTTGCTTTATTATTAACTTGCATTAATAGACTTAAGGCCAGTCAATATTTTCATGTTGAGAGCTGTAATGAAGTCTTGGAACCTTACTAATAAGGGGAGAGTAAGAGCACTTATACTGTTCTTCATAAGTTTCTATCATCTACCCTGAGTAGATTTCTGATACTGATAGAACTAGCAGATGATTTCTAAACCTGCTGTTAATGAATTTTGAAGAATCATAAAGAACTTGAAAAGGGCAGATTTCCCAGTTTTCAAGAACAGGAAGAGAATAGACTCTACAAGCCAGTAAAGCAGGATTTTTGTTATTTCCATAGCTTGATCATGTCTTATTAAAAAGATGGTTTTTAAAAATTGAAACTGAATATTTGTTAATTATAGGGAAGAGCTGAGAAAATGTGCCTTCTTGCTTCTTTTGCAGAGGTGGGAAGCTTAATGTCTAAACTACTGCATGTATTATTAGACTCATTTGATGTGTTCTTAATTGTTTTGATTTTTTTCTCTTTTATTCTTTGAATAAAGAATGGAGAAGGTTATATTCAGAAGTGAAGGTGTTAGAAACAAAAAATATCAATTAAAAATACATTTTAGAAAGAGGTAGTGAATACGTAGAAAAGGATGTAGTGATCACAGAGAGCATTCCTGGCTTCATCATTACTGTACATATTTGCTTTTTTAACAGGATCACTAAACTGGTAGATCAAGGTAGTTCTAGAGTTATCTCTACCTAGAATTTAACAGTGCATTACTCCCTTCTCCCATACTATGGCCTATTAAAACGAGACTTCTAGGTAAACTGGACTAATAGCTATGAGCTATTCCTCAAACATAATACTACATTTCATGTCTCCATGCTTTTGCACTACTTGTACCCCATCTATTGAATCCACCCTCATCCCTTTCACTTCTTAGAATACCATGGTTCCTTCAGAATTCAGCCTGTGCCATCTTCTAAGGCTATGTTGGCAAACCTAGGGAACTTGTGCTGGAGGAGGCTGCTCCCTTCCCCTTCTCCATGTGGACCTTAGGATATATTTCTCACATAACGCATTTCTCTGCCCAGCAGACCAGTGGGAGTGCTTCCTCCCTCCCTTGACTTGGATAAGGTGGAGGGCTCACATGTGGTACAAGGATTGCAGTTTGGGCACTTGGTTTTTAAGATCTCTCAAAGGTTCGTAATCACTGCCATAAGGTCTTTCCTAACCCCTACAACAACTACTAGTACCTTTTTCCTACAAATTACTTTGTATTTATTTTTAAGGTACCTATCATCTTCCCTGATAGAATGTGAGTCTTTGAGGACAAGGACTTTTTCATTTTTGTCTTTATATCCCCAGGACCTGGCACAAAAAAGATAATGCTTGCTGATAAATTTTAGGTAGAAGATAATTATAGTTAGGTGGATTCAGAACTTCCTTCCCTGCTATTATGTCCTTTATCACTTCTTCCCTTTTTAGCTAATCTTGCAAAGCAGGTGCCTTCATTTTCTTTCTTCTTATTTTCTTCTTAAACCCTTAAAATCTAGCTTCTAACTTTATGATTCTATAGAAACTGCTCTTTCCAAAGTTACCAGTTATATCTTAATTGTGAAATCTACTGGCCCTTTCTCAATTCGTAGGTCTCCTCAGCTTTTGACACTGTTTCTTTGTAAGTTTTCAGAACACCTTTCTTCCTTGGTTACCTTCTTACCTATTCGACCACATCTTCTCAGTCTCCTTTACTCATTTCTCATTCAGATCATGCTCTCTATCACAGAATCTCAGGGCTCTTTTCCTTCTATACTATTTCTTTTGATAATCTCTTCTGCTTTCATGGATCTAATTATCATCATAATTTCTATGTGGACTTTCCAGTTTCATATCTCCAAATGCCTTTCAGAAATCTTGAACTGGATGTCCCATACACATCTTACACTCAACATGTCTAAAATTAATCTTTCCCCCTAAATTCTTCCCTTCTCTTGCCTTCCCTATCCCTATAGAGAAATAATTATTAGATAATTGCCATAATTATATCATAATTGCTATATACCTAGTTTACTAGGAATTAGGAGTTGATAGGTTTGCAACCGAGATGTCATCCTCAACTTCTCACTATCTCTCATTGCACTTATATCCAACTTGTTGACAAGGGCTATCAACTTCACATTTGCAATGTCACTCAAATACTCTCCCTCTATCTTTTCTGATGTTGCCACCACTTTGATATAAACTCTTATGACTGAACTATTGCAATAAATTGTTGGTGGATCTGCCTTCCTCAAGTTTATCCCTATTCTAGTTGATCTTCCGTTCAGCCACAAAAGTGATTCTCTTAAAACATAGGTCCAACTGTATCATCCACCTACTCTATAAACCCCACGCATTCCCTATGGCTTCCATACAAAAATAGAAAACCCTCTGTTTTACATTCTTTGCTCTACTTCATAACCTAGCCCCCTCCTACATATCTAATCTTCTTATAGCTTACTCCTTGCCATATACGTTTTGATCCAAAGACATTAGCCACCTTCTTGTTCCTTCAACAAAACACTACATCTCTGTCTTGGCAGTTTCTTTGGGTTTTCCCCAGGCCTAGAATGTTCTCCCTTCTCATTTCCAACTAAAATCTAATCTTCTTTAGGAAGCCTTGACCAACCTTTCTTAATTCTCAGGATTTCCATCTCTTAATTATTTTTATTTAGCTTATTTGTTTATATTTTTTGTTATCTCTGTCATTCGATTGTGAGTTTCTTTGAAAGTTGGGACTGTCTGCCTCCTTTTGTTTCCTCAGCACTTAGCACAGTGCCCGGCAGATAATAAACACTTTATAAAAGTTTATTGACTTACTGAATGTCCAGAATTAGAGAATAGAAGCCAAAACGGCAGCTTAATAGCAGCAAAAGCTGCAACTGCTCTGACAATCCTTCCAAACCAATCTTTTAAAAGTCCCTCAAAACAGGGAGCAGCTGGGTAGCTCAATGGATTGAGAGCCAGGCCTAGAGGTGGGAGGTCCTAGGTTCAAATCTGACCTCAAACACTTCCCAGCTATGTGACCCTGGGCAAGTCACTTAACCCTCATTGCCTAGCCCTTATCACGCTTCTACCTTGGAGCCAATACACAGTATTGACTAAAAAAAAAAGTACCTCAAAACAACAGGAGTCAAAAATCAACAGTAAGCTAGAGTGAGGGGGCTCTTCCACTGAATCCAACTTGAAAGGTTGGCAGTCGATTTTCATGGAATAAGGGGGAACTAGAAGCAATACTGCTCACAAAGGAGTGCTGGCCAACCACCTCTTCACCTATTGCACCAGGTTCTAAGCCTGGACATAGACTTACTTTGGGATCCCAGGACCCTGGTTACACCAGAAACAGGACACACCACACCTCAAATTCACCCCTTGAAGTCCCAGGTCCTGGCACCACTCAAAAGTAAGGCCTGGTAGTCCACAGTGATTGGCCCTTTTCAAGCCTGAGCTGCTCTGGCCCCAGGGCAAAAATAACTCATAGTGCCAAGCCCTATAACCCAGTAGCAGAGGAGACAGAATGAGCAGCTTTCAGAATTCACAGTCTACAGGCAAAAAAAGATCAGGAAAATGAGCAAACAGGAAAAGAAACACCTAACCCTAGAATATTTCTGTGGTGACAAAGAGCAAAACAGAATCAATAAGGAACTGTGAGATCTAAGCAACCACATGCAGAGCTTCAAAGAAAAAGTAGAAATTCTTCTCAAGTGCTGTCAGAACTCAAGGAACTCAAAAATCAAATAAGACAAGTTGAAGATAAATGTGAAAAAGAAATTGAATGCCCAAAAGTTTTGGAATATGATATTGTGGAAGGCAAGGGAAGTAGGTTTACAACCAAGATCACCTGCCCATCAAAACTGACTATATTCTTTCATGGCTGAGTATGGTTACTTAATAAAATAGAGAATTTCCAAGCATTCCTGAAGAAAAAACCATACTTAAACAAAAAATGTGATGTCCAAATACAAGATTCAAGACAAGCATAAACAGATAAATGAGAAAGAGAAACTTTAATAAAGTCAAACTATTTATATTCCTGTATGGAAAGATAACATTGATAACTCTTAAAAAATTGTTATTATGAGAGTTAAAAGTATACATAGAAAGTTTACACTGGCTATAAACTGTTTAAGATATTTAAAAATCTAGGTATTAAAAAAGGGGGTTACACTGAGGGAAATGGTAAGAGAGAAGTAAAATGGAGTAAATTATATCATATAAAGAGGCAAGGAGTGAAAAACTTACAGTGGAGGGGAGGATAAGGGTAATATGTAAATGTTAAAATGCAAATATGTAAAAAAATGATAGGAAATATGTAAACTTTACTCTCATTGGAATTGGTTCAGAGAGGGAACAACAGCCAGATTTATTGGGTTATAGAATCCTGTCTTGCCTTAACCTAAAGAGAAGTAGAAGGACAATAAGAAAGGGGGTGAGAGGGAGAGGAGTAATATGAGGGAAGGAGAATGGGAGGAATGATTCAAAGCAAAGCACTGGTATGGAAGAAAAGAGAAAGGGAAAGATTAAAAGAGGAAATGAAGATGGAGGAGGATACACAGATGGTAATCGTAACTGAATGTAAATGGGATGAATAATACCCATAAAATGGAACTGGATAGCAGAGTTTATGAGAATCCTATCATACTTTGTTTACAAGAAACACATTTAAAGTAAGTGGACATATACACACACATGCACACACAGAGTAAAGGTAAGAGACTGGAGTAGAAGCTACTGAGCTTAACTTGAGACAAAAAAAAAAACCCAGAATATCAATCATGATCTCAGACAAAGCTAAAGCAAAAATAGATTAAAAGAAATAAGGATGTGGGGAGGCAGCTGGTTAATTCAGTGGATTGAGACCCAGGCCCAGAGACAGGAGGTCCTATGTTCAAATCTGACCTCAGACACTTCCTAGCTGGGTGATCTTGGGAAAGTCACATAATCCCCATTGCCTGGCCCTTACCACTCTTCTATCTTAAAACCAATACATAGTATTGATTCTAAGATGGAAAGTAAGGGTTGTTTGTTTGTTTGTTTGTTTTTTTGAGAGAGAGAGAGAGAGATAATGAAGTAATATCATTACTTAACATATATCCACCAAATGGTATAGCATCCAGATTTTTTAATGAGAAACTAAAGGAACTTAAGGAGAAAATAGACAATTAAACTATACTGGTGGGGGACCTTAACCTTCTCCTATCAGAACTAGATAAATCTAACCAAAAAAATTAATAAGAAATAAGTAAAAGAAGTGAATGAAATTTTAGGAAAGTTAGATTTAATTGCTACTAGAGAAAACTGAATTGGGATAAGATGAAATATACTTTTTTTCGGTAGTATATGATTCACATACAGAACTAGAGAGTAATAATTGTTTGATGTCAATGAATTGTCATAGAGATCTGTGCCTGACCATGTCATTTATCATTTTTATTAATGACCAGAAGTTGTCAATAAGTATTTATTAGATACCTTTTCTGTGTCAGATACTATTAAGCAATAGGAATACAAAGCATGACAAAAATTGTCCCTGCTCCCCAGAATTCCATAGTTCAATCAATGAGAAGACTTGCAAACGGCTATATGCAAACAAGATACATACAGGGTAAAGTACAAACAATATGCCTGCAGGATAAAGTGTAGATTATGTAGCAGGATAAAGACAAAAAGTCATAAATATATCAAATCTGTGGTTGGCATAAAACCGGAAGAAACTGTTAATGTACTAGATAAGAGATGTGGTTCAAAATGATTTTAATAGACTAGAATATTGGAACAATTGAATAAGATAATGTGATTTAAGAACAACATGTAAAGTTTTGTGCTTTTTTTTTTTAAATAAAACCCTTACCTTCCATCTTGAAATAAATACTGTGTATCTGTTCCAAAGCAGTAAAGTGGTAAGGGCTAAGCAATGGGTGTTAAGTGACTTGCCCAGGGTCACACAGCTGGGAAGTATCTGAGGCCAGATTTGAACCTAGGACCTCCCATTTCTAGGCCTGGCTCTCAATCCACTGACCTATCCAGTTGCCCCCACTTTTTTTTTTTTAAACAATTTTACCTGTAACAAGGAGCAAGGAATGGTTAAATGGTTTATCTAAAAGAAGTCTTAGGGTTTTATTGGATCACAAGGTCAATGAGAGTCAGCAGTATAACATGCCATACAAGAAAATTAATGTGATTTTTTTTTTAAGTTTAGCATGACATGTCATATTTATTCTTTCAAATTTAACTATGTCATATTTATTCTTTCAAATACTACTTTAAAATAAACTCAGGAAGGCCTACAACAATGGCTTGTATCTTGTTTTGTTTTTTTATAGCATAGTTTCCTTATTGAATCCTTCTGGTTAACAAAGAAAACAGTTAAGTAAATAAAAAAACTCACCAAAATGACCTAATTTGACAACATATTCAACATTGCACATTTATAATACCCCTATCCTTTCTCCTGCAGTGTATTTCAGCATATTTCCTGAAGCCAAAATTAAGTTCATCTATTAATTCATCTGAATTTTAGAATATCTTACTGTTTTCATTTATATTATGCAAATGTGGTTTTAAGCTATGTTCAGAGGTACATTATCCCAGAAAAATGAGACTTTAGTTCAATGTTAGGCCCTGATCACATTACATCTGCAGTGTTGTGTTCAGTTATGAGTCCAAACTTGAGGAAAAAATTGCTAAATGGGAAAACATCTATAGGATTCAAGTCAAGTGCCAGCTGATTGAGGTAACATGAGAATCTTTAGCCACTTTGAAAGAGGAGACTTAGGGAGAATGTGATAGCTGACTGTGTTCTACTTGGCCCCAGGAGGCAATAGAAGAAGTTATAAAAGCAAAGTTAGGTTCGATAAAAAAGAAAAAATGTCAATATTTAAAGTGATCTGAATATGAAACAAGCTGTTTAACAGTTTGGTTCTAGTATACATTTCTAGATTTCTTACTCATTGCTTTCTTTTGTATACTTGGTTATATTTTTCATCAACTCTTGTACAATTTTAATATTCCTGGGAGATGCATTATTCAAAGAGCCTTTAGACCCAAAATGGGTTTCAGATTTCTACCAAATTATCCTTCAGAAAGCAATAATATAATGCCTCAAAATGAATTCTTAAGCAGAATAACCCACAAACGACATGTTAAATTAATTTTTTTAGCCCAAAACAACTTACATGGCTAGCACAAGGGATCTTGTGCCAGAATGGAGGTGGAGATAGAGCGCAGTGCACCAGGGGAGGTCCCACCAAGGTAACAGACTTTGGGGTACAGCTGAACCAGCAGCCAAGGTTTCCAGAACTCTCAGCCAGAGATGGGGGGGGGATCCAAAAACCACTTAGAAGGAAATTACAGGGGTCCCTTTGCTGGTTCTGTGTGCCAGACTCTTATAACATTTCCCATACACAGAACCAAATTGCAGTCTCAAGAGTAAGAAGGAGCACCAGCATACACCAGCACTTGTATCCACAGGGGAACAGGGGACCCTGGTCACAGTTCCAAGGGGGTAAAAGAATACTTGGGGTTATTCATGGACCAGAGCACAGGCCGGGAGAGTATTAAACACACTTCTTTTGGGAAGAATTGAAAACAGATCTGCAGAGCTAGTTCTGAAGATAGCTGCACAAAAAGCCTGAAGCTTGGAACAGTAGAACCATTGGGTAAAAGAACCCAATTTTAACAGTTTTTCATACTAAAAGAAAAGAAAAAGTCAAGAAAATGAGGATACAGCAAAAAAAGAATCAACATGGAAAGTTATTTTGGTGAATGGTAAACTTACACTCAGAAGAAGACAACAAAGCTTACTGCTATATTCAAAATCACCCAGAAAAAATTAATTGCTTTCAAGCCCAAAAAGATTTAATGGAGATACTGAAAAAAAGGATTTTGAAATCAAATAAGAGAGGTAGAAGAAAAATTGGAAAAAGAAATGAGAAGAATGATGCAGGGAAATCATGAAAAAATAGGCAGTAGCTTGGTTAAGGAGGCACAGAAATACACTGAAGAAATTGATATCTTTAAAAATAGAATTGGCCCTTTGGGGAGAAAAAAGAAAACAAAAGCTCTCAAGAAAATCATACCATAAAAATTAGAATTGAGCAAATTGAAACTTCTGATTCAATGAAACATGAAGAAAGAATTAAACAAAGCTAAAAGAATGAAATAAATAGAAGAAAATGTGAATTATCTGATGGGAAAAACAACTGACCTAGAAAATAAATCCAGGAGAGATGATTTAAGAGATTATTGGACTACCTGAAATTCGTGATTAAAAATAAAAAGAGCTTGGACATCATCTTTTGTGAAATCATCAAGGAGAACTCCCTGATGTTTTAAAACTAGAGGACAAACCAGAAATTGAAGGAAGCCACAAATCACCTCCTGAAAGATCCCAAAAGGATAACTCCCAGGAATATTATAGCTAAATTCCAAAACTCCCTGGTCAAGGAGAAAATACTACAAATAGCGAAAAAGAAATAATTCAGATATTGTGGAGCCTCAGTCAGGATAACACAAGACTTAGTAGTTCCTACATTAAAGGATCAGAGGACCTTGAATATGATATTCTACAGGCCAAAGAGCTAGGACTTCAAACAAGAATCACTTACCCACAATACTGACCATAATCCTTTAGGGGGGAAAAATGGGTATTCAAAGAAATAGAGCACTTTCAGTCATTCCTGATGAAAAGGCCAGAGCTGAATTGAAAATTTGACTCTCAAATATAAGACTCAATATATTCATATAAAAGGTAAACAGGAAGTAACATCAAAGAATTTTGTCATTATTATGGCAGTTGGAAGGAGTATACATAGAGTGTGAGGATGTGAATTGAACATGATGGGATGATATAAAAAATTAAATTAAGGCATGAGGAAGAGGAATGCACTGGAAGAGGAGGGAAAAGGGAAAAATAGAATGGACCAAATCATTGAACATAAAAGAGGCATGAAAGAGTATTCATTGTAGAGGGGATAGTGGAGGTGGGGAGAGGGGAGCATGTGAACTTTTCTCTGATTAGAATTGGCTCAATGAGGGAAGAACATCAATTGGGTATAAAAATCTACCTTACCCTATGGGAAAGTAGGAGGAGAAAGGCATAAGAGAGGGGGGATGGAACTGATGGAAAACAGGACAAATTTGGGGAAGTGGAGGTCAGAACAGAAACAAAACAGGAATAAATAAGATATAAAGTAATACTCAAGCATTATGTAATGGTGCAAAACTTTTTTACAAGACTCTAATAAAAGTCTCACTTATTAAATACATAGAGAAATCAGTTTAATATATAGGAATACGAATTATTCCCCAGTTGGTAAATGGTCAAACATATGAACAGACAGTTCTCAAAGTAATTAAAGATCTCTATAATCATGCAAAAAATGTTCTACATCATGATTATTTTGAGAATTGCAAATTTAAAAAACTCTGAAGTACCACCCCATACCTATCAGATTGACTATTATAACAGAAAAGGAAAATGACAAAATTTAGAGGAAATATGAGAAAATTGGTACACAAATACACTATTGGGGCAGTTGTGAACTGATTCAGTCATACCATGATTGGGATTGTATCCCAGAGATGTGGTTCATTGTGGAATATGGCTCATAAAAACTTTCCTGGATTGGATACAATAAATGAGAAAGGGCAATATGCCCCATAGTAAAAATCATTTTTAGTAAACAAACTAATTGAATTTTTCTGTAAAAATTCTCACATGTACATTTTCTTGTGATACTATCAAGGAATATTTTATCTTAGTTCCACCTTCTTAAAATTCATAAGCACATTAGCTACTTAGGCTAGATTAGAACAGGAAACTTAAGAGTCAGGAACATTGGCTTGACTAAATAGCTGTTGTAGTTTAGGTGTGAGGTAACTACAATTGAGCCAAAGTAGCAAGAAATTGCAAACTAATGGATCTCAGAGAAAGAATTTACTAAAATATAGAGAATAAGGAAGCTCTGTTTCCTGTCGCTCGAAGCAGATTTGATGCCACTACAATTTTCATTATTCTGAAGTTACACTGTAAGACCATCATGTCACATTTTTTTATATTCATTAATGGAAAATCTTTAGTTAAAGATAAACTTAAATAAGTTTTGACTTAGAAGGGTGACATCCTTTGGATATAAAAGGTTTGGGATACTGGATTGAAAAAAACCATTCCCCTTCTAACTAATTCATATCTTCTATTAAAGTCCCACTCCAGTACCCCATCATGTTTTGGATGTGACACAGAGTTCTCTAAATTCTCAAAAGAACACATGCTCTGGCAAAATCTACCAAGTTAAAAAGACTTGTTCATATGCAATGCTTCTTGTTCTTCCTGTATCTTTAGACACTGATAATTGCCCTTTATTTTCTTAATTTCAAAAACAACAGTCTTCTGATTCTAATGCTCCCATGCTAACCATTCCTTTTTTTGTCTCTTTTAATGGCTCCTCATCCTGACTCCTGAAGGTTGGTTATTTATTCCCCAAGATTCTGCCCTTGATTTTATTTCCTTCTTTCTCTCTCTCTCCTCTTTCCTTTTGACAAGCTTATTCATTCTTGATAACCTCTATCAGATGACTCCTAGATCTTTATTTTCAGCACTAATTTCACTCAAATTCCAAGTTTATTTGTTCTGTTTTCTTGTACTACTCTTCTGCTAAAAAGAAAACTTAAACAAAAAAACTTCATTGGCTTTGCCTTCTTTATCTCTTATTAGTCTAACCAGCTCCCATAGAATACTCTATATAATTTTTGCATTAGGCAAGCTGATCTTTTCTGTTTCCCTCAGCTTGTTTGCCTTTGTGCTTTTTTACTTTACTCATTCCCTATGACTAGAATGTTGTCTTTCTTCTACCTGTTCACATTAAATTGCCACTCATCTCTTAAATGCCAACTCCGATACCACTTCTTGCATGAAATTTTTCCCATTCATGTGCTACCTTATTTTACTTTTACAACTTCTTATTCTGCATCATATATCTGTGTTTATCATATCATGCTAATAGACTATAAGGTTAATGAGATTGCAGACTATTTTATCTAAATTTCATATACCTATCCTAGTACCTTGGCTCAATGCTTTGTATTTTACTTTTCATTTATAACATATTATTCTGTATTATATTTTTCTATATATATATGTATCATCCATCCAAAGCAAGTGGCAACCACTGATCAAAAGGCTTCCTGTTTAAAGTGAACTCCCAAGTAAAGGAGTTGCAAGCTTACAGTACTAGAGACAGGAATACCTGCATCAGTGAAGTCACTAATCCCTAAAGTATTGAATTGTTTTGTGTATTGTGATTATAGGTATGAGATGCTAGACTTGAAGCTAGGAAGAGTCAAGAAGGCCTAAATCCAAATCCCATTCCTAACACTTAGAAGATATATGACCATGGACAGCTCACTTAAGCTCTTTGGACCTTGGCTTTCCTATCAGTAAAATGGAGATAAAAATATCTGTAATACCACTTCACAAGATTATTATGAGTTAGGAAATGAGATAATATATTCAAATTTTAAAGTGGTATTTAATGTAATTAACTTATATATAGGCTATTTTTATTTCAATCAAAAAACCTTTGTTAAACACTCTATATGTCACTAACACTGTACTAGGTAGTATGTATACAAAACCTAAAATGAAACCATCTAGGGGCAACTGGATGGCTAAGTGGATTGAGAGCCAGGCCCAGAGACAATAGGTCCTGTATTCAAATCTGATCTCAGACACTTCTTAGCTGTGTGAGCCTGGGCAAGTCACTTAATCTCCTTTGCCTAGCCCTTACCACTCTTCTGCCTTGGAACCAATACACTATATTGATTTCAAGGCAGAAGGTAAGGGTTAAAAAAATAAAGTGAAATCATCCCTACTCTAAAGTGTAAACCTTAAAATTTCTTAGACTTATAAATGTTGGAAATTTCACCATTGGGAAATTTCATACTTGGAAAATTTCTTACTGATAGTCTATTGGAATGTGAACCCCATTGGCATGGGAGGTTCCTCCTCCTCCCTTCTTAAGATTACTTTAGGACAGAAACCTTTTGCTAAACTATGGAAAGGGCTTTGACCTATGCTTAAGCATAGAACAGGAAGTTCTTTGAGTCATGATTGATTTTAGAATTGATACAATAGAGATACTTGGAATGACAGAACCAGGTCTTGGAAAATACAATTTCCACCCCACTCAGTCCTAACAGGATTTAGGAAGGGCTGCAGCATAGATCAAAATTTAATTATTCCAATCTCTACCCTACTCAGGGTAACAGGATTTAGGAAGGGCTGTAGCAAAGGATCAAAGATTTAATTATTTGAGAATATGACCTTCAACAGACATGTGCAAAGCCACAGACCTCTGGGCAGTCCTGGGTTAAGCTAGAGCCACCATTGGCACAGGGAAGACATGGACAGTGATTGGTAGATGTGAGAACTGAGGGGAGGGAACTTGGATGGTTTCCTTAAAGATAGAGGGGTCTGAGGACTGGGGGGGTTGGTTGGAGAGTTTTGGCTCTGAGTGGTTGGAGAGGTGCTCTGAGAAGCTTGCTCTGAAGGAAGCTGTAGGTGGAGGCCCCTGAGACTGTTTCTCCATTTTGGTCACGTGAGTAATAGGGACTGATCTCTTTTCTTTGCCTCAGCTATCTAAGGGCTTGGGCCTTTTGGCCCAGCCTAAACAGAAGGGGTATTTAAGCCCTATTCCCTTCTCTCCCCTTTCTCTCTCCCTCTCTCTCTCTATCTCTAATACCTTTCTTCATCCTGTTTGTAATTAAACTCCATAAAAGGTTGACAGCTGACTTGAGTTTTCATTTAGGAATTACATAGCTGAATTCCTTGGCGACCTTAAATTAATATATATCAGTCTTTTAAAGTGATTTCCTTGTCACACAAGGCATGAATATTTTAATGGAGATGAGTGTATGTACACATATATATTAAATATAAAAAGAATAAATGCAAATTACCTGGTAGTTAAATACTTGAAGGTAGTGTGAGAGGGAGAACACTACTACGGAAAATCAGGAAAGGCTTTCTGTAGAAGGTGGTACTTGAGCGATGTCTTAAAGGAAGAGAGGTAATATGGAACCAATATGTAGGTGATTGAGTAGAGAAATGACATAATCAAATCCACACTTCTTAAGGAAAATTATTGTGGCAGGAGTACTTAGGATGGACTGAAATAGGAATTTGAGGCAGTGAAATCAATTATAAAGGGCTATTGTAATAATCTAGACAAAAAAGGAAGCTGTATGAGTAGAGGGGTCAGACATGAAACATATTATGGAAGTAGAAATTACAAGATTTGGCAGCTGATTTGATTGGATTCGTGGAGTGTAGCAATCCAAGCATATATTAATCTTGATGTATGAACTCTTATACATACTTGCATCTTATAGTTATGTCAGCTATTATTGCTCCTTCCTCTCCAAAAGAGTTAAGCCCATGAGCCTTGCATGTGTATATATGGTCATCTCCCCTCTACATGGCTCTCCATTCTTGTCTCAATGTACATCTTCCTCTTGTGTGGTAAGACTGAGATTGGGGAAAACTTACAAAATTAGTCATTGATTTTAAGAATAAATCTGGAATTCTCTTTCTAGTGCTAGAGAGCTGATTTGTACTGTTCCTAATGCTGAAGAATCATGCTAATGTACTTTATCACCCTGTCTCTCCTCAAAGCACTATTTTATTCTCTGTCTGGGTCTTCAGTTTGTATGCCTGAACGCATGCTGCTATGTTTATTACATTAAATGGTTCTCAAAAAAAAAACAACAACAACTCTTTCCACCAAGCTCACTCCACCAACTTCTTGACAATACTGTCAGAGCTATGTTCCAGCTAGAGCCTAATTGCTGTAAGGCCTACTATTTTGCTATTATTTTCTTGTGTCTTGAGTCTTTATTTATTATGTTCCTCTCTCTTCCACCATCAGAGGAGCATGCACACGGGAGCCCATGTTATTGAATTCTTTCTCTCTGACTCTTCTTTTATTATGTTTCCTCTCTCTGTCCCTTTCAGCCATTTTCCCTCAGTTTCTAACTCTCAGGTGTCCACCCATGAATATATTAATTCATGGCAGAAATGGAGTGAGAGAATGAAGAGATTGGGAGATTAAAAGAATCATGATACCTCTGAAAGAAATATAGTTTGAAAAGAGGGAAGGTTTAGGATAAAAGAGTGAGTTGTACTTTGGATGTGTGGAATAAAGGATGGCTTTAAGATAACCCATTTGAAATAGGCAATTGGAATACAGAACTAATCTCAGGGGAGAAAGTGGAACTGAATATAAGGACTTATAAGTTATCTATCTAGCACTGAGAATTAAACTCGTTAAAACTGATGCAAGAAAGTATAGCAAGAATAGAGGACATAGTATGAGTGGTGAGCCAACAAAGGAGATTTTGAAAGAGTGTACAAGATATCAAAGAGTTTTCTCATGAAAACTCAAGAGAAGAATTCCCAGAGGTATTTAACAGTATCAAAAGTAGCATATATGTTAACAAGGATGAAGATCAAGAAAAGAACAATTGGCAGTTAATAGAGATGATAATTAAATTTTGAAAGAGCAGTTTCAGTTGAGTAATGAGATCAGAAGCTAGATTGCAAGGAATTCAGAAGTGAGTAATAGAAGAGAAAGTATATTAGGTGAGTGTAGACAACTTTTCCTAAGTGTTTGGCTGAGAAAAGGAGAGATGGTATAATAGCTTAAGGAATGGTATTCTGGTGAAGGTTTTTAACAGTGGCAGAGACAGGTATGTTTAAAGTCAATAGAGAAAGGCCCAGTAATTAGGAAGAGGTTTAAAAATATGAAAGATAAAATGATTAAGGTTACAATCTGCTGAAGAAATCATTAGGATCAAAGGCACATATAGAGGGAATTGGCTTTGGCAAAGAGACAGCAACCTTTTGTCACACTGGAGGAAAAGAGAGCAGGGCCATCACGTTTTGAAATGAAAAGAGAACTTGGGTCAAATGTGTATTTTTTCTTATGTCATATTGGTCTAAATATAAACTTTCCTGTTTCCCCAAATATAACTTGTATAAAATTATTTGTTTTGTTTATTCATATCTAACTATGATTTTCTTTCCAAGGAATCTATTTTTATGGAGATGATCCTATATATGGGCTGACTTAAATGTCAATTATTACACAGTTATTATTATTATTATACAATTATTATACATTATTATATCTTACTAAAATTTAATAGCTAAAAATGATAATTTTGTTTACTAGGACTATTTTATGGCCCTGTCTCTACAACAAGAACAGCAGAACCAAGAGATCAACTGGGAACAAATTCCAGAAGGAATCAGTGATCTGGAGCTAGCCAAGAAACTCCAAGAGGAAGAAGATAGGCGAGCCTCCCAATATTATCAGGAACAAGAGCAGGCAGCTGCTGCAGCAGCTGCTGCTGCTGCTGCTGCTGCTACTGCTGCTGCAGCTGCTGCACAAGCCCAGGTAAAAAAAATAAAGAAGAAAGTTTTCTGGGCTTTTTAAACCATGATTAGAACTTTTAGTGATGAGGGAAAATATATCACTGAATAAAAACATGAAGTATTCGGGTTTACCATTTTTCAATTAAGTCCCAGGTTATTGATTCTATGCTAAGCCCTAAAATCATTATCAGAAATTCCTCCTTTCCCCAAATTATTTGTCAGATTATATTCTACTTCAGAAATGACCTCTCTGTTATGAAGCAGCTGTGCCTTCAAGCTACTTCTATGGGGAAATGTATCTTTATCAATTAATTTCTCTTAAAATTCATTCTCTAAATCTCTATTCCAGTATTCACTAAATAATTTCTGATTTAAATGTTAAAATCTCCTGGATTCCATACTTTTTATTAGCCATTTGTTTCATACAGATGTTACTTCTACCTTAGTTAGTTCCTTTAATATTCTAAAGAATGTTGTATTTGCATCTAGAGTAAGGGTTTTTAGCCTACAATCTCTAAATTTGTGTTTTTGTTGTTTTTTACGTTTTGATAACTGTACCACTGAAATTGGTTTCCTTTATTGTCCCATGTGTTTTAAACATTTAAAAATCTTATTCTATTTAAGGGGCCATAGACTTCACCATGTTAACAGAGGAATCCATGACATAAAAAAGGTTAACTCCTCACTTAGAGGGTGTCTTTTGAAATGTTTTATTTTAGAAAGAGAAGAAAAAAAAAACTGGATCCTCTTTATTACTTTACCAGGGCTATAAAATAACTTTCACAAAAGGTTATAAGCTAGTATTAAAGGAATCAGCTTAGTAATTATTTTCCTAAGTTTGGACTTCTTCATAGAAGATATGTTTGGTGGCAAATCACCTGTATTACATAGCAGTACTGGTAATTTAGTATTAAAGATAATTAGTTGAATAACTTAATATAAATTCTGTTATTTGTGATTTCAAGTACATTTTATTAACAAGAGCCACTATAAATTAACTATTTTTCTAAATATTTTAATTATATAATAGGATAATATTCTAATTATTATACATTATAATAATCTCATATTTTACCTTGTGTTATGAAGGTAAAATTTTAAATAGAATATGTTCTAGCTGAAGTTAAGTAAAATTTCTATAAAGTGATTACATCTGTCCTATAGATTCTGTTATAAAATTGGAGTTGTATTTTCATTGGAAAAAATTACTTGGAATAATAAATAATTATGATAATATATAATATTAATATATATAATATATAATAATATATAAATAAATATCATAAAATAAATATAATTTTAAAAATAAATAAAAATAATAAAACTTTTTTTGAAGAAAGAGTAAAAATTGTGTTTAACCCATTTAGAAGCTAGGTATTGAAATATACAATAGTGTCTACTATACACCCCAAGTTCCCATATAGTATTCACTTTTCTTCTGTTATACTTTCCAAATCCAAAAATGTCTATCCCATCAGGCATCCTATCATCCTTCTAGATCAAAAGAACTTTTAGATTTTCATTACTATGCAATTAGAGTTCCCAGAATTTTTCTTCTGTCTTCTGAAAACAATAAATACAGTAAAACAAAATTTGATTCTCGCAGATCTTTGGGGGATATATCCTTCCAACACTTGAAGTGCTGTAGCCTAAAAAGTGTTTAGATTTATTATTTGACATTTTGTAAAATCAGTTAGTCTCATTTTTTTTATCAGTTCTTTAATTCTGAATTCTGTCTTTTGTTCATTTTCTTAAAATAAAATGTGCTTCATTCAAGAAGAGGTAATTAGGTAAACTTTACTAAACTACATGATTTTATGATTCCTTTAATGACTCCTTCCCAATTGTGATTTCTTCCCTGATGACTGATTAAACATTATCATTTAGAATAATATATTATTCTCAGTTTTATTCTTAGCTTTCCTTTCTTTTCTTTTCTTTTCTTTCTTTTCTTTTTTTTAATTAAAGCAAGGCCAGCCAGCACAAGTAACTGCCTCTTCATTAAGTGGAAGACAATCTGGGAGTAATGAACGTAAACGCAAAGAACCTCGAGAAAAAGACAAAGAAAAGGAAAAGGAGAAAAATAGTTGTGTAATTCTGTAACAGGTGTTAATTCTATTGGAGCCAAGTACTTGCCCTGAGAAACAAAACCATGGGATGAAAGGAAGAAAAACCGTTCCATACCGTCTGTGCCTGATTACCCAATGGATTTTGTTCATGTTTTAAAAGGAGAAGTTGTTACTTAGTTACAATCAGACTCTGAGAGTTGCACAATGCACTCATTGTGAGCTGGAATTCCTTGTTACAAGTTGGAAGCATCTGTATCGTCGATCATGAAAAATACTGCACTTTGTAGCTGAATGCAAATCACAGCAAGTTTTGTGTCATAGTGACATTTATTACTTATCAGCTTGTAAGCTATCTCATCTTCTGTTCTAACAATGAAAGGAGATAATTGGTTTTGTCAGGTTCCTTCCTGAAATCAAAATATTAACATAATAATTTAAAAATTAATTTCCCTCATGTTTTATTTATGACCAGACCTGGATAAAAGCATAATTGCCTGTAAGAAGCTAGGCAAATCATTTCTTAAGTGCTCAGTGCTTTAAATATTGGAATTTTTTTTTCAAACCTGCATTATGTATTGGGACATTGATGCCATTGCCCATTTATTTTAATTACAGAGAATTAAGAATGGAGCCTCATTTGATTAAGATGAGATGAGGGTAGCCAAAATGAAGATCTATATTCCCTTTTCCCACAATACACAACCGAGTATAATATTAATACTCAGCTTGTCAGGATAGCTAGAAATGATTTTATAATTCTATGGAAGTTTTTTGGTTTGGTTTGGGTTAGCATTCATTATTTTAGGCAAATTGGACCACACAGTTCCTATTTATTGATTACATGATAAGCAACTAGTGTGAGGAAACTAGAATGTATAATAATAGTCTTGTAGAAATGCAAATGTAGGAAACCAGAATTAACTAAATATCTGCCTTTTTTCATAAATACCTTGAACCTTAACACTAATATTATGTCCACTTGCCCAATTAAGCAAGTAAATATAAATATTTTTTTAAAATCATGAATAAATAAAAGCACACTTCAGAATGGAATTTTGAGAGGTCCAGATATTCTCTTAGTCTGGTAGAAAGGCACTCATTTGTAATATTACTGTCTTATTTTAATCACTAGTTAGAATTTTGGGAAACTTATGTAGAAGCAATCAGATTTTCTAATTTATGGGAACCAAATAAATATGTAATAGTTATTAATCTTTATAGGATTCAGAAAGAGAATATTTGTTGAACTTTATTATGAGGGAATCATAAATTCTCCTATATTTCCAGATAAAATTAAGAAAATAATTATCTTAATAGTCTTTTTGATAAGCTTTCAACTAGCAGTCTGTTTTAGTCATTTTTGAAAAAATTGTTGCTGTTCCAGAAAGTGTTGTGATTCCCAGTTAAGCCTAGGTAAGTACATTTACTTAAGAACATCATAACTTGTACTAAACATCCATCTGGAGATTAACTTTTCTGGTTTGGGTTGACGACAGGCTGCTTTTTAAAAGTAGTCTAGATTTTTAATGATGACTCCTTTAGATAACACCATGATCAAAAACCAAGTGTAATATAATTTCTTATAAAAAAGTAGAATCTTATTTATGGAAGAAACAATTCTCTTAGACAAAGTCCAGGGTCAAGCTGAGTCATTAGATCCCTCTATAGTGCATATCTTTTGTGCATTATAAGAGTCACTGTACCTGAAACTTTCCTATACTAACAAACAGTTGAAGACCTTGTTTTGGATATAAAACTTTGATATACAATGTTTTTTGGATCTCTTGCTAATTATTGGCAATTATTCATACATTGATAACTTAATAAAATATCTGACATCCTTCTCTGTAGAATTAGATTAGCTTCCATCCTAATGCTGAAGCTGTCAAATTTATACTTGATACTAGACTAACAAACACCATGGTTTATTTTCTTTACCCAAAAGAGATAGTAACAGTATGTTATATTAGAGTGACAAAAAATTAAAAACAAAAGATTTGAGAAAAACCAACCTATAACTAATTCAGATTTTGCCACAATCATGTACTTATATTTATTTATTGCATTTGAAAAAATAAATATGTAAAAGTTAATCATTATTTTCCATTTTTTCCAAAGAAAATACTGCCATTCTACATTCCCAATGAAAAATTATTCACTTAAACCAGCACAAATATATCCACGCAATTTCAATGTGTAATTAAAGGAAAATAATGAAGACTTAATGTTTGTTAATACCACAGTTTTATATATAGTATTTCCAGGTCTTTTTTACATTCCTGAAATTCAGTTTGATGTATTAGGGGTAATAATGTAAATGTTCTTTTTAATTATAATAGAAAGTAAAGGAAAAAAATAATGTCCTGTGCCATTAAAAGACAAAACCAAAAAAAATCCTTTCCAGATATTTTTATTTCCCTTCAGTGAAGAGGTTACCAAGAATTTCAGAGCAGCCCTATCTTAATTTTCATATTTCATATTTTTCTCCACAGATTTTTATTATTCAGACATTGAGTTGCTGGTTTGGGGGTCTTTGGATTTGATAGTTGTATACTGTAGTATTTCCCTGACAGCCCACAGCATCCTCTGTGGGTTGCATCTTAAGAGAAATTAAAGGAATCTGATCACTTAGTTTGTGATGCATGAAGAATCTATTCTGCATTCAAGAAATCCTTATCATTTGCTGGCAAAGGAGGCAGGGCAGAATGGACACAGGGACTGGGCGGACTTACTACAGGCCTTCCCCCAAGTCACTAATGAGTTATTGCTGGCAACAGCACTTGGCTCCTCCCACCTCTGGGTGCAGGTCAGACAGATAACAGAGCTCTCCTGGGCTTCCTGATAATGGTGTTGTAAGCATTCCCAATTCACTTTATGGTTTTACCTCTAAGGATCCCTTCTCTCTGTGTACATGCCTGTATGCACACATATACACACACACTCTTAATCCACCCCCCCCAACACCCAGAGGTGCTGAACCACATTTATAAAGGTGACCTTCACCCCCAGCTGCTGCCCTTCCCTGGGGGAGATGAATGTCATTAGTGAGGCTTCAGTTTACAGGGAGGATTTGGAGCATGCCTTGTTTTTCCTATTGCACATTCTGTGTCCTTGGCTGACTGTCCTATATTATGGACAGAACCCTTTTAGTCTCCATCTGCTCAAATTTGTTAATATTAAATTAGCTGACAGTAGTTTGGACTTAAAAGCCATAACATGATTTATGTAAATTGTTTTGGTTCTGAGCATTATGTTTGTGAATCATGGATTAGAGCTTTGTTCGCCTAGCCTAAGGGCCTTGTTGTGTAGGCCAGTTTAAGATCTTTACAGAAAGTTGATTTTAGACTAGGAAAAGAAAGCTAGTTGATCTCATTCAAAAATTACACAAAGCTTTTGTAAAACTGCAAAAGAAAGATTTATGATAAGAGAATTTCCAGAGCAATGCCTACACAGTCATACTATTAGTAAAATAAATTTCATACTGCCTTTCAAGTGCTTTCTTTTAACATTTTCCTGTTCCATGTGCCAGGTGATTCCAAGGCCACAAAAAGGAAGGCTTATATGCTTTAAATCAGAGTTCTCTGCTAGCCACACAGTAATGTAATTGCAAATCTGATGTTAAAACTTGTTAGTATCTGATATAATTTAATGAGCCACCTAAGGTATTTGTACAGTTTTTTGGTAGAGAAAAAGTAGTTTCGTCTTTAACAGAGCTAAAAATCTAGAGTCCTGAGATGTGTTTTGGTTCTAAAAGGTAGCCTTTCTACCTTTCTTTGGTCAAATAGATAAACTTCCTGTGCCTCAGTTTTAATCTATAAATGGAAACAATCCTTGTTTGTCTTTTGGACCTACAAGAAAATGGCACAGTATAAGCACAAGGTATTATTTATAGTAGTTATATGTCTTGTACACTTTTAACTGAAGTGCTTTTTGAAAACTGTTTTCCATTCAACCATGTCATTGTGGAGTAAAATTGCTTGGTGAAAGATTTGCTTCCAAGTCAGCTTTTTTTTTGGTAGTCATATATGTTGTATTATCTTCTCTTGTTAAAATGTGGCATTTCCCTAAAGTATTTTTCAGAATGTTTTTATACTGTGAAGGGTGCAATGAAAGATTGGGCCTATCAAAATTGGGGGCATCTGGTGGGAATCATTTAGCAATCTATTTTTTATTCAGATATCTTTCATAGATTAAAAAAATATTTAAATTATCTATGCCTACTGTCCAATGGAATAGTCATCAAGATGCAAGTATGTGTATACTGATTTTTGTACAAATGGAAAGACAAATGTCTCTCTCCACTTAGAGTCCCTTGTGGATTTGTCTGCCTTCTATTCTTCAAGTGTTCTCATTATCATTCGTATGTCTAATGGTTGGTGTAAAATTTTTTTAATAAAGTGTGGTTAAATTCTTGGGTGTTTTTTTTAAGTGACTGCAGATAGTAAAACAACTTGATGGAATCTGATATTTCTTGCTGAATCCTTACAGTTAATTGGACCAGATAAGTCATCATTCAGTGAATTTCTAAGCAAAAATCCTAGACTAAGCTAAAATTTAGTTTTCCTTAGCCCTTAAACAGAATCAGAATTATAATTTGATATCCTAATGTGATTCCTGATATTGATGCTTTTTTAATATTGAGCAGCACTAGAAATACTAGGGGGGGAAAAACTTAAAACAATAAAGGGGAATAGATGTTTAAAATACATTTCTATATCTATACAGTTAATATATAATCTGTTTCTCATCCACAGTAAGAAATACAATAGTACTGTTTCTTTAGATAGGAGTTAACAGATTATGTTTTCTTTAAGAAAGAAGTAAGATGACTATCTTTAAACAGCACAATTAAAAGACATCCTACATCTTTTTTTTTTAATTAGACTATCTGAGCAAAACAAAAAACTTCCAAACATTATGATGACTGCATGATCCAAGATTAAAAAAAAAGCCACTGGATCACATCCTAGGCCAATAGCATTTTTTGTTTAAATCAGAGTATTGAGATTCAAATTAATGCACTTTTTAGTTAATAATGATATTGCCTTTGATAGGAATTTGAATTTAACTACATTTTCTCCCAACCTCTTATTTCTAAGTATGCTATATCCCTTTTCGTTGTAAGTTAGGCTCAGAAACAAAGAAGGTAATAATATAATATTGTAAATGTAAAGTCATCTCAGATCTCCTACCTATTATCCTAAAACATCTCATTCTTATCTTCATGTAGATGTACAAGGGCTTCGTTCACTACTGCTGTAGGTAAGAAATTGACATACCAGAACAGGAGTAAAAAAGTCTGAGCTTTTAAACACTCTTCAGGTATGAAAATACAGTGTCATTTGCAAAAATAAATCTGGAGCATAATGTTGAATGTTCCTGTTGAATCTCAAATTAATACCGTTTCAATAAATATCTTAGAATTGTTTTAGTTAACATTAAACTTTATAGTCACTTTTACTTTTAAAATTACTTGCTTTTTGATTAGGGCAGACTCTATCCTAAAGTTTGTGAGAAATGTAGTGGGCTATTACCCCACCCCCCTTTTAGGTTTAAAAGTAAAACAAAAAACTTATGCTTTTTGTTTTTAACACATTTTTAAACTACAGAGTTCAAAGAGGCAGTCAGTCTTGGGGCATGGATGGTAAGTAGAGAATTTCTAAGTAATTCTAATTAATGGAATATATTTTAAGATTGACAGCCATTGATGTGTGAAGGACACTACACAATCTTAAGTCATAGTTTGGTGGATAAAATATTGTTCTATGAAGTAACCACTTTGTTATCACATGTATGACCCAATTCCACAGGTTCTAAGGTAGATAATGCGATTGATGATTCATTCTGCATTTTGTAATTAATGATTCAGCAAGACACTAATATTGACTCTACAGATCAGACTTACTTTCAAAGGTCTGTCCCTCAAATCTTTGAAATTCAAAAAGAAAAACCGGTTGTTTCAAGTTTTTCTTTCTGCAGAACACTTGTAAATATACTGTGGCACACTCTTAAGACGTATAAGATGGGATAGAGTGAAGAATTAGTGGGAGCAAAACAGTGATCATCTTGGGGGATGGAATGAAAAGAGGACAGGGGTGTAGGAGCATTTCTCTCTCATCCTCTGTTCAGTTCATTTAGATCAGGAAACTTCCACCATATACCAAGGAGAGAGCAGGACTTTCTGGTACACAAGCTGCCACACATTTTTCAAAGATGTTAGAAATTGGAATTTTTGGCTGAAAAAGCCATTTGTTGTTCATCTCCCAGCTCCTCTCTTAATTTCTCAAGAACACTGACTGCTAACTTCTGAAATTTATGCTTGGAATTTCCATATACTAGCTGTAATCCCAGTGAATTTTTTAAAAAATAGCAACTCCAAAGATAACCCATAAGAGTTTTCTCTTAAATTGTCAGACTATCTCTCAAAGTTGAACTAAAGTTCTGATTGTTCTAAGTAGTAATTGTGCTAAAAACTACATCAGACTAAAATGAATTATGGTAAATGTTTTGAGTTTTGCTTTTTGAAGCATATTCCTTTTTTTAAAAAAGTAATATTGGACTTAAATTGGAAAGTATAAAATTATACTCCTGTGACTGCAAGGATTATTCAGTATTGGAATCTAATTTCATGTTTACTGTTGTTACAAAAATGTCATTGTTAGATAAAATGTTGGATTTTTGTAAATATAACTTAAAATTGTAACCAGTGAATAATATCCTTAGTATTTTTTATTATAGATTATATTTTATTTCAATAAACTTTGATATTCAGACCAAACAGCCTTTGTGCTATATATATAACTTCCTACTAAGTTCCATGTTAGACTTCTTTGCATTCTGGGTTTTTTCTGGTTTCTCGTTGACTGTGATATAAGAACTTCATATTCATTATAGTGGTCGATACTCATTATAGTCATTTGAGAGTAGGCAAAGTCAGTACATATACACAAGAGGATCACAGGTAAGGGTTACCTACTTGTGGAAAAGTTCATATATGATCAGGCCAGCCCTTTATTTTTTAATTTTTAATTTCTAAATTTTATTTATATATTTAATTTAGAGTATTTTCCATACTTACATGATTCATGTTCTTTCCCTCCCCACTCCCTGAGCTGACAAGCAGTTCCACTGGGTTTTAGGTGTTATTGTTCAAAACCCATTTCCATGTTCTTAATATTTATAATAATGATCAATTAAAGTCAACATACCCAGTCATTTCTATTGAACCATGTGATCAATCATGTTTTTCTTCTGTGTTTCTACTCCCACAGTTCTTCCTCTGGATGTGGATAGTGTTCTTTCTCATAATTCCCTCAGAATTCTCCTGGATCACTGCATTGCTGCTAGTAGAGAAGTCCATTACATTTGATTATGCCACAAAGTATCTGTTTCTGTGTATAATGTTCTCCTGGTTCTGTTCCTCTCACTCTGCATCAATTCCTGGAGGTTGTTCCAGTTCACTTCTAGCCCTTTATTTTCCAGAGGCCTTGGCATCATGACATTCTAACACCTCAGTCATCGTTTTATCAGCCCCAGCATCTCTGAAGAATATTAAGTCCATTCTCTGCAAAGATTCAACTCTATACTTCTATTTATGATGCTCCTCTTGACTCCCTATTTTTAAGCATTTAATTTCAAAGGAAATTATGAAAATTCTTATTGCAAATCATCCTAATTCACTGTGATTCTCTTTTTGGACATGTTACATTAAAAGCCTCTTGATCTATAGAATTTGCTGTACCCAAAGCAATGCATTAACACATCAGTGAATAACCAACTCTGTAATTGTGGTGGATTTATAATAGGACACACTTATATTTTGTTTAAGGAGCAGAGAACCCAACAGATTGACCTTGTAATAAGTTAAAAAGAAATTAGTTTTTCATTAACATGAATGCTCCTGAAGTAAATTTTAGTACAGAAAGCTAATGCTATAATCGGCAACTAAAATCACATGAATTTTAATTTACTTTGGAAATCTGGATAATTGATAACATAACTGGTATCATTTTAATTCAAAAATATCTTGCTGACATTGAGCTGGGAGTTAAGATTTTCCTCTTGATGTTTGTTATGTATAGTATACAAAAACCATATAAGTTAATTATGCACATATTTTTACTTCACCCTGAGCTGTAGCTAATTTGAGCAAAGAGTGTCTTTGGTACTCCCAGCCTCCCCTTCTATGCCCTCATTCCATTTCCCAGCCAGGAGGGTCAAATGTCCACTTCCCTCCTGTTTAACCTCACCTCCAACCTTTACCCTCATCAAAATTGCCTTCTTAAGTTTTATACCATTTCCCTTTTCTCCTATGGGGACAAGTTCCAGGAGGGACATTATGCAGTAGTATAGCATAAGAAGTGGAATTGGAACTTATGTCAACTCCAGATCCATACAGCACAACACTCCCTCTTAGCAGTTAATATTAGCTGGTTGTTAATGTCACCAAAAATTATGAAGTAAATTTGCTTGTTAATTTTTTGAATAAAAATGCTCTGAACCATGAGTACAACCTGGAGACCCACTAGCTTACCTATGGTGGTCTTAACAGGTGCAAATAAGTGAACTCCATTGATTGAAATGAATCTACCGTAAATATCAGATTCCAGGATTCTGATATTACTCTGCCCCTCACACAATTTCACCTACTACTACATGTTGACCCTTCATCCTTCTCCTAACAATTTTTTAGTGCTTAATTTTGTTGGATCTGAAATTGATGAACACCAATAAGCTTGAATCTTGCCATATGAAAAAAAGAAAAAATGGATTGTATATGAAATTACAAATTTCTACATACAGCTTTTTTTTCATAGCTTATAGTCAATTTATCACATTAACAAGCTATGTTGCTTGTCTCCACTCCCCTTAGAACTTCCTGACATTTTTTTTTTGGTTTTCCCTTTGTAACAGTTAAAATTTAGGGAAAGCTGAGGCAGGTAGAAATTAGTTTCTCTCTGCAAGGAGTATTATATTTTTAGAGGTTTATTAAAGTTAAGGATTAAAGAAAATACAGGATAAGAAAAAACACGTGCCTAGGCCAGAGGCCTAGACAAGTTAACCTCACATCATGGAAGAAACGCGTCTGCTCCACAAAAAGAGACCCCGCCTACGGGGAAGACCCTTTAAATAAAATTTTGTTCTTGTCCCAGGTGAGAATTCAGTGAGATTAGAGGGCATTCTGGAAGCTAGTAAGGACTCCTGGGGAATGGAGTCCAGAGTTCAAATCTCAATTTTACACCTTCTGTCTTAGAATCAATACTACGTAAAAATTGAATTTGGAGTCATAAGTACTTCCTGGAAGACCTCAAGGAAGAGACTTCTATTGACCTTAGTCATATCAAGAGGGTCCTTTCCAGTTTCAATTATATGATAGAAACTTTGAACCTGCCTACTCCTACCTTGTGATTTGGGATTTTGTCAGAAAATGTGGTTCCTAGGTATTTTTTCTCCTCTCTCTTGAAAATGGAAAAAAAATATTTGTTTTGTTTGTTGTTTGCTAAGGTCAAAATGAAGATAAGTAAATAAATTTGCCTACTTGTAAAAATAAAAGGAATCAAAGCTAAGCATTGACTCCAAGGCAGAAGAGCAGTAACGGTTAGGCAATGAGGATTATTACCCTAGGATCACACAGATAGAAAATGTCTGAGGCCAAATATGAACCCAGGACTTCCTGTCTCCAAGTGTGGCTCTCAATCCACTGAGCCATTTAGCTGCCTCCTGCCTCACTACTTTTTGTGTTTTAAAAAAGTCATGGAAAACATTCATACTTTAGGTATATCTGGAAAATGTGTGTCTCTACCTTGAAATAATTTTTTTTTGTCAAAAGAATGCTTCATGTTCAATACTCAGGAGTCATGGTTGGCCACTTTAACAAGATTTTCCAGGTTCAGGAGCAACTAGGTAGCACAGTGGATAGAGTACCAGGTCTGGGGTCAGGAGGACTTGGATTCAAACATGACCTCAGACCCTTCCATGGTGTGGGACTCTGGGCAGGTCATTTAACCCTCAATTGCCTACCCTTGTTTTAGAATTTATACTCGGAAGATAAGGGTTTAAAAAAAAGTCACTGGGTCCAAAAATTCTAGGTTTTTGCTTGTTGAAATCCAGAAGAAATCTCATCATATTAATACTACAGTTTCTTTCAACTTGATTTAACACAAGTACCAAAATAGGTGTTAGAATTTGGAAGTTCATAGAATCATAGCATGGGAAATTTTTATTGCATTGTATGAACCCAGCCATGTGGCACAGAAGCCAGACTTGATTAGATTTGTCTAATGCTTAACGAAGGAACTTGGATATGCTGACTAGAAATCAGATCAGACCCAAAAACTAATATAAGGAATGTGAGGAGATATTTTCTCCTGTCACACCCCTTGAGTAACTTAGGTGTCTTATCTAGAAATTACCTCTGAGTTTGGATCCTATATAATGTATAACAGAGATACTCTAGCTCTCCTCTGCTGGATGACTTAATAAACTTGTTTCTAAATTATTTCTATTTGACATTTTGTTCTCAGCTTATAATAAATTTAGAGTGGAGACCATCAAATCCAACATCTCATTTTGCAAATAAGGAAACTGAGACCCAGGGAAATTAAGTGACTTGCCCAAGATAAACAGCTAGAGTTTAAGGCAGCATTTGAATTCAAGTCTTCCTGATTCCAAACCCAATACGTTTTCTATTGCCACCTAGTGGTTACTTCTTACCAACCAGCTCACAAACCACCCTCTAAAACTGAATGTCTTCTAGGGCTCATTTATGCTCAAAAAAGATTTATCAAATATACTAGGAAAACTTCCTTGCTAACTGTCAACATCACAAGGTACCACTGAAACACTCTGGCCATTCTGCCTCTCCACACTAACTGTTGCCAGGTGATTGACAGGCCATTCCTGTCATACAATTCTTTGATAATTGTCTTTTACTCTTTTTTTCTTTTAAATATAAGTTATGGAATAGTTTATCAATATGGAGATCATCATACACATCAATAATGGCAGTAGGCAATTTAGATCGGTCTAAATTATCTTAAAGAAACTGAAGTTATATATTTTGGAGTTTCAAATTGTCAGTATATGCTTGAAATATTTTTTTTCTCATTGGTATGTGTAAATCTTGAAATCTCTCAGACTTGTGAATATTAAAAATTTCCCCATCGGGGAATTCTTAATTGGAACAAGTTCCCTACTGAGAAACATTCCCCATTTTGATGTGAGAACTCGCCAGGATCAGAAATGGGAGGACCTCTACTCCAACCATACTTAAGACTGCTTTAGGGCAGAAAACTCCTTGCTAAACAAAGAAAGTACTTGGATCCATGCTTATGGTGGGGCAAGGAGTTCTTTGAGACAGGCCTGTTTTTAGAATTGATACAATGGGATGCTAGGTACCTAAAAGGGTCGGGCAAGTTTTCTCTTGACAAGATTAGTTGACTCAGCTGTGTTTTCTCTCCTTCAGACCTACTGAGGAGATTGGTCGACACAGCAGCATTTTTTCTGATTCAGACTTTCTGAGGAACGACTTAGCAGGAATTTAGATGGGCAGTCCTTTGGAAAGCATCTAAAGTGATTGGTAGATGTAGGGACTTAGGGGAGGTGACATGGGAGAAAAACTCCTATATAAAAAAAAGCAGAATCTCTTGAGGAGATATCCTTTTGGAGAAATCCTTTTGGAGGATCTCTGATGAGGATCGCTTGGGAAGAATCTCTTGAGAGAGGCTCTGGAGAAAGGCCCTTTGGAACAGTCTCTGGCTGGAAGGCTCTCTGGTGAAGTCAGCTGAGATGGAGCTGGCCTGGTATCACTAGAATCCTTGTTTAGACAGACCTTGTAGTGAGTGTTAAAAAACTGACTGATTTCTCTCTTAAGACTCAGGTCTAGGCCATATTGGCTTGAGGCCCTTCATAATTATTCCTTTCTTACTCTCTCTCTCTTTCTTTGATTACTCATTGTATTGTTAATTAAAATCTCTATAAAACCCAATTGACTTGGGTATTTGAATAATTGGGAATATTTCCCTGGCGACCACCTTATATTTGATTTAAAAACCAAGACACTGTAGTGAAACATATTTTCTGCAGTCAAATTTACTCACCCTCTCTTATATCTATCACAATTTATATCATCCACCATTTTATATCTTCCACCATTTTAATCACTACAGTTTAAGACCTCAACCATTTTAAATCTAACATATGGAAAGCATGTAACAACTACCTTTTTTTTTTGACATTTTTTATTTGGTCAATTTTTGGTTGGTTAATTTGAAATTTGTTAATTTCAAACATTATTCCTTAGTTACAAAAATAATTTTCTATTCTTCCTTCTCCTCCCCCAACCCCTCCCATAGCCGAGGCACAATTCCACTGGGTATTACATGTGTCCTTGATCAGAACTCATTTCCATGTTGTTGGTATTTGCACTAGGATGTTCATTTAGAGTCTACATCCCCAGTCATATCCCCCTTAACCAATGTAAGCAAGCAGTTGTTTTTTCTTTGGTGTTTTTACTCCCACAGTGTTTCCTCCAAATGTGGATACTGTTCTTTCTCATAAATCTCTCTGGGTTGTTCAGAATCACTGCATTCCTACTAATGGAGAAGTCTATTACATTCGATTGTACCACAGTGTATCGGTCTCTGTGCATAATGTTCTCCTGGTTCTGCTCCTCTCACTCTGCATCAATTCCTGGAGGTTGTTCCAGTTCACATGGAATTCCTCCACTTTATTATTCCTTTGAGCACAATAGTATTCCATCACTAGCATATGCCATAATTTGTTCAGCTATTCCCCAATTGAAGGGCATCCCCGCATTTTCCTTTTTTTTTTTGCCACCACAAAGAGTGCAGCTATGAATATTCTTGTACATGTATTTTTTCTTATTATCTCTTTGGACTACAAACCCAGCAGTGCTATGGCTGGGTCAAAAGACAGACAGTCTTACTAAAACTATGCCCTTTGGGCATAGTTCCAAATTGCCCTCCAGAATGGTTGGATCAATTCACAACTCCACCAGCAGGGAATTAGATGTTTTTTACTCTTAGCATGATTCAGACTTTATGTAATATACTAGTATTGAAAATATGGGTCCTTAACTGAAAAATGGTCAAAGGATATGACTAGACAACTATCAAGGAAATAAATCCAAGCTATCAAAGCCATATGAAAAACAATTCTAATCACTAATAAAAGTGCAAATTAAAACAACTGTGGATGACCCTTCTATCAACCAGATTGGCAAAGTTGAAAAAAAAAAGTAAAAGGACAAATGTAGAAGAGGCTATAGGAAAATAAACACATTAATGTACTGTTGGTGGAGCTTTAAATCAATACAGCTTTCTGGAAAGCAATTTGGAATTATGCCCCCAAAATCACTAAACTGAGCACATCCTTTGACCCAACAATACTATTGCTAACTCTATGTCCACCTAAGCAAAAGGGAAAGGAGCATAAGTATTCAAATATGTATAGGACCTCTTTTTGAGATTGCCAAGAAATGGAGATTAAGAGGGTCAATTTGGGAATGTCTAAATAAATTACAGTAAGTGAATATATTAGAATATAGTCGTGTCATAAGAAATGTTAAAAGAGATATTTTCAGAGAAACCAGAGGAGATTTGTATGAACTGATGAAGTGACCTGAGCCAAAATGGTCTTTACAGCAACAATACTGCATATGAAAAAACTTTGAAAGATTTAAGAACTGTGACCAACCATATTTTATTTTATTTTGGTTACATAATCTTTTAATTTATCTTTGTTAAATATTCTCCAATGACTTTTTTTTTTGAAATTTTTATTTAATTAGTTAGTTTAGAATATATTTCCATGGTTAAAAGAATCATGTTCTTTCCTTCCCCTCCCCCTCCAAAACCCTACCATATGCTGTCTACAAGAAACACACATAAGGAAGGTAGATATGCATAAGGTGAAAGTAAGAGGATGGATCCAAATCTGTTGGGCATCAAATAATAAAAAGAAGGCAGGAGTAGCAATCATGAGATCTAACGAAGGCAAAGTAAAAATAGATCTAGTTAAAAGAGATAGGGAAGGTAATTTATCCTGATAAAAGGCAATATAGACAATGAGGAAATACCAGTACTCAACATGTATGCACCAAATGGCATAGCAACC
The DNA here is from genome assembly GCF_027887165.1 of Monodelphis domestica. NCBI lineage: Eukaryota > Metazoa > Chordata > Mammalia > Didelphimorphia > Didelphidae > Monodelphis > Monodelphis domestica. Next base: position 166,531,598 of record NC_077227.1, on the reverse strand, counting down.
AAATTTCTAAAAGAGAAACTAGTGGAGCTCAAGGATGAAATAGATAGAAAAACTATACTAGTGGGAGACATGAACCTTCCTCTATCGGAACTAGATGAATCAAACCAAAAAATAAATAAGAAAGAGGTAAGAGAAGTGAATGAAATGTTAGGGAAAATAGAGTTAGTAGTTATGTGGAGAAAAATAGAGACAAAAGGGAATATACCTCTTTTCAGCAGCACATGGTACATTCACAAAAATTGAACATAAAGAGGACTAACGTCAAGCTTAGAAGGTGTGAAAGTTCAGACCTCAGAAACCCTTCCTTACTGATCGCAAACTGAGTGCTTCTAGGACACCAAAATTCAAGCTGAACAACAGGACAGACCCAGGGAACCCTCCTCCCGGACCTGGATCAAAAGGTATGGCCCCCCAAAAGCCAAAACCCTAGATCACTTGGATCTAAGGGGCAGGCAGAAGGAAGGTCCCAGGACCCATCCCCCCCAACCCAGAGTGCTGAGCCCAAGGCAGCAGCAGGAACTTCAGGGCTGGCAAACGGGCCCCAGGGCTGGCTATTTTGAAGGACTCACCTTGAAAGCAACCTGAGCCAGTCTTCGGGATGCCCAATACAGATGGCAGGGAAACATAGAGAGAAGGGGGAAGCCTGTAGCCCCCTGGCTGGGTCCTTCCAACTGAGTCTCAAGGGAGGTCCCAGCTTTAGGGAACCAGCTGAACCCAATCCCATCAGGAGCCCTCAGAGCTACTGAAAGGAGAGAAACCTTAGGGCCGGCAAAGGGGTTGCTCCGAAGAGCTTACCATGAAAGTAACCTGGGCCAGTCTCCAGGCATTCAAGACAGGTTGTGGAGGAGGAGGTTGGTTTTTTTCTTTTTTTTCTTTTTGGCTCGGGGATCATTCAGCCTACACCAGATAAACCTAATCCCATCTGGAGCACTCAGAGATTCTGAAAGAACAGAAACAGGGCCAGCAAAGGGATTACCTTGAAAGCAACCTGGGTCAGTCTCCAGGCATTCAATACCGATTGTGGAGGAGGAGGTTTTTTGCTTTAGGGCTCATTCAGTCCAAACCAACTGAACCTAATCCCATCAGAGCCCAGGGAGGCCACAACCCCTCCCCCCTTAGAGAGCAGAGTCTTCTGAAAGAACCAGCTGAATCTAATCCCATCAAAAGTCTCCAGAATGCAGGGAAGCCCAGGCTCCCCACTCATCCTCATTGACTGATGGACTTTAAGCCAATCAAAAGCCTCCAGAGGACAGGGAAGCTCAAACCCCCAACAACCCTCCCCCAGAGACTACACCAAGAGATCTTCTGTTAAAGCTCCAAGAGGGGAGACTGATAGAAGTCCCCAAAAAACAAAGGAAATGAAAGGAACAAGAGCACAGACATACGGGGAGTAAAGAAGGGGAAAATTTGAGCAAACAACAGAAAAAAAGAAGAAAGAAACTACAATAGACAGCTACTACTCAGCAAATGGAACAGAGGGGGAGAAATCAGCAAACGATAAACCAGAAATCCCAGCGAATTGGATACAGGCTGTGGAAGAACTCAAAACACAACTAAGAGAGGCTGAAGACAATTGGGAAAAAAAAAACTTAAAAATTAAGATAAGTCATCTGGAAACAGAGGCACTTGAACTAAAACAAGAAAATAGTGTCTTGAAAGCCAAAATCAACCAGCTGGAAAATGAGGCAAAGGAGATGAAAGATGAAGTAAAGAGGATGAAAGACGATCTTCAAAGAAAATCAGACCAGAAGGAAAAAGACGACCAAAAAGCCAAAGATGAAATCCAATCTTAAAGAACCAGAATACAACAACTAGAATCAAGTGACCTCACAAGGCAGCAGGACACTATAAAACAAAACAAAAAGAATGGAAAAATTGAGGAAAATGTGAAGCATCTCCTTCACAAAACAGATGATTTAGAAAATCGTTCAAAAAGAGACAATTTAAGAATAATTGGACTACCAGAAGACCACGACAAAAGAAAAAGTCTGGACATAATACTAGAGGAAATTATCCAGGAAAACTGTCCCGAGATCCTAGAACAAGAGGGAAAAGTGGAGATTGAAAGAATCCATAGATCACCCCCTGTATTTAATCCCCAACTGACAACACCAAGAAATGTTATAGCCAAATTCAAAAACAATCAGATGAAAGAAAAGATATTACAAGCTGCCAAGAAGAAGCCATTCAGATACCATGGAAACACGGTGAGGTTAACACAGGATCTGGCTGCATCCACACTGAAGGACCGAAAGGCATGGAATACAATATTCTGGAAAGCAAGGGAACTAGGTCTACAACCAAGAATAAAATACCCATGAAAACTGACTATATTCTTACAGGGGAAAGTAAATCAAAAATTAATTGGAAATTAAACAATATGATTCTCCAAAACCAGCTAGTTAAAGAACAAATCGTAGAAACAATTAATAACTTCATTGAAGAAAATGACAATGGTGAGACATCCTTTCAAAACCTATGGAATGCAGCCAAAGCAGTACTCAGGAAGAAATTTATATCCTTGAGTTCATATATAAACAAATTAAGAAGGGCAGAGGTCAATGAATTGGGCATGCAAATTAAAAAACTAGAAAGTGAACAAATTAAAAATCCTCAGATGAAGACTAAATTAGAGATCCTAAAAATCAAAGGAGAAATTAATAAAATTGAACGTCAAAGAACTATTGATTTAATAAATAAGTCTAGAAGTTGGTACTTTGAAAAAAACAAATAAAATTGACAAAGTACTAGTCAGTCCAATTAAAAATAGGAAAGAAAAAAAAACAAATTGACAGTATCCAAGATGAAAAGGAAGACCTCACCTCTAATGAAGAGGAAATCAAGGCAATCATTAAAAACTACTATGCCCAATAATATGGCAACAAATATGGCAATCTAAGTGATATGAATGAATATTTACAAAAATATAAATTGCCTAGACTAAAAGAAGAAATAAATTACCTAAACAGCCCCATATCAGAAAAAGAAATTGAACAAGCCATCAAAGAACTCCCTAAGAAAAAATCCCCAGGTCCAGCCGGATTCACAAATGAATTCTATCAAACATTCAAAGAACAGCTAACCCCAATACTATAAAAACTATTTGACAGAATAAGCCAAGAAGGAGTTCTACTAAATTCTTTTTACGACACAAACATGGTACTGATCCCAAAGCCAGGCACAACAAAAACAGAGAAAGAAAACTATAGGCCAATCTCCCTAATGAATATAAATGCAAAAATCTTAAATAGGATACTAGCAGAAAGACTCCAGCAAGTCATCACAAGGGTTATCCACTACGATCAGGTAGGATTCATTCCAAGAATGCAAGGATGGTTCAATATTAGGAAAAACATCCACATAATTGACCAAATCAACAAGCAAACCAACAAAGATCACATGATTTTCTCAATAGATGCAGAAAAAGCCTTTGACAAAATACAACACTCATTCCTATTGAAAACACTAGAAAGTATAGGAATAGAAGAGCCTTTCCTAAAAATAATAAACAGTATATATCTAAAACCATCAGCAAACATCATCTGCAATGGGGATAAACTAGAAGCCTTCCCAATAAAATCAGGAGTGATATAAGGATGCCAATTATAACCTCTATTATTTAACATTGTACTAGAAACACTAGCAGTAGCAAATAGGGAATAAAAAGAAATTGAAGGAATTAGAATTGGCAATGAGGACACCACTTTTTGCAGGTGCTATGATGGTCTACTTAAAGGGTCCTAGAGAATCAACCAAAAAGCTAGTCGAAATAATCAACAACTTTAGCAAAGTTGCAGGATACAAAATAAACCCACATATGCCATCAGCATTTCTATATATCTCCAACACATCTCAACAGCAAGAATTAGAAAGAGAAATTTCATTTAAGATCACCCTAGACAATATAAAATACTTAGGAATCTATCTGCTGAGACAAACACTAGAACTATATGAACACAACTACAAAACTCTCTCCACACAATTAAAACTAGATCTAAACAATTGGAAAAACATTGATTGCCCATGGGTAAGATGAGCTAGAATGAAAAAAATGACAATCCTACCCAAATTAATTTAATTATTTAGTGCCTTACCCATTGAACTACCAAAAAACTCTTTTACTGAATTAGAAAAAAATATAACAATGTTCATTTGGAAGAACAAAAGATCAAGGATATCCAGAGAAATCATGAAAAAAAATGTGAAGGAAGGAGACCTTGCAGTCCCAGATCTCAAACTATACTATAAAGCAGTGGTCATCAAAAGAATTTGGTAGTGGCTAAGAGACAGAAAGGAGGATCAGTGGAATAGACTTCGGGTAAATGACCTCAGGAAGACAGTCTATGATAAGCCCAAAGATCCCAGCTTTTGGACCAAAATCCACTATTTGATAAAAACTGCTGGGAAAATTGGAAGACAGTATGGGAGACATTAGGTTTGGATCAACATCTCACACCCTACACCAAGATAAACTCAGAATGAATGAATGACCTGAATATAAAGAAGGAAACTATAAGTAAATTAGATGAACACAGAATAGGATACATGTCAGATCTTTGGGGAAAAGAAAGACTAAAACCAAGCAAGAGCTAGAAAAAATCACAAAATGTAAAATCAATAATTTTGATTACATCAAATTAAAAAGCTTTTGTTCAAACAAAACTAATGCATCCAAAATTAGAAAGGAATCAACAAATTGGGAAACAATCTTTATAACAAAAAACTCTGACCAAGGTCTAATTACTCAAATGTATAAATACCTAACCAATTGTACAAAAAATCAATCCATTCTCCAATTGATAAATGGGCAAGGGACATGAATATGCAATTTTTAGTTAAATAAATCAAAACTATTAATAAGCACATGAAAAAGCGTTCTAAATATCTTATAATCGGAGAGATGCAAATCAAAACAACTCTGAGGTATCACCTTACACCTAGCTAATTGGCTAACATGATAGCAATAGAAAGTAATGAATGCCTAAGGGGATGTGGCAAAGTTGGGACGTTAATGCATTGCTGGTGGAGTTGTGAATTGATCCAACCATTCTGGAGGGCAATTTGGAACTATGCCCAAATGGCACTAAAAGACTTTTTCTTTTGACCCAGCCATAGCACTGCTGGGTTTGTACCCAAAAGAGATAATAAGGAAAAATACATGTACAAAATTATTCAAAGCTGCGCTTTGTGGTGGCAAAAAAAATGGAAAATGAGAGGATGCCCTTCAGTTGGGGAATAGCTGAACAAATTGTGGTACATGTTGGTGATGGAATACTATTGTGCTCAAAGAAATAATAAAGTGGAAGAATTCCATGTGAACTGGAATGACCTCCAGGAATTGATGCAGAGTGAGAGGAGCAGAACAGAAGAACGTTGTTCACAGAGAGAACATTGTACACTGTGGTACCATTGAATGTACAGGACTTCTCCGTTAGTGGCAATGCAGTGATTCTGAACAACCCAGAGAGATCTATGAGAAAGAACACTATCCACATTCAGAGGAAAAACTGTGGGAATAGAAACAGAAGTAAAACAACTGCTTGAATACATGAGTCAAGGGCATATGGCTGGGGATGTAGACTCTAAATGAACATCCTCATTGTCAGATAATTTTAGGGTTGTGACTTTAAATCTAGATTTAAATGGTCACCAAATAAATTTTCCAAGTCAGTCTGGAAATTTACGGTAATTTAATTAATATAGAGGGAAGGAATTTAAGGAGAAGGAGGAAAGAGGATATAGGATTTCTCCTACCTGGCCTATGCCAGGGGGAGTCTTAATCTCACCACCTCCATGTCTCTGAAGAAGATTAGAGTCTTCTGAGAGGAAAAAGTTCAAAAGTAAAGGATGAAAATTCAGCCAGAATCTCACCACCAAACCGGACAATAGCTTGTAGCCATGCTAAGATGCCAAACGGCTCAGCACGCAGCTCTCAGCTAACTCTCTACCGCCAATCAGGGAAAGAGAGAGTCCTTGAGGGCCCCAAAATCTCAAATATATAGACCTTTCATCCTTGTCTCTCCTCCTCTAAATTTTTACATCTACCAATCACATTAAAGCTTTTTCTCCAGGACTGCCCATACGTTTAGTTCTCACCTTCTTTGATTTGATTATATCTTTAGAGTTACTTAACACTTTTTTGTTAAGTTCACCTTTTGTGAGTTACTTTACCTTTTTGTGATTAATTTACCCTTTATAGTTACTTAAAACCTTTTTGTATTAGATCTAAAAACAGACAGCTTAAAGTTCTAGCTTCACTATAAGGTGAGAGCTAAGTACCTACATTGTTCAATCAGAAGATTACAACTTTATCTTCCCCTAAGTAGGGTGGAGTAGTTTTAAAAGTTCACATAATGCAAACACCAACAACATGGAAATAGGTTTTGATCAAACACACAAGTAATACCCAATAAAATTGCATGTAGGCTGCATATATTAACAAATTAGGGAGGGCAGAGATCAATGAATTGGAAATGCAAATCAAAAAATTTGAGAATGAACAAATTAAAAACCCCCAGAAGAAAACCAAACTAGAGATCCTAAAAATTAAGGGAGAAATTAATAAAATCAAAAGTGATAGAACTATTGAGCTAATAAACAAAACTAGAAGCTGGTACTTTGAAAAAACAGACAAAATAGACAAAGTACTGGTCAATCTAATTAAAAAAAGGAAATAAGAAAGGCAAATTAACAGTATCTAGGATGAAAAGGGGGACCTCACCTCCAACGAAGAGGAAATTAAGGCAATCATTAAAAATTACTTTGCCCAAATATATGGCAATAGATATACCAACCTAGGTGATATGGATGAACATTTACAAAAATATGAATTGCCTAGACTAACAGAAGAAGAAATAGATTTCTTAAATAATCCCATATCAGAAAAAGAAATCCAACAGGCCATCAAAGAACTTCCTAAGAATTGTCTCAACTTTTAAAAGAAATGTTGATACTTGGAACAAACTAGAACACTTATTTTGTTACCATGGACCAGAAAAATAACAATGAAGACAATGAAATTGCTTGTGAATTTTACATACTCATCTTTATTTGAAGAAGGCACAAAATAAAACAAAATCAGGGCAGAAATGATTTTTTTTTAAATTACAGTTTAAGGCAAGGCCTTGGAAAGTGTATTAAGGACACAACTAAATTCAAAAATTGTCATCCTGATTTTACATTTGGGAAGCCAACCATAAGAATGAAAATGATTTGTTCAGTCATAAAGGCAGAATAACCAAACTGAGAATGAGTCCAGTCAACAAGCTTTTAATAATAAAAAGCTGACAATTTGCTAAGCAGTGTTGAGTGCTGAGAAGGCAAAAAAGAAAATAATTCTCTGCCCTCAAGGAATAGAAAATAACTTGAAAAGGAGAGCTGAAAAGCAGTGGAGGGAGCCAGGAAACAACTAAGGAAATGATAGAAAGCCAAGAAAGTCAAGAGATAGCCAAGACAAAGAAATGAGCATAGCTAACCTGGATACTTTCTAAAAATGGATGTTCAGAGAAGAACTCAACAATTAGAAAAGAGGGCTTAAGAGGTAGAGAGATTTTCTGGGGTAAGAGGCCACAGAAGCAAAGGCATCTTCCACATAGTGAAAAGTCTGTAAGGGCCTTCTCCAAAAAGCATAGGATGCATCAACAAAAGCACACAGAATACATCTATAGATGAAATTAGAAAATGGTCTTTTAAAAAGTTTTTAAAACTTGAAAAACTGGAGGAATATTGTGTTCTTGAATGAATACTACAAATCTGATAAAAAAAATAATAGTACCAATGTTAATTTACAATTTCTTAATGCAATACCAAATTGTCAAAGGGATAGAACTTGATTTTATAAAATTTGATTAAAATAATCATATTCTTTTGGAAAAATAACATGTAAATTATTTCCCCATGTTTTGTTTTCTTTCTAATCTTGGTTGCATTAGTTTTTGTTAAAAAAGATTTAATGTAATCAAAATGATCCATTTTATATCTCATAAGGCTTTCATTAGATCATAAATTCTTTACTAATCCATAGATCTGACAGGTGAAATAATCTATGCTCCCAAGCCAATCCATCAGTTGTTAGCTGAGTTTTTGGGGGTAGTGGGGAAGCACAAATGAAGGAGAGAAATAAAAAAAAATAATCCATGCTCCCCTAATTTTCTAATGTCTAAGAAAGCATCCTTTTATGTCCAAGTCATATCTATTTTGACCAAATGCTGGTATATGAGAGGTTGATCTACAACTAGTTTCTGCCACGTTTTACAGTTTTTGTCAAATAATGAGTTCTCTCAGAAAATTAGATCTTTGTGTTCATCAAACACTAGATGACCACGGTCATTTTCTACAATAGTGTTTTTAACCTATTCCATTGCTCCACCACTCTTAGCCAATACTAAATTCTGTTAATGATTACCAGTTCATGGTGCAATTTAAAATCTAGCATTTTTTTTAAACCTTTACCTTCCATCTTAGAAACAATACTGTGTATTGGTTCCAAGGCAGAACAGATAGGGTTAGGCAATGGGGGTTGTGACTTACCTAGGGTCACACAGTTAGGAATGAGGCTAGATTTGAACCCAGGATCTCACATCTCAAGTCCTGGCTTTCAATCCACTGAGCCACCCAGTTGCCTGAAATTTTAGGTCACCTTCCTTTACATTTTTTTTTTCATTATATTCTTGACCTTTTGTTCTTCCAGATGAATTTCATTATTTTTCTAGTTCTTAGAAATAACTTTTGATAGATCAGTATGACACTGAATAGGCAAATTAGTTTAGGTAGAACTGTCATTTTTATTACATTGGCTTGGCCTACTCATAAAGAAGCAATGTTTTTCCAATTTTCTCTGCACCTCCAAATTAAACTGACATAGTCTGAATGTAGATTGAAGCTGACCATTCTTCACTTTATTTTCTTGATGAGTTATCTTATGTTTTTTTCTATAACATGACAAATATGGAAATATACTGTGTATAACTGCACATGAATAACCAATATCAAATTGTTTACCACCTCAGGAATGAGGGGAGAGAGGGAGAGAATGTGGAACTCAAAATGTTAGAAAACACCAAAAACTGTTTCTACATGTAGATGGGGAGACATAAAGCATTATAAAAAGGAAAAAAAAGGGAAAAGAAAAAGTTTCGAATATCATCAAGGGAAATAATGGATAGACAAAGAGTTAACAGCACTTCCAGACTTCAAACTATACTGTAAAGTAAGTCATCAAAATGTTCTAGTAATGGTTTAAAAAAAATGAGAGATAAATCAGTGAGACAGCCTTGTTTTCTCATGTCTAATTCTTCATGACTCCATCTGGGGTTTTCTTGATAGATAATAGAGACATATTGGCAAAGCCACCCAATGCAAGTGCTTCCTTCCTCCCATCAAGCGTAATGCAGGGGACTCATAGGCAGCTTTAAGTTGCTGTTTGGGCACACAATCTCTAAAAGGTTCACCAATGCTGTACTAGTGTTTGCCATTTCCTTCTCCAGCTTTTATAGATAAGGACATTCAAGGCAAAAAGGGTAGAGTAACTTGCCCAAGTTCACCTAGCTAGCAATTCTGAGGCCAGATTTGAATGAGATTTCATGGTTCCAGGACAGGCACTCTGGCCACACAACTCTGAGGTTTTACCTCAGACCAGGTAAACTGGCAAAGAGGGCAAACATAGAATAGTCAAGCTGGAGGAACTGTTGGCATTCAAACTAGCATATTGTTAGTGGATTTGTATATCAGTATGACCGTTTTAGAAAACAATTTGGCGTGCTGAAATTAGTGATTAAAATGTCCATCCTCTGGGGGTAGATTGGTGGCTCAGTGAGTAGAGAAAAGGTCTTGGTTTTAAATCTGGCCTTAGACACTTCCTAGCTACTATGTGAACCTGGGCAAGTCACTTAACCCCCATTGCCTAACCTTCTCTCTTCTGCCTTGGAACTAGGACTCAGTATTGATTCCAAGACAGATAAGGGTTGAAAGAAAAAAAAACAATGATAGCTCAGAGACTTAACAGAAGTGGCTCAATTTAGGCACTGGTCCCTATATTCAAAGACAACTAGGAAAACAATCTTCCCTCAAGAAGTTTGTGATCTCCTAGAACCGGCATGCTCAGCCCAGTTTGTAAAAATAAGTTCTCAGAGAGCAGCAATTGTTGTGGGGAACGGCATTCCAGGCATCAGGGCAGCAGAGGGAAGTGAAAAGGTATTAAGAGATGGAGTGTCAGCCAAGAAAGCCATTTTAGCTGGAGCAGAGGACATGTAAGGCAGAAATAAGAAATATTCCTGAAAATGTCTGCTGGAGCCAGTTTCTGAAAGGTTTACAATACCCAACCAAGAAAATATTTTAGCTTATGGGCAAAATAGGGAGCCAATGAAGCCTCTTGAGCAAGGAACATCCAAGCAGACAAGTCCAAAAGGTTATCAGGTGATTAAAGGAGTGGAACTTGAGAGATATGATTTGATCCACATCAGGTTAGGAATAATTAAAGCTAAATGAACTTATGAAATGAGCAATAGTCAGAAAAGGGTCAGAACAGAGACTAAAGAACATGTATGCAAAGGGGTTGAGACAAAGATGGTAAATAAGCAAAGAACAAAGGAATGATTAAACACAAAGACAAGTCTCACAAAAACTCAGGAGAAAACATTTTGAAGTGCTTGAAAATGTCAAGATCACGATAAAATTTTATGCTGTATCTTAGTTCATTAAATTAATATTCAATCATGTTTTTGATAAATTTACAATAAAAAACAAGGCGATAAAATCACTGGGATTTGTGAAATATTTTTTCAAAATCATTAACAATGATATACACAATATATGCACAAAGTTGATGCTTTATTTTCATATTAGGAATAAAGTAGAAAATGTTTGGGAAGACTTGCATGAAATGATGCAAAACGAAACGAGTGAAACCAAAACAATTTAAACAATAACAATATGGTAAAGATAATAAACTTTGAAAGACTAGGGAACTTGAATCACACAATAATCAACCAAGCCTCAAAAGGACTCATGTTTATCTTCAGATAATGATGGATTGAGAGCACACAGAAACCTATTTGCTTCTTTCTTTTCTAAGACAGCTAATGCAAGAATTTGTTTCGCATCAATATATATTTGCAATAAGTTTTGTTTTTCGTAATTTTTCAATGGGGGGAGAGGGAAGAGAGAGGAATTCAGAACCAAAAATAAAAAATAACTTTAAAAAGAATTATGAAATAAACATAAAAGGAATGACTAAATTCAACCTTGAAATACATTTCAGATTTTGCACATCATTTTTTGCTGAGACCAAACCCAAAGCAACACTTGCAAACACCACATTATAGGGCTTCACACGTAGTTTCTTTACTGTTGGGATTTCAACATTTGAATGTGGTCATTTTGGCCAAGGCTGCTGCCTGAACGGGAGACAGTGCCTAGCTCTGACAAATCCACAAACCCTGAGGTTGGCACCAGAATGATCTAGAAATTACACTTGAAGCCCTTAGGCAATAGGAAAAGGGACTTCTCAGCAAAGTCAGTGCCAGGGTTGTCCTCTACACTACCAATGTGGGAGATCTTTGTAGGAAGCAATCAGGAAACAGGAAGAGAAGGAAGCCTAACTCTTCAGTTGAGGTGTCAAGGGAAACTCGAAAAATAGGTGGGGGCAGCTAAGTGGCTCAGTGGATTGAGAGCCAGGCCTAGAGATAGGAGATTCTGGGTTCAAATTTAACCTCGGACAAGCCCTGGCCACTCTTCTGCCTTGGGACCAACACACAGTATTGACTCTAAGTCAAAAGATGAGGATTAAAAAAAGAGGGGGTGGGGGGAAAGTTTGGAATACTTTTAAAGAGTTCATATTTTTAAATACAGCAACAGCACCCAAGCTGAAGGCAGAGAGGAGGGCGACTGGACTAATCAGGAAGATCTTGCTGAGGTCTGGGTTTTATGGGCCAAAATGTATTTTTACTGAGATTGAGAGGCAATCTTGGTCAAGGGTGGTCAAGGGAGGAAACTGACATAGATCTAGGAATCAAGATTTGTTTCTTTTCATCTGTCACAGGTTCTGCATAATTTTGTCTTATTTTTAATTTATTAATATAGGAATATATTAGGAATAATATAGGAATTTATTAATATAGGAAATTTTGAATCTAAAAGGGTCTATTATCAATTGCTTGTGTTTTTTCAAACCCCTCCCTACCCTCCATCTTAGAATCAATATTATGTATTGGTTCCAAGGCAGAAGATAAGTAAGGTTGAGACAATGGAGGTCAAGTGATTTGCCCAGGGTCACACAGCTGGGAAGTGTCTGAGGTCAAATTTGAACCCAGGACCTCCCGTGTCTCTACACCTGGCTTTCAATCCACTGAACCACCCACCTGCCCTTGCTTAGTGTTTAAAGTGATGAAATTTTAAAAGCTAAGATTTTATAAATGTCACCTTCCACACACATCTTTTATAGATACAGGATTTTTCTTCCTTTACCATTATTTGTAGTGCTTTATGTTGGAAATTAGAGGCAGAACCAACAGGATTCTAAATGAATGACTCCTTCCTCTACATCAAAATACATTTCCAATGAGTGAGAGTAGTGGTGCTAGAAAAGCAAAATTGTGAAGTTGCATCACATTCTATTTTGGATGAACTGAATTGCTTTCTTCTTGGGTGGTAGCTCTAATTCCTAAGAAGATAAACCAGTTTTTAAAGTAAATTTTAGTAATCTACCATAATTTGGGGTTTGGCTATCTTAGTGCAGTAGGACATTGTGATGCTGACCTAAAAGTGGAAACACAAAGACTCATAGAATTCTAGGTGTGAATTTTTATTTTTTTACCAAAGGCAGCAAATTCTTCCTACATATAAAACTCAAGTGGATTCACTGATTTCAAGCATGGATTTCTTCTACATCTCAACAAAGTTGGGAACATGGGAAACAATTCTGAGAGATGGAATTTACCCATTAGATAATAGTTTCCTGGTTGATTATCCAGACACAAACTTATTGGTACAAATTCAGCAAAAATTCCATTCATAGCTCAAGGCCTCATTATACTTACTACTATATATTCCCACACAAACTCAAACAAATACATTCATTGTGTATTTAAAAATGTTCAACACTTAAGCAACTATACAGAATATGAAGGTTTATTTCAAAAAGGAATATTTTTACCGGGATACACAGATGCACTTAATGTAACAGTACCTTCTGCAAAAATAGGTTACATAATACTCAGAAATGCAAGGAACAATTTTATTTTCTACAAATTAGACAGCAGATGTTTTTCTTAGCTTGTATAACCTTCAAAACGGAGGTCATAAATATGTATCTTGTGACAAAGTAGCTAACTCTAAAGCCTGACACCACAGAGCTAATGCTGGTAACTTAAATGACTATTACACAGTTGCAAACTACTCTTCATATTCACACAGTGTTAAAACAAAATGGTTTCCATTCCAATTTTTCTTTGCCTCTTGAATGGGACTCTAGTGCTGCAAGGAAAAAAATGTTCAAAAGATACACAAAACTATTTAAATTTACAACATAACTATGAAAATACCTTCTCAAATTGAGGAAAGCAATCATGTTTTTAAAAAAGAAAAGGGGGAAAAAAGGAGTTTGACTAAACTCCTAGGTAAGTCATATGTCCTCTGACTTGTCTGTTAAAAGTTTACAAGAGATTTTAATAAATTATCTTGAAACAATGTCAAGCAGCTGAATTCAGAATCTTCTCGGAGGTCCACCCTTAAATGGCTTAAATCCGGAGCCACTTCCTCTTTGCATAGAATTGCCCGTTATCTGCACAATTCTATTAATTGGTGATGAGTTACTGGAAACAAATTTTTAAAAGAAGTGTTAAAGATCATATAGGAGAAAACAACAATAAAAACATGTTTATTTAAGAATGTATCCATGATGCATACATATATTCAGAAATTAAGCAGCTAATACAGGAACCAAAGAATATATAAAACAAATGTGACTTGGATCTCCACTTGGTTTTTAACTTAAAGTACTATTTAAATAATTGCTAAAATGAATGTTTGAAACATTTGAAAAAGCTAAGTAAGGTGTGAAATATTTGGTTTTTGATTTAATATGCCTTATGGTTGAGATTGTCATGAAAGCTAGACCCTAAAAAGATGGGAAAGATTTAGACAGAAGAGGTACAAGCCAAAACCAAGTACAGTGCACTTGTAGGACATTAAATAATGAGGCTAGACAGAATGGAGAGTTCTGGGGAAAACGAGCCTAGCAGCTGGATGAATGTGGCAAGTTTATAAAAAAGACCTTAAAATTTGAAATGCCAGGTTGGAGAGTTTTGATTTGATTTATTTTTAGGGAGGTAGGGGGCAGGACAGACACCTATAATTTCACTAATAGGGCATTTCCTTTAAGGAATTCCCTGTACCAAAACCTATCACAGCATCTTCTTGGCGGCTTATAGCCTTAAAGAGTCATCAAAAGGTTATATAAGGCTTATTGATTTGCCCAAGGACACAATCAATATGCTTCAGAAGGAGGATTTGAACTCAAGCACTCCCGATTTGTGCCTAGTTCTCTATGACATCATGTTGCCACTTATTAAATTGAGAAATAATTTAAAACTGAGATTATGGTGGGGAAGGAAATGCTAAATTTGGTTTTAAAGACACTGATAGTGAGATAGTCAGTTTGGTCTCAGTGGAGTATAACATAGTATGAAATCAACACAATTGGAAATATTTCAACAAGTTATTATTATCAATAATACTGAGCTAAAATCTAGTAAGATAAGCATTATTAGTTACATAAACAAAATTTTAGTTTGGAAAAGACAACTTCGTGATTACATGGGTCAATGGGGATATGATTAGGGAATGTAGACTCTAAATGAATATTCCAGTGCAAACACCAACAACATGGAAATAGGTCTTGATCAAGGACACATGCAAAACCCAGTGGAATTGTGTCGGCTACAGGAAGGAGTGGAGGAGGGGAGGGAAAGAATATGATTCTTGTAAGAAAGGAAAAATATTCTAAATTGACAAATTAAATAAAATTTTCAAAAAAAAAAATAAGACAACTTCTCAAATACAAGGTAGTGGAATGACCCTAAAAAGCAGCTCATTTTTTTTAAATGAGGGGATTAAAGTGTATTAAAAGTTTCTTAAGTCATCACTGTCACAATGGCAGTCAAAAAAAGAAAGCTAATACAATATTAAGTTGCCCTGACAAGTACTATATCTCGAACCAGGAAGGTCAGAGTTCTGCTCACTAAAGAGTGACCAAAAAAAAAAAAGGGAGAGATGTGTCTGACAAAGGTGAGATAACTTTGAGATGTTATAAGGAAGAGGGATTAGACTTGTTGGACTGGCCCCAGTAGACAGAACTAGGAACATTAGATAAAAGTTGCAAAGGCACACATTCAGGTTTGATTTAAGGAAGAACTTCCTAATGCTTAAGATTTACAAATGGTGTCAAGGCCAACTTGATTCTTCCTATCAGTCTATAAGCTAAGGCTGGATTAGATAATTACTTGTTGAATATCATACGTTTCTTATTTGAACACACAAATTGAATTAGCCACCTTTGAAGTCCCTTCCATTTCTAAGATTCTACGAATACAGGCAGATGAGACAGTATCCCAGATCAGGACGAGACTTGTGATTTCATTAGTACAGGGAGCTCCCAAATGAGGCAACTCTCTCTACTAATGCAGAGTGGCACATTTTCAGCAAGTTATAGTCTTGAAGAACTGCTAAGAGCACTGAAAGCTTCTATAAGTTACATATCATACAGTCAATATCTATCAGAAGTCTTCCTGGATCTGAACTGAGGCTAGTTCTTGATCATCCTGCTGACTTACACACATAGGTTGTAATGATAATCTAGTTAAGTAAGTTGTTTTTGTGTGCTCTAGGAATTTCCAAAATGATAAAGCTTCTACTTTTTAAAGTAAAGGACTTCTACTTTTTCTTCCCTTTAATAAGTTGTAGAAGAATACTCTTCTATGGATAAACATTTATTCTCTAAAAAAAAAAGAAACTTAAAAAACCCCTTTACTTTCCATCTTAGAATCAATACTGTGTTTTGGTTCCAAGGCAGAAGAGCAGGAAGTCCAGGGTCACAAAGCTAGGAAGTGTCAGAAGCCAGAAGCCAGATTTGACCAAAGGACTTCTGGTCTCAAGGCCTAGCTCTCAATCCACTGAGCCAGTGGACTCACTCCCCCTAAACATTCACTCTTTAAAGTGAAAGTCAACAAAAACAAGTACTTTTTTAAACAAATATAATTTGTGGGAAGAAATAAACACCCTTGTTCCTTTTTTATTTTTCCCCAAAAAAGAGCTAGCAGAAATGTACTATATATACACAGTCAGTGCTCAACAATATTTGACACAAAACACAAAATCATTATTAAGTTATTTTACCTTGTATGCTGGGGTATCATGCCTGCTCCTCCCCGGCCATCACCCATTCTCCTTGTGTCATGATATCCACTGCCCTGAGAACTTGGGCCATGCCATTCTTTTCTTGGTCCACTTGTCTCACGCCCATGACGTTCAACCACATGTCGATCTTCAGAATAATGCTGAAAGCAAGTATATTAAAGAAAACTAAAGTCATGCCAGTACTGCCAAGTTAGTTGCTATGATGTACCTTTAAGGCACCAAATATTAAAGAAAAGTTCTAAATGATAAGCAGAAAGTAGTATATAATAAAATAGAGCTCCTTTGCTTTACCTTTCATGTGTCACCACCACCTGTTCCTTAACTAAAGCCCTAAATGGTCTGGGTCAATAATGTACCAAAGCTACATAAAATGGTGTTGAAGAGAGAGATACCATCAGCATTTCAAACTAGGCAATCTCAAAGCATGTGCCCATTCCCAACACAGCTAGCAGACATTCAAAACTGCCAGTGATTCATAGACTTTGCTCTTTCCCTGTAGATTTCAAAACTCTTAGTAACCATCAAATATTTCAAGGGGAACATACTACAATCAGAGGCTGTAGTCCTAAGATAAAGTACTGAGATAAAGCATGAGTGATTCTTTGTTTAACTTTGGGATGTCTGATGTGGAAATACAGCATTTGTACTTTCTGGGCTATGGAAGCCTAATAATAAAAACTTTAAAAT
This sequence comes from Monodelphis domestica, assembly GCF_027887165.1. Taxonomy (NCBI): domain Eukaryota; kingdom Metazoa; phylum Chordata; class Mammalia; order Didelphimorphia; family Didelphidae; genus Monodelphis; species Monodelphis domestica. Next base: position 166,514,501 of record NC_077227.1, on the reverse strand, counting down.
CTGCTCGCAAAGACTTTTTTAATTGTTCCAAGGCAAGTTAATCTTTAAACATACAGTAACACTACAAAATGATTGTTAATTTTTAAGAGTTTTAAGATATAGGTCCCATCACCAAAGCATGGTAAATATAGAGAACAAATTTAACATGATTTTTATCTAATTTATCTAAGTGGGAGAAATAATCAGAGTATCTCCCTATGTAATAACACTATGCCTACACAATTGATTGTAACACATTTCTTTATAGGTAGAAGTTTCTTAAAAATAAAACTCAGTATAGGTCATGATGGTCATTAACTTATTCCAGAAAAAAATCATAATAGGAGAGAGCATGAGGGATATTTCATTTTTAAAGAACTTAAAGAATAAATGAAATATATTAAAGCAGGGTTTTGCAGCAGAATTTGATTTAATTTTTACAATTTCAATTAAATAATGCTAGTTAGGGTATGGTTATGTAGGGTCATGCTGTAATTTAAAAGCAATCTAAACATAAAGAATTCATACCAAATTTATAAAGACACTCCCCAAAATTTTAATTTAATCTAAAAATAAATAAAATGAAAAAAGGGGGGGATATGAATAGGCAGTTTTCAGATGAAAAAATCAAAAATATCAATAAGCATATGAAAAAAATGTTCTAAATGCCTCTTTATTAGAGAAGTACAAATCAAAACAACATCTCACATCTACTAGATTAGCCATTATGACAGTAATAGATTTTGCTACTGAGAGACTTATGAGAAAGAATGCAATCCACACTTAACGGAAGAAATGTAGGAGGGGAAATGCAGAAGAAAACATATGATTTATCTATCACTTACTTATATGGGTGTGTGATTTGGGGTTTTGGTTTTTAAAAATTACTCTATTATAAAAATGAATATGGTTAGTAGATTTTGAGTGATAATATATGCATAACCCAGATGAACTGTTTGTCAACTCCAGGAGGGGGAAGGGAGACAACATGAATCATGTAACCATGGAAAATAAACAAATATAATAAGTAAAATGAGAAGACACTCACCTGTCCCCCACTTCCTCTTTCGCCTAACACTCCTCTTTCTCCCTCTCTGCTTCCATAACCAGAAGCACTGCTTCGGTTCCCGGGGGGAGCGCCTCTTACATTGTGTCCAGAAACTTCTCTTCCTGATCTCTCTGGTCTTTCACCCCTTAAAGAAAAACTTGCAATAAGGATCTTGGTCATCAAGTTGAAAAGCAAGTGCTAATTCTATTAGAGAAACAAATCTAGTTGAATATTAGAAACTACAGCAGAATACCTTGTGTCCCGTTTTTCGGTGCTCATGCCACCTTCATTCTTCCAACTAGTTTGTCTTGGAGGATTTGGACCACCCTCTCTTGGGTGTCTGCCATGTGCTATATCAGGCCTGTCATGAATAATTACTGTCCTCCTCTCATCTCTGTCTCCTCGTACTTCTCGCCTATCCGTGTCTCTAAGTTCGTTTCTTGGTGGAGGCGGCTCATTTCTTCTGGAATCACTGAAATTTTTGGGGTACCTTTCAAACCCCGGATCTTCTCTTCGTGCAGTTGGACGTGTTTTTTTCCCTTCACCTTGACTAACAAAGCGTTCCCGCCTGTTGAGTTTTAAAATAGTCAAATATCTCAATTTTTCTTGCCCAGTAAGAACTAAACACACCCATAGAAATATATTCATTTTCTCCCCCTCACCCCCACCAAAAATAACTGCTGCTTTGTCTCAATTCATCATATAACCTACATCGCCTTCTTTAAAAATTAACTTAGTGCTAAACCCACTATTGTTAAAAAGTAATATTATCATAATATACATAATTGACCATTTCCACTCAAACTAAGTCAAATATACTTTTTGGCCAAAGAATTTATTCTCAGTACTCAAGAGAAATTGAAATACACAGTTACTGACAAACACCACATTCTTCCCCCCCTCAAAAAAAAGTCATAAAAGCATAACAGCCATTCACTTTTCAACTGGATAAAAAAAATGACCCATGATCCCATTACTTGTTAGTCAATCTGTTTAATTTAGTTCAAATACTACATCATATTCTCATTAGGCAATAAAGCAATTCCTATATACTAAATACTGTCATATCTTTTAATTAAACACAAACATACTCAAACAAAATCAACAACAGTTAAAACAGATTGTACACTGAAAAATTAAGCCAACAAATTAAGCCAAACCTACCTTTCAAAAGATGAAGACTGTACTGCTGTACCCTCAGGAAATCGGGCCCTTTCTCTGTGATCAAAGTCATTAAATCTGTTCTGCTGACGGTTGTAGTCAGATCCATGGCTAAATCGTGCATCTGTATCTAGAGACAGTTTTTTAGTCTCATTCCAATAAGGATCATCTCGCCTTGTGAGGAGTAGGGAGAGAAAAATGTTGGGTTAAATGTTCATTATAAAATGGAAAAGTATATATGTATATAAACATATAGATATATATAAACCTGAAACATAGGAGCCCAACATTTCACAAAGGATTTTCCTCATTTTCTAAATATTAGATTTTCTTTATGTTACCTACAGAGAATCCTTCCACTTAAAATAGTGATGTCTTCAGTTAGGAATTGTGGGCCCTCTCTAGCCAGTGGTTCTCAAACCTTCCAGTTCTTGGACCACTTTCTTTATTAGGGTCAGTGTTCCAAGGATTATTTACTCAACTAATTCTCTCCTTCCACCTGTCACCATTACAATAACTTTTTTATATTTAACTATTCTTTTTTTTGGTAGGTTAAAATATGTATACTTGTAAAATAAAAATAAGTTTTCTACTGAATAGTGTCAGCACGTACAAAACACCACAGTTAACAGTCAGTCTCAGGACAGCTGGATTATTTTGCTACTTTTTGCTTCAAGTATACAGAAATAATGTATTAGCATTCTGGTCCACTTCCTATTTGTCTAACTTTTGGAATAAAGGGGAATAAAGGAAATACTTAAGTGGTCAAAAAGAAAGCAAGGAACTACCTATGATCTACATCACGTGGACGTTTCAAAGAATTCCTTTTTTCTTGTTCATAGCGAAGTTGCTGTTGTTGCCTTCGTAGTTCTTCTCGTTCCCGAGCAATACGTTCAGCTTCTTTACGACGCTCCTTAAAAGAGAAGGTGACAAACAGAAAAGGTAAAATTAAGCAAAATATAATGGCTGCACAAAATAACGTTAAAAGTACGAGTTTAAGGGATCTGAATTCTAATTTCAGTTTTACCACTAATTAATATGCGATTTGGGGCAAATCACTTTAAAGTGAAAGGTTTTTACCTTGTGCCTATGAACTTCATTTGGCTAAAATATCAGTAGCTAAATGGAATCCAAAATGTGTCACATTTGATAGCATTTGTTTATGGAAAAGAACCCTTCTTCTCTTCCAATATGATCATCGATACTTAATTTTACTAAGACATAAATTTAAGAGATCATAAAATGACAGAATGTGGATTTCCAACTGTATCCTCGGTCCCATAATCAGATTATCAAATTATCTGGACATGTTGCTACAGAGATCTATCACTTCCAGTTTGCCAAACAACTATATAAGTATTTTATTGTCATTGAAATGATCCCTACTACTGAATATTCAGCAGCTGAATTTAAGTCCTAACATTAGATTGCTATAAGCAAAGTAAATTTTACTTCCAAATAGTTATCAAATATGAAAAGCTTTACTGAATGCACCTGTTCAATTCGAATGCGTTCCCTTTCCAAGCGTTCACGTTCCATTCTCTCTCTCTCTAGTTTTTGCCTTTCAATTTCTAGTCGCTCTCTTTCTCTCTGTAAGCGTTCCCGTTCCTCCCGTTCGCGAATCATTCTAATGCGTTCACGCTCTCGACGCTCTCTCTCTGCAATCTCTCTTCGTCTAACAAAAATCAGTATTTAGAAGTTTAATATTATGTGAAAGAGAACATCTTTTTTGAATTTTAAATTTTTCTTTTGGTGTTTGAAATTTAGTGTTAAATTTCTGTACTTTTACTACAACTGGAAAAAGAACTAAAAAAAGAAATTAAAGAGCTTAGTTTAAGCATTTTGCTAATAACATCTATAGTGATCTATTTTAAAGGACTCAAAATACAGTAACAACACTTCATTTACAGGGAAAAGAAAGCCAATTTAAGTAAATTTTCCAGATAATTATTTGTTTTTTTAAAGGACCAAAACTTTGCAAAATTTTCCATTAAAAATATACTTCTATATAATTTTCAACCTTCTTAAACTTTTCTTGATGATTAAGTGGCATTATTATAAACTAGTTATAATATGGTATGTCCTCAGTGGCTAGATGTGTCGGGAAGGTTATTTTGTGTGAATTAATTAGCCTCAGATAACTATAATTAAAAAAAAAAAGATTTTGTCACCTATCTCACAATCTGACAAATAAGAAACAAGTGTTTTTCTAATCTGAGAGCTGGAAAACTAAATGTAGTTCTATAAGCTTAGGAAGAGGAAGAGTGGACTGAATAGATCAACTATAAGGAGAATTTAAAAATATATATTTAAAAAAAACCTTTACCCTTCCATCTTAGAATCATATTGTGCATTGGTTCCAAACCATTGGTGCAATAAGGGCCAGGTAATGGGGGTTAAGTGACTTTCCCAGGGTCAAACAACTAAGTACCTGAGGCCACATTTTAACCCCAGGACCTCTCAGGCCTGGCCCTCAATCTACTCAGCCACCTAACCTGCCTTCTATCAACAGAATTTCATAAAGCTTGGTACAAGACCTTTGTAAAATCTATTTTGATGTCTATAGGGTCTTTTCTTTCTTCTTGATTTTCAGCTTTAATCTGGATGATTTAAATGATCTGATATGAATTGTAGAAAAGTGAAATCTTATTATAGCAAATTAAACCTACTTGCACCAGTAACACTTTTAAAGTGTTAAAAAAAAAGCCTTTACAATTAAATAAACACAAAATCTAAATTATTAACAGCTAAAACGGTGTAGCTGAAAAATTAACTTAGAATTTTAAAAGAGGCCTTGGGCTAAAGAAAAAGACAGAGTGAATTAACACCCTACCTAAGAAACATCACCACTCCCCTTTCTGTGGTTTAGGCCACAATGGATATTCTCATGACATTTTAAATATTCAAATAGTTATTGTTTCTGGATTGGGCTTAAATAATCTTAATAACACTTGCCATCTTTTAATGAGACAGTATGATGTTTATTATTGTCTTTGACCTGGCTTTCAATGATGGGGCAAAAAAAGTCTGTAGGAATACACCTCAATTTTATAATTTTGTAATCAATAATATCAATTGATCTGAGATAAATGGTTTATATCACTACAAGGAGCCATAATAAGACAGTGGTGTTACTTGTTAGAAAAAGCACAGATCTTGGAATCCAGCTACCTACTACACTTAGAAAAGCAATCATAATATTCTGGACCTCAGAATTTCCTAAAATGTAAACGACTGCTTTGAACTACATAGTGAAGGTTTTCTAAATCCTCTCAAACTCTTTAGACCTACAGCAAAGTACAGAACATTGTTTTCATTTATAATATTTCCTTACCTTCTAAGTTCTACTGCTCGTCGTATTCTTTCTAGGCGTACTAGATGTTCTCGCATTCTCTGTTCCTTCATTTTTTCAAAAGGCAATATATCTTTTCGACTTCTGTAGTCTTTGTCCTTCTTTTTATCTTGACTAGCCCTCTCCCTGTTCCTTGCCACCTACATGATTAGACAAAATCTGATAAATTACATTATTACATGTTAAGAGGATTGCTAGAAAAAAAGATAGTTCCTGTTCTCTTTCACTTTGGCTTACTCTACATAATGGAATCCAAGAACTTTAAGAATACAAAGCTACAGAGAACTGTTTGTGAACTATTAATACCATAAAAGTTGAAGAAGTAGATTTTACTTTTATACACTTACTTTATCATATCTCCCCCTTCTTGAGGATCTAGAATGGTCTCCTTTAGTTTGATCTAAAATAACCATGTGACCTGGGCTCTTTGCACCTAATGGGAAAAAAAGAAGAAAAGCAAGTAAGTATGAATTACCCCAAACAGAACAAATATTTTGATTTTATTTAAATAGAAAAAAAATCTTTCCCAAAAAGGTACTGTGTAATGTTACTTAGCCAATCTGCATCACATATATGGAATATTCACTAGGATACAAACTAAATCTTATGGCAAGCACGTCTTTAAGATATAGACAAATTTCCCCCCTTAAATTGTTCAACCCTATATAATAACTATCTTTCTACATTAGAATTGTCATTTCATAAATATATGGAATTCTTAGTATTTTAAAGTATCCACCAATACGTATTACAAATCAACTCTAACAAGTCTTAAAATGAGGTGTCTTGGGTCTTAGACCAAGGGATCAAATAATTAGCCCTTGGTGACAAACTTAATATATGGACCCCAAATCCAGGCCTCCAAATAATTATAGCTCTATCTCCTAAACCAATGGTGTCAGGTCATATATTGACTTAGAAAAACACAAAGTAACATTATCTACGTCATATGGTATTTTTATTTATTTTGTTAAACATTTCCCAATTACATTTTAATTAGCAGCACTCCAGTGTTTTGAGGAAGTAAAACCAAGCCTTGAGTTTGTTGCTTCTGCACTAAACCATTCTGCCCCCTTTCCCTTAATCAAAACAACTCAGTGATCATAGCAAGGGTCTAAATATGGAAAGAAAAAACTTTTTTTTTAAAGACAAATAATGGTTGGGTAAGAAAAAAACAAATATTTGATCAGTTTTACCTTGATAACTAGCAACTTTAAAACATTAAATATTAATCTCAATTTCATTGTTATAAATAAAATTATGCAGAATGATGCATTAGAGATGAACAGATGGAAAAAATAAAGGTATATTGCATACTTATTCGTTTCTTTTCTTCGCTTTTTTTAATTGACTCTGAAGTTGGGCCACTTGATCCATTATCACCTTTCTCATCTTTACCTTCTGCTTTCTTAGTATCCTTACTTTCTTTTTTCTCAGATTTTTCAGATTTTTTTTCTTCTTTTTTGGTAGAGGCTTGAGTCCTAGTCAAACCCCACCACAAAAGAAAAATCAAATAAGAAATATTTCATTATACAGTGCCAGAAAATTTGTGAGGCTCTTATACCAGACAAATAATTCTTACTTGCTAGTTTTATCACTTGATGCAGATTTTTTATCTCCAGTACTTCTCCCTGAACTTGATTTTTCATCACTTTCTTTCTTTAATTCTTTTTTAGAAGGATCACCTTTTACCTGAAAGGTTAAAAAAAAAATCAATCTTATGGCAAATTTCTTTAAATCAAGAAAAATTATCATCCCTGATATTAATTATTACTAATTTGCAGCATCACGCAAAGCTTACTTTCTCAACAGAAATCTGTTGTCCATGAAGTTCTGTACGATGAAGGTGTGCAATGCACCTAGCTACCTCTGTACTTGAAGACATAGTTACAATACCGTAACACTTTGCTCCAGGACTTCGGGCATTTGTAACCACTTTTGCACTGAGTACCTAAGAGAATTAGGTTAAATATTTAGAAAGCATTATTAAACCATTTTAAGACAGGTACAAATGTAGAACAAAATCATGTTCCTTTCAACTCTGAAAAAGAATGTTTCATTCTTCATTACTTTAAATGTCACTCAAAACTTTCTATATAAAACTTATGGAACTGATTAAAAGCACCTTGCTTAAAATTACTTCAATGGCAACTGACACACAGCATTTCCAATATAATCTATGTATTTTATATGTGTATATAAAAGTATTTTTAAAAGGAAAGAAAACATGCTTAACCAGCCATCTCCTGGTAACAAAATTGTTAACAATAATAAGATTAAATTTTTGATGTTATCTGCTATGAGCCTGTGGAATCCTTCAATGATAAAGATTATTAACTCATCCATACCTTCTCATCCTGTTCAATTCTTGCTTATGTACTGTACTCCAATAAATCCTTATCAAGGGGTCCTTGCCCAATTTGCTGGGGAGTTTTATTCTTGATCTTGGCATTGCATGAGTACCTATTTTTAGCCCAGAGGGGCTGTCCATGGGTAATCTTGCAATCTGGCTACATGATCAGCCATACCTTTTTTCTAGGTGTATATTTCTCTGACATTTTATGCCATATATTTCTCTGACATTTTATGCCATATGTCCTTTGCAATTCTTCGTTGATTAATACGCTGAGGCCTATTTATGCTCACTATGCACCTCTCTCCATTGCCCTTTGGGAGACCTGTAATCTTAATTCTTCAATGTATTCAATCCTTTGCAGTTATATACCATCATGGGAGGATAAGGGTGTTAAAAAGATGGACCTTTACTTCAAGAGGAAGCTCTAGGTCATAAAAAGCACTTCACAATTTCCCATATGCAATCCAGTCGGCTTTCCTCCTGCTATTCATTCCAGGGCCCAGTTCACTATGCATCTGTGGTGCCTAGCAAGTTTTAAGGCTTGTCCTGTTAATTTTATGTCAGGATCTGGACAATAGGTACTCTTCATCCACTTGGTTTCTTCTGTTTGAATAGTTAAGAATGAATTCTGTTGAATGATTAAAGATCTCGTTTAGAAGATTCTGCAATGTTCCAGGACTTGAGGTAATCAGCATGTCATCCACAAACAAAATGCATCCAGAGGACCTTCCTCATCTACAGGGAATTCCTCTTCATTTTAGACATCATCCGCGACAGTGGCAAACATCTCTGGTAAACATACACCTCCCTATATTGATTTTTAACTCAGGGAGCCAGGGGGAGTAGAGACTTTTTTCAATAAAATTATCTTTGTTGTTACAGATTTCAAAAACCTAGCATGATTTTAAACACATTAAGGGGAGACAGCTTGTTGAAAGAGAGCCTGAAGGGTAGCATTTTGCTATAATCAAATGAAATTTATTTTTAAATAATCAGTAAACAATAAGCACAGTGAGATCTTGTATTGTCTGTGCTGTTCATAAGCTATATGAACATGCCTATAAAGATGTGGTCTGGTTTAGGTTATCATTTGCAAATGTATGGTTGACCTCTTCCCATACCTTCAAGGATGCCCTTGAAATATGTATAAATTCTCAAAGACTTTTGTAGGGATTAGAGAATGGATTTATAAAGACTCTAGTTGTTATTTTCTTGCTAATGTGTTTTTTTAAATAATGTTCATGATGTTTTCCAAATATTTGTTATCCCTCTTTCAGTAGATTGAAAATAAAATCCCTGAACATGCACAGAATTCTTTCCCCCCTGAAGAAGGATCTCCTTTGCATGATCTTTCTCTGGTTCAGACAAGGTTCCCATCTTTTTTCTAAATGTATTCCAACCCAAATTTAGCGGCTTGTCATCGATGAAGAGAATTAAGTTTTAGTTTATCACAGTAATCTTAACAGAAACTTCCTAAAATTATCCTTTTAGTTTCAAGTTTAAATATTATTGGGATGAACTGATTTAACAGGATTTTGAGGTTTATAAAAACTAATTTCTTCTCCCTATTTCTTCACTGTTATCAAATGATAATTTTCAACTATATGCTTATATTAGACTTTACAAATCAGTTTATAAACTAAAATAGTATGGTTACTTAAATGCCTTATTCCTTGGTTTGAAAACAAGATAATGTTTGTAGTCTAACTTAAGTTTCTAAGGTTTTTTTTTCTTTTTGTAACAATTTATTTACATGTTAGACTTCATTGGGAAATGGTGTTAGAAGAATGTGTCAATGTTTTTTTCTACCCATTTCTTCTTTATCATATCATGCTTTTACAAATAAACTGGGTTGAAGTTGGCTAAATTTCTTCTAATTTGGTACTGATTTTGACCTTAATTCTAACAAGCTGGTGGTTCAACTATACATATAGCTGATGTCATAAAAAAGCAATCATTTCTAGGTCTGTTAAGATGTAATCCATTTTATTCTTGGCATGTTATTAGGTGTTTGCTATGATTGGTGCCACCTGATTCATTTATGATTCAAAATGACATCACATATGGAACTTTTATTCTAACATAACAATCAATGCTCACTTACGTATACCATATTAAGGAATTGATACTCTTGAAAGAAACAGATAAAAGAGGGCAACTAAGGAAGAGGCCTCTAACTGGATGAGCAGTGGGAAATAAAATTTCTTACCACTCTTCTTAGTGACTATATTTGTAATGGTCTCCAAGAAAAAAAAATCCACCTAGAAATTTTTAAATAGGCTTGTGGCTTGAGGATAGAAGCTTTTGTCAACATATTTCAATTAATGTCAGTATATCATGTGACAAGATAGCTTCAATTTAAGCAACCTCTGCACTCTTTGAAAAAAATATAATTCTCTAGGCTTTGTTTTTAAAAATCTAAAGATGGCTCGTTATAAAACATGTTTTAAACATTAGTGTTGCTGCAATCGTCTCATTTTCGACTAATTAAAACCCAAGATTCCTGCTTAGAAAAGATTTGTACATTAGACGTGTCACTTAACACAGAAAAGGGTCACCCCTATCTTGTACAGTTTAAGGAAATGGAAGTTTTTTGAGAAGTCATTATATTAGAGCTTCACAACTCCTGTTAGTTTCTCAGTTTCAGTTTCTAAGGAGTTGATGATGTCAATCCCAAAAGATCACTAGGAGGGAATCACTTAAAACTAGCCCACATCATTATTCCTTTTAGCTATTCTAATTTACAAAAGGGACTAAAATTTAATTCTGACTGATCAATTGTTCTCCTCCACCAAATTACTATGAAATTAAAAATGATTTCTGAGCTTAATCACCAAAACATTGCACTGAACACCAATATAAAATAGCTCAATAATTACATCCAATGATGGTTACTTGTAATCTAATAGTTTAATATTTTGAAAATATACTGTTCTGAAATACTTAAGTGGCATCCCAATTTATCACTACTGTGTGCAAATATATATATATATATTACACTGTACCTAAGCGTAAATATACACTAGAAATATGTGCTTAAATTGGTGAAAGAATACCTTTCCATATTTGCCAAAGAGATTCTTCAAATCAGCTGCTTTGGTATTAGAAGAAAGTCCACTAACCCAGAGATTTCTAGTTGAGCTTCCACTGCTGCCACTAGTGCTACTTGTACTTCCTGAAATAGATTTCATATCAAATGCTGAAGTATAGTAATGAAAATTGTGTATGTATGCATGAGTTATGTATTATTTTAATTTACAAAAAGCAAGATATGGACAAGTCTTCAAAACCACAATTTATAAACATAACAATTCCATTGGGGGAGGGGCACAGGCAAGCTAAACAATGTAAATAACCTGAGGATTTAAGTGATATATTTTCTGAAAGGCAAACAAAACCCTAGATAATCTTATTAGTCCAGAAAATATGAATGTAAAATATTACCTACTTCCTATTCCAACAACATGTAAGTAAAAGTGGAATGGGAGGGGAGGGAAAAAGCAATTATTGGCCGCATCTCTCCTGTGAAGATTAAGTATATGAAATGGGACGACTGATTTAAGGAATGTTTGTTACCAAGTAACTAAATCTGGTAACCAGTTAATTTAAATTACTACTTTGGACAAAAGAAAATGGACATTAACAGAAGAAAGATGACTCTAAGTAAAGAGAAAGCATCTTTTGGAATATTTTCAAAGATAGTATAATACTATATAATCTTATGGACAAGTGATGAAGCTAGCTAGGTGGCATGATAGATAAGAGCATTAAACTGATGTAGGATAAACCTGAATTCAAATCTAGTCTCTGATAATTACTAGCTTTTCCGACCCTGGGAAAGTCACTTAAACATTCTGGGCCTTAGCTTCCTCATTTGTAAAATGGTATGAAAATAATAGCATCCACTTCACAGGATTACCATGAGGATTAAAGAAAATGATGTTTGTTAAACATGTAAAATTTATAGCACTGTATAAGTGCTAGCTATTAAACTGCAAGTGAATACAATAATGTATGGAGATATTTTAGTGGCATTCCTAGATTCAAATGATCATTTATCAGATTTGAATGCAATGTCCAGGTAAATAGAAATTTTATCACTCATCTCTTCCTCTTAAAATGTGATACAAAAAGGCAATACAACTATCATGAGTGGAAGAATAGTAGTGGAGAATTATGGTTAATCCAACTATTGTCAATAATTCAGTTACTGTGTAGATATATAAACAAATATCACTAATTTTCATATTATTAATTTTTTGTATTATACGGTTTGCAAAATCTTGCAAACAAAATTATTTTTAGTAATTATTAAAAAGATGCTTTTAAAATTTTCAGATGTTTCAGGGTCATAATTATGAACACTATGAACTATCATAAGGTTCAGGACTGGCCTCCTTAAATTCTCAAACGGAAAAATGTTTTCTAGAAAAGATGTAACTCATGAGCAATAGAAAGCATATGATCTAACAAAATAAAACCAAATTTCTCTTCCTTTCACAAAAATACATTTGCTCCATTTCTACTTTTTTTTTGTATAAAACACTTCCACCAAGGAAAAAAATAATAAAATTTAGAAGATTCAGACATAACCTAACATTCCATTTAAAATAAGGTCAAAGTTTACAAAAAGTAGAATTTTGAGAGTTCTAATGTACTTTAATTTTTATTTTGTAACTAACATAAGAATTGATAAAATGATGAAAAAGAAAAGGGGCAGAAATAATGTTTCCATGAAATACTACAAAGCAAGAACAGAAGAGACTTAACATATCACCTCTGAAGTGGTAATATATCTAAGCCTTTCCTAATGAGTATGCATTTAGATTACTGAATTATATATGTAATGACACCCACTTCCTAAACATGCTGAAGTTAATGTGTACTGTTTCTGACAATCAAGAGCTTTACACAAAACTTCTTATGTGTCTAATACTGTATTATTTTTTAAATGAGTAAAACAATTAGAAGATGGAAATACTACAAAGGGCCATCTACCGATAAAAGGTCCCAGGCTTTGCAAATCTAGTAACATTTCAGTTATGGTAGGAATTGCCAAGGAATTGTTAACTCTGGAAAATTGTTGTATTGCCAATAAAATGATAAAAGTCATTACCTTTGTCATCCTTAGATGATGTCTTGCTTTCTTTAGATTCCTTTGAAGAGCTAAAGAAGCAAATCACCAGAAAAAAGTTGAAAAAACTGAACTACTTGCTAGCTACTGCATTTTAAACTACTGCTATTGATACAAATTAACAATTCCAAAGGGCTGGATTGGGTTATTTGAACAAATGACTCCCTTGGGATTCTTGCACTGATTTTCCCCAAGATGCCTGAAGATCTAGATTTTCTGACAATTCTATTCAGTGGATATATGGCCATCTTCTCCAGATTTCAGGAATGGGACTTGACTTCATTTTGTGTTCTTAGAACTGATAGCTGTTCATTACCATCATCACAAGGATTTTAAAAATAAAACACAAAAAACTTGTCAATTTGAAAAAAAAAAACACAAATAAATGCTGACAATTCGACAATGCAATCAGTAGGACAAACTGTATATACGAAGATCTTGAATTTTTTTTTTTAAAAAGTAACTTATGACGTTCAAAAAATTATAGGCAGGATCATAAGATACTAATTACTGTACAAGGTTCTTGATGCTACCCCCTTAATGTAGAGTGATCTTATTGAATGCTGGAACTCAGTATCGTAAAGAACTGACATAGAAAAACAAACCTCTTTGCTTGACCAGAGGCCCCTGTAGACGAGGGCCCTTTCTTCAAAGTATCCTTTTCTTTGTCTCCAGATTCTGCTTTCTTAGAACTTTCTCTGGCTTCCTTCTCGACAGCATCACCCTTCACGCCGTCTTCCTTCTTACCATCTTTATGGCTCTCGTTCATCTCATAATCTTTGCTTTCCTTCTCCAGGCTCTGTGCAATGGCATCCTGCCCATCTTTTGGCTTACTTGCTTCAGAATCTGTAATTTTCACATTTTTACCTGTTTCTAGGAGGTCATCACCATCAAAATCCAGAGTGATGGCATCTTCAGCCTGGATTGTGACCGAAATGTTGTCATCCTCAGCTTCTTTCACAGACGTGTTACCTTCCATCTCTTCATGAGCTGTCTGATCAGCCTCAGCTAGGTTCTCTTCTGAAGGAAGAGGTTTAGATACTTCTTGTGTACCATCACCAGAACCTGCTATATCTAAGAGGATTTAACAGGAATAAATATGGCAAAACAAGAAGTTTAAACAATTTCATATTCATAAGCTAGATTAGGACCTAGAAAATACAAATTATTAGCACTGATGGAAGGTAAGAAAAAACACAAGGGTATTAACACAAACAATCCTTTACCCAGGATCACTCATTCTTCATGAGAAAAAATAAAATTTTCTACATACAAATACCATCAAACAACAATAGTGAGAAAACGGTTCCAGCCAGGAGATACCAGTTCTTCACATCTGCTTCTAAATGAATGCCATATGGAATGTATTTCCTCCAATAGGACTTTAACTGTATAGACTGCCCATTCAATGTTCGAGACATCAGAGTTTAAGACTTGTGACCTTCAGGACTATGCAGCATCATGATTCCTTGAAAAAGTTTACAGTCTAAGATAAGGGTCAAAATTGGCCAAAGTATTTCAGGGTACTATCTTTTCAGTCTTCTAATTCAGCTGTTGACTGGTGCAGTCCAGAATCATACACAAAGATGCTGTAGAAGGCTCCCAAGATGAACTTCTCCAAAAGAGAAAAATGGCTATTTTCAGTCTTCCTCCACACTTCACAGATATTCAACAATGTTCAGTCAGTCCCACAATTATCATTTTCAAAGATTTCTTTCTTGCACTCCCCAAAACAGAAAGACTTCATTCAGGTAAATGGTCCCTGGTAAACATTTTCAGTCTGCAGCTTTACTCGATAGCTTCAATATTTATCAGGCTGCCTTGCTCAAAACACTGTTCCATGTCCTTTCTAGTCCAAAGAATGTAGAATCCTTTGATTTCTATCCAAGAAGTCTTCTAAAACCTCTTGTTGACCAGATGTGTAGCATCCTGGTGTGGCTGTACTTGTGGTTTCATCTGATGGTTCTTTTAAGCCACTGAAACTCTCAGAAGATTCTGCATGGAAGTTTCTGAAAAGCTGCTCTTTAAGCAAAGTATGTTGCTATTTCCAAGCAGCAGCAAATGAAAGTCAAGTTTTGATGGTGATCCACCTCTTTCAGGAATAGTTGTAAAATTCAAATACAGTCATATACTAGGGATCCAGAAGCACGTATGAGTTACTGCAGTATAGCTTATGTGCATCAACTTACCGTCTGCTAGAAATGATTTTAAATTTTTTTAAATAGGATTAAAATTAGTTTAATGAAATGCACATTGAGTGACATATCTGCCACAGTAACTGATATGTACTATTTATAGCTAGAAGAAATATTAAATGTTTTTTTAAAAATAAACATGGAAAAATTCATTACTATATTGTACTTAATTCACCTAACTAATTACCATAAGACAAACCCATTTTTAAAAAGGTTCAAGTCAAGAATTCTTTAATCACTTCCTCATAATTTTCCTTTTTCAGAATGTCTGCAACCCTTTAACCCTATTTAACTTCAAACATACCTTTTTCCTTTTCTTCTTCTTCACCATCCTAAAATTAAAAAAAAAATCAAATGTAATTATGAATACCTATGTCAAATTTATAAACTAGCACCCTATAAATAAGAATTGCTAATTTTTATGAAGTACTTTTTGACCCATGCTCCATTAAAATAAATGCAGATTGTTGCAAGTACACCTTATTTGAAAGAGAAAGGTACTTATAAACTCAAGGACATTTCAACAATTCAAATAAAGTACAAAATTAATTTCGTATAAGGGAATAATCACTTTGAGAATAAATTATGACTGCTGTGAAATATTTTCCTCTTGCAACTCAACAGTGCAAATGTTACTTTAAGGTTATAATGTTCAGAATAGTATCAGAGAGCTTATCCCAAAGGCCTGTCTGTTTACATGGGTCAGAAATGTCTCTGGAGAGAACAAAATAAAAATCAGACAGATATCTGTCATTTGAAGACCTCAAATATTAGATATAATATGATAAAAAAAAAAACATTCAACTCATACCCATACAAAAGAAAACATAGAAGGGAGTAAAAAAGCCAAATAATTTTTATTTAAAGTGCATCATATATGTGAAGCACATCTTACCTCAATCTATTTATGAAAATTCATTTTTATTACATTGAACAGGTGCTATAGGAAGCCACCCTACAAGGAAAAAGTCTGCTCTATATAATGCAATTCAGGAAATCCATATATAGATTCAAATATTAATTTAATGTATGTTGTTCAACTACTAAATTGTTTTTAAAAAATGCCAAGATTTCATCAAAGATTTAAAAATGACACCTAAGTAACTGAATCACATTTATTATCTCAAAAGTAAATTAGCTAAAAACAAATTATCCAGTTAAAGCTTGATCAGGAATCACTAAAATTAATATAATTAATGCAAAATTTAAGGAAATATGCTAATAGATTCAAAGTGACAGTTAATGCAACTTATTTAACCAATATTATATGAAGAAATTCCACTATGATGAACTTCACAAAATCTTGTAGTAATTTCATTCTGTTATGCTTTAGCTATAAATATATATTTTTAGAAATCATTGTAAAGTCCTGAAGAGAAATTGATATGAAAAAACAAACAAACGAATGAACGAACAAACCCTGCTTAAACCTATTGGGGAAAAAAGGAAGTTATCATTAAGTACATGGTATGTCCAACCCTTTTTTTCCCCTTTTATGTGTTTCTATTTTACTTAGCTGGGTGGTTGAGAGCTGGTGAAAAGGAATGAGGAAAACTCAAAGTGACTGCTATTTGAGAACATGAGGCAATTGAACAGAGCCTAGTTCTAAAATTTAAAAATATATAGCTCATTGGTTCCCAAAATTCTCCAAAAGAAACTCGCTTTTTGCATTGTAGTGAAAAAAAGTATTAGATTTGGAGGCATAAAGTCTGGTTTCAAATAAATTGTGCTATCCATTACTAACCTCTCTGAGATCTGAGGCAAAATAATAAACCTAAAAAGAAAAGTTTAGACTAGATGATATTTAAGACTTCTTCTTAGCTCTTTATCAAGGATTCTAAGCAAACAAGCTATTTTCTACAACTTCAAGAAATCAATTTATTTGCCCAGGGTCACAAACCCTCTACATGTAGAAGTTAGGACCTAAAAATCCAAAATCTTCCTGACCATGAGGGTGGCTCAAAACAAAACCACTATTTAAAGTCACAATGGTCCTAAACACATGAAACAAATAATTAACAAAGACAACAAAAAGCATGACTGTTTTAGTTACAGACATACATATGACAAGTATCATAGTTTATAAGAACTGTACCTTTAATAATGATTTATTAACAGAATACTATTTTATGTTACCCCTTTTAAATACATCTTAAAACAATATGGAATTTAATATCTGAAGACGGCACACAGGTATCTTCACATATTTAAACAATTGATCCACTCTAAGCAAGTCAGATAGCCACTTTAATGGTTTCTTGATTGACTTTTAATAACCAATGCATCTGCAAAATGATTAATCAGTCTGACTTAGGTTTCTGTGGCCAACGGAAGACATGAATCCAAGCTCTCCTTTTTCCATCCAAGTAACCACCAAGTAACTCAGAGCCCATTCATTAATTATGCCAAACTCAAGGTGGTGCAAATTAGAAGTGCTGATAAAAACATTAACAAAACAAAAAACCAGACACCTTACTCTATTCATATCAATTTTGTCCTGTTTTATTATAAAATTGACTTTCCAATATCTAGCCACAGATCTGAAGATCATATACAAAGCCTCTCCACCTGGTATGCTATCTTTTACCCTGGGTTTTGAGGGCTGTGGTAGATACAATCAGTCTATTAGCACAATGAAGCCAAAAATAATTTTCTGATAGTCCATTACAAAGAACTTCTTAAACACCTCCTGAAGAATTGTCCTACAGGTTGATTATATATGCAAAAGGGATTGTACCCTCACTGAAGGAGAGAAATCTTCTTCCCTCAGAGGAAAATGAGGTAGGCTTTCTAGAAAGCATGGGAATCTATGATCTAACATATTACAAATTACAGATGGAAAATTGAGTTTAAAAATAGAAAAATAAAATTCTTTTTAGCTATCTATTAAATGTCTAGCACTACTGTACTTTCTTGCCCCAGAAGAACTTGCATTCTGATTTAGAAAACAACAAATGTATGGTACTAACTGTAAGAGCTAAAGTTAAATCAAAGAAATTAGCATGAGAAGACTAGACCAAGAAAGACTTATGGATAAAAATGTAAATGGAATAGTGAACAGAACTCTCTGTTTGCTTTTATTGAAGGAGGGGAGAGTGAAAGTTTTTTAAATTTGAAATGGTGCTGGTTTTACTACAGGGATGTTTTCTAGGCAGAAGTACTATCATAGAGGAAAAATATGTGATTTATTTGTAGAATGATAAACTTAACTGTAAAATAGTTTTAAAATGCTTTAATGATTAGCTAAAAATAACCAGTTTCTATTTAAAAGGCAATTGAGAGTTGTACTGCTCATAACTGGTTTGGAAAGCCTTTTCTGGAATTATTTTTTGAGTCACTTAGAATTCAGAAAAATACAGCTACTTAAAAAAACCAAATCTCTTCAAGATGGAAGGCTTGGTTGATATGGATTATTTGAAAGACACATACAATAAAGGTAACAAGACACTATATACTCAAATAATCCTTTAAGAGGGGTTATACAAAAGGTCTGTCCACAGAGCTAAGATTGATACAATCTTATGAATTATAGGACATAAGATGCTAATTATGTAGACTTCCTACCCCAAGAAAAGCACATCTTTAACTTGTTTTGGTAAGTTCACCATATCACCTTGTGATAGAACTGGAACTCTGCTGAATTGTCAGAGACAACTCTCCCACTGTCAGGGGAAACCACTCTAACCAGAATAAACTTTTTATGTAGAAAAACAAGCAAACAAAATTCATGATATTTTATAGAATCAAGAAATCATCTCATGCAATATCCTCATTCACAGATGATGAAGTGCAGGCCTGGGTAGAAAGAAACAGAATTGGGAAAACTCCAAATTTAACTCCAAATTTAGTGCTTGAGTTTCTAGACATCTGATGGAAATAAAATTTATTTTAAAAATCATTTCCCCTAGAACATGAATTATATAACCATGGAAAAATACTCCAAATTAATTAATTAAAAATATTTCCCCATAAGTGTTAAAATTCCCATAACTGAATTTCTAAAAGCACAAGTCAAATAAATGTATAGCACATTTTTAAGGATTTCTCAAAATTTAAGAAGCAGAAAAACTAAACATAAAAAAACTAAAATAGTACTTTCAGAAGAACTAAAAAAAAGTAACTAAAGGGACATTCATAGTCGAAACTATGATCTCATTTATGCACATTATGCAAAATGGAACAAATCTCTCTATGGGACTCAGTAATTCAGTCATTTATTCAGCAAATCAGGAAATTTTGTTCTTTCTAAGGGTGAAATTTTAATACATAAATCCAAATCAACATGGAAGTTTTATAAATAATAGAATTTTGAGGTCACCTTTATAAGCTTTTAGACTCATAAAAAATCAAATGAATAAAATGTTTAACTTACTGGGACTGTAAGAAAGGTATCATCTTCACCTTCTTGACCTTCATTTTCCTAAGTTGAAAGAGAACACAATAAAGTTGGCAAAATAAAGTATTGGGGTGCTATGAAAATGATTTTAGCAATTTAAAATAAAATATGCATGCATCATATGCTCTCTATAGCATCTATGACAGGCACTAAATCAACATTGAATAATAATTACAACTCCTTTCACTACAAAATTTACAAGTTATTTAATTATCCTAGGAAATCAGAAAAATTTCCTTTAATCTCTATTAAGGAGATAGAGAAGGGATGATTTTTAATAGTATCAAAAGATTTCAAAGCTGGTTCCAGGTTCAACCAGCTTCAAAGACAATTTGAAATAGATGTAATATAATAGTTCAGATTGAATACTAAATTAATTAAATGTTAAGTATTTGACTATTTGATGGCTAAAAATTATTATACATAATTGACTAGAAAAATAAAGTCTTTTAACTTAAAAAGAAAAAGGGGATGGATAGTGGTTTGAGTAATAGTTAATTAACAAAAGTGGTAAAATACCTGATTTTCAAGGTCTTTTTCTTTTCCTTGTCCTGCTTCTGCTTGTTTTAATTCATGATCTTTTTTATGTTGTTCAACAGTAGACAAGTCCTTAGAATTATTATTTTCTTCATCATTTTCAGCAAATTCTTCAGAGTCCTTCAGTTCATCATTTCCATCTGGATCACTGGTCTCTTGATTCTCTGATTCACTTTCCTTTTAATGTCAAGAACATTTGGTACAACCACAGCCATTAGCTTGAATACCATGGACTATTTTACTTAAGAAAAAAGATAGGACAATATTCTCATTTATTCTTTTAATGGAATTTTCCCTCCCCACTAATTTGAATTAATACAATTCGTTTATTCCAGAAACAAGGTTCAAATATTTTAAATCTCCAAATCTACTGCAGCTTTAAAATGACAGATATTATTTATCAAGTTAAATGAAGTTATCTGTTTTGAGTGCCAAGTCTCTCATTTCTGTGGAAAAACAAAATTTAAACTTCTTCAGATATTGATATTCCAAAAAATTATTATATAATTCCCAAGCCACATTTTTGGTGCTGTGGGAAAAAAAAAGATACAGTTCCACAGAAAATAAATCTCATCATTCCTACATGCCATAGTTCAAGATTCAATCTTATAAACCATGTGCAAATCTTGGCTGTGAGAAAATGCGGTAAATGGTTACAAAAGTTTGTTGTATGGCACATTTTTTTCAATTAATCTTAACCACTTTGGTTTGGGACATTGTTACCTCTTTCAATACATGCTCACAAACAACGTTCCCTCTTCTTAATGTTGTGAATGGATGACCATGCTATTGAACAAACTATGAAGACTGAGCATATATGAAACAGTTTAGTGTTGGAAGTAAAACAGTTAATCTGACAATTTATGATATGTATAATTAATATACATAGCAACTAAGCAGAAATACTAAATACTAAGCGGGTCTTATAAGTGCTATTAATACTACGCTGATATTGGCATGTTAAAGGGAGAAAGTGGAAGAAGATCCTTCAACAAATCAGCCCTATCTAGTTCTAGAAAAGTCCCCAACTAAGCCAGAAGGGAGTGCCATGGCCAGGTGTTCAGTAAAGGAACGTGAACAGTGGATGTGGCACCATTCTTGAAGAAAGGAGCCAGTATCTCTAATACAACTTTTATCTGTGGTATGTGAGGGTTTTTTGAAGAAAGGTGGGGGTAGGGTGGGTTGTGTGGGTATAAAAAGAGTTTCTGAGCCCCAGATCCAGACAACCTGGGCCACTGACTTAGAGGCCTTGTTCATCTTAGAAAATAGGGGTCAGGGAGAAAGAAGCACAGAATTTTTTTCACTCCTAAAATTTAGACATAATGCTGTTTTAAGAGAAAATCACCCCTGCAAAGGAAGGGGGAAACTCCATCAAGTTCATTTGCAGAAAGGGCAATATAATTCAACCCTTAATTACTTTCATAGGTGAAATGCTTAAAATAGGAAACTTCCAAAGAGGGCCAAGTTAAGGGAAGGGCCCTGGTTAACTCAAGGGCAGCTAGCCCTTGAAAGAAAATTGGCCCCAAGGTTGGAAGCATGAAGGGAAATGAAAGGACAGCAAAGAAATTTCACTTTTCAAAATGTCCTAAGGACTATAAGCTCCACATATGTCCCTCTCTGTATATGGGAGCCTCACAAAATGGGTCCAAAAGGTTTATGTAGGGGGTACTCTCTACAAGTCAAACCAATGTGAATAGTTTCCTGGCTTATTACAGTTTTGAAGTCCATCTTTATTCTCTCCAGGTATAGCTCAACTCAAAGAGAAGGAGCTCTTTATAGTAGAAATATTCCATTTTCAAAGATAATATAAGATGCTCACTCTCCACTTACTAAATGGAGGAAAATGTTTGCTCATTCTAAGATACAGTACTGCTTTGAGAATCAATTAATTTATACTATGACAGTATTGTTTTGAAGATCAAAGGAGATACTTTATGTAAAATGCTTTGGAAGCTACAAAATATATTCAATACTGTAGCACTGTATCAGCAACTTTGTCTCTATTGTGCTCACTTAAGAAAAAAAAAATAAGTAGCCTATTGTATCTGAAAATAAACACAGTAACAGTCCTTCTTTCCTTAAAATGGCACAACTGCCTTCAGCCTTTGGTCCTTGTCATGGGGAGAAATTAACTACTCAAACTGAGTATTTAAAACTTTACCTTGACAAATGTATCATCTTCCACTGAAGCATCTCCACTTAGTTCATCTGTTTCTTGTTTCTTACCTAAGGGAAAAATCAAACTGGGCTAGCGACTAGTGTTTTATCATCTTAAGAGCAGAAAATAGGTAATAGGATACAGAATTAATGGATGGTGAATACAAAAGCATGGGAATATGTTAAAAAAAGAGAGCCAGGAAAACACAGACAGTGACTACAACTTAAATGGAAAGAACAAAACAAATTAAAACAATGTTGTAAAAAGTATAATGAAAGACATGGCTCTAGAGAGAAAAAACAAAAGGCAGCCCCCTTCCCCTGCTACCCTCTCCACCTCTGTTAAGGTAGTATAGGTATGGAAGTATGGATATAGAATACTACACAAACTTATTCTGATCTTGGTTAGTTGAAAAAGTTTTCCTCCTTACTTATTCTTTGTTATAGATGATTCTGGGAAGCAGTGAAAAGATACACTGGGAAATAAAGGTGACTTAAAAATAAAAATAATTATTGGTTCCAAGGTACAAGAGTGGTAAAGGCTAGGCAGTGGGGGTTAAGTCACTTGCCCATGGTCACATAGCTAAGAAGTGTCTGAGGCCAGATTTGAACCTAGGACCTCCCTTCTTTAGGTCTGGCTCTCAATCCACTGAGTTTAAAACTAATCCTATGCCTCTGTAACCTTAAGTAGGCCATTTAACATCTTATTAAACCTAAAATTTCCTATTTGTGAGCTCAGAGCTGATAATCTAAGGTTTCTTGAAGTTCTAGATTCTATAACTCTTAGATTAATCGGTGTCTTTATTAGATAGGGAAGTCCCAGTGGAAAAAAAAACCACCTCTACCCCTTTCCAATGCTGATCAGTAATTGTGCTGAAAACAAAGTCTTAGAAGAGTTATTTGGGGTATTGAGCAATTAAGTGACTTGCTCAGTATAGTCAGAGGCAGGACTCAAATATTTTCCTAGTTCAAATCTGACTCTATCCACTACATAACAATGCCTCCATAACGGATTCACTAATCACTACCAAATTGATCCAGAAGTACTAATTTTAACAATTACAAAACCTCTACCAGATTCATTCCGCAACCCAAGGTATACTATGAATACCATGCAATTTCAATAACATAATAATCATTTACATCAATTAATTTGCTACATATACAGACCTTTTCATATTACTATAGAACCAATTCTTTGGTTTTGCAGTCACTGCCTTATTGGGAAACTCTATTATATAAAGAAAGCAATGCCCAAACTTAAGACAATTACTTCATGATAGCCTTCCCTAAGCTAAGCAATCACTTGCTTTATTTTTCGAGGCCATTTCATTTATACTATATATAATTCATTTCATTTCATATTACTTTGTATTCAAGAATATGTAGATAATGTAAGTAATTGCCCCAAGTAGATTTTAAGTTCACAGAGTTCAATCAATGACTATCATGTACTTTTATTTTTCTAAATTGTTACAATTATGCTGTGCACAAAATAAGCACTTAATTGCATGTCAAAGTGACTGATCAAACACATCTAATAGATGTAGAAATTGATCCACAATGGCAAAATTGTCATTCAATGGACCAAGTTATATGGTCTTATGAAATTATTGTATAGTACCAAATAGCCCCCAATTTATCAATAGATTATATTATTTGTAACTTATAATGTATGGCTTCGTAGAAACAATGTTATAAATATTTAGGTTCCTAAGAACCCGCTTTAAAACTCAAAATCTCATAATATAATTACAACTAAACATTTACAATAGGATTTCAAATACAGTAGCAAAAAGGTCAAGAAATGAAAGAAAGAAAAGGAATGGAATACTCTCTGGGAGAAGCGAAGCAAAGGGACATGGAAGAAATTTAGAGTGTGTAAAAAAACTATCAATTAAAAATTATTTTGAAAGTGAAAAGACAACGAAGAGCACTACTGTAAGTTTGGAAGCAAATCTCAAAGAATTTGGCTGTTTCTTCTTAAAACAAGGGGTTTTGAAGCACATTTGCAAGATATGGAGAATCAGTAGAGTAAATACCGTCTTTCAAAAGAGAAGACGAGGTAAGCTAGGTGAGGGAGAAATGAGGAATGATTAAGCCTTGGCAAGGGCAGATGGCATCTCATTCTCTGAAACCAAAAGAAAGAAGAGTATGGGTGAAAAGAGTGGGCAAAGAATAGAAGGAAAATGCTTTAGAAATTTTTAAATAGTCTGATTTTTTTTAGTTATGTAGCAGAGTGTGGAATAATGGAGAGTACTCAATTTGGAAGTCAGTCAAGGTTTAAATTCAAAGTTCAACCCCAGAAACTAGCTATATATGACCATGGACAAATCACATGAATTAAGCCTTAGTTTTCTCATCTGTAAAATAGTGTTATTTATAACTACTTTCACAGACCAGGTTGTGAGGCATATGTAATGTATATGTAAAGTGCTCTTCAAATACTAGAGTCAACAAGTATTGTTATCATGCTACAAAAAACGTGGAAAAAGTTAAGCGAAAACAAAGATTGGAATAACCATTATGAGGAACATAATAGTAATCAAAAAATGAACATTTAGTGCAACATTGAGAGTATTCTCGGGGCCTATTCAGCAAGTTTTGTCCTATTATCCAGTAGTATTCTGGATGTTCAAGAGTAGAAACATGAATAGGACAGCGTATAACCCTGTACTGGAAGAAAAGAAATGAAAGACATAAAAGTGAGGGGATTCAGGAATGTAAAAAAAAAGCTGATGAACATTGGAGAGGGAGGGAAGGAAGTGAAATAAGAACAGGGGAGACTCATTTGGAAAATATTAAGGGAGAGGTTCATTTCACTGGCACTAACTAGCTTCAAATAAAATAATGCCAAAATTAAGGATAATTTAGGAAGATTAGTTTTATCTAAGGGCTTTTCTATTTCAGAGATGACCTATACCACAATTTAGGTTTTAACAATTTAAAATATTCTTAAATCTAGTGTGACCTCTGGTTTTAGTTTAAGTCCCACTCCTTTTTCCCATTCTCTTCTTTGAGTTGTATGATCTGTATGACTTTGTACAAGTCACTTAACCATCCTGACCTTCAGCTTCCCAGGTGCAGAATGAGGGCAGCTGGATTAGATACAACTCTGAGGTACTTTTCAGCTCTATATCTGTAAGTCTATAAATTACAATTTTGTGGTAGAGAGACAAGTAGATGGGAAAGAGAGTCCTAACAAAAATCTTCTCTTGAGACCAAAAGAGAGGAATGAATGAAGATATAAAAGAAGAAATGGAAAAGAAGATCCTCTCAAGAAAGCCAGAATCTCCTCTATCAAGTAGTACAGCAGCAATGAGGATTAGTAAAAACACTGAAACCTGCATTCAAATCTCATCTCTATGCAGGCTGGCGGCAGAGGGAAAAGAGACAAGGGTTCAAGTAAGAGGGAAGAACCAAATACGATTCCAAGGTAAAAAGTTTGTCTTATAAGGAAAAAACATCATCAAACAAACCCCAGAAGATGCTGAACAAGTATGAGAATCAAGTACTTCATGAATCATGGAGTAAGAATCAAGGAGACACAGGAGTTTCCTTTCTTCTCAAGCTACAGAAAATCTAAATTCTAGATCCTGAATACATCATGATCTATTCTCTTAACTCCAACTTGCCATACAATTAGCAACTTACTATAGACAGGTAAATGAACAAGGCATTATATGGCACATGGAGGAGAAGAGCAAAAGCTCTGAACACAGATTATAGGTCTCTAGAACATGTGGAAGATATGTGGGTGAGATGAAAGAATTGATTTTGTGGATTCAAAGTAAAACTCAGTGACATGTTCTTTTTAATTCCAAATCCTGGCCATATATTAAGGGCCTACTTAGTTATAAGGCACATTACACATTGCTGATGAAACTTTAATTGTACTGATCTTTTATGACAGTAATCTAGAAGGTTCACAAAAAGTTTATCACAAAATTCTTTGGGAAGATTGATATTAAGGAAGAATTGGGAAATGCTTCTTTTAAAACCCTTGCTCAGACAGGAGGAGTTAGAGAAAGAGGGAGAACAATAGCCTATAAAAATGCCCAAGGTCAGAGGATTTTATATTGATCTTAGAGGCATTAACTTTTGCTAAATGGTACATATATGTTCATGAATGCACACATACACTTGTGAGACAGACGCATAGAGTCAGGGTCAGACAGAGCTGAGAAGATGAAATAAAGTGGAGACAAGTAAGTAGAGAAACTAGTGAAAAGGATACTGCAATAGTAGAGATGTGGAAGTAACTAGGTTCTCAAAGGATAGATATTATCTAGATGATTTTCAAACTGAAAAGAATTCACATGTAGGAAAGGTAACATACAAGCAACTATGTATGATTACAATCTGTGGGATAAATTAGAGATAATTAATAGAGGAAAGTTTCTAACACTGAAGGGAAATCAGATTCACACACAGTCTAGCAAAAGACTGTCTGCCAGGGACCAGCTTAGTCAGCTTAAACTAAATACAGAAAAGCTTATCACAAGTAGGCTGACCACTATAATTGATTCTTTGGCCACATTGACCCAAGAAAAAAAGATAAATACACAAAAAACAGTTGGGCCTTTATATATTCTTCAGTTTAAATGGTCAATAACAAAATAATCGGAAGAGGCAGAAAGTGCCAAGCACAAAATAAACTTTCAGATTATGTGCATGCATCAAATTAACCCTTGTAAGCCACTTGCTCAACAAGCAAGGAGAAAAACTGACCACATTCATGTAGATATTCTTGCAAAACTAGAAAAATTAAAAAAAAATTTTTTTAAGGTTTGGTAGATTTAATTTTATAGCCAACAATCACCTTTTGCTGTTGTTACATATGGTTCCCTCATAATTAGAACTCATGATTTAAGCATTCATTAAGAAGATAGCATAGGGGGCAGCTGGGTAGCTCAGTGGATTGAGAGCCAGGCCTAGAGATGGGAGGTCCTAGGTTCAAATCTGACCTCAGACACTTCACAGATGTGTGACCCTGGGCACTTAACCCCCATTGCCTAGCCCTTACCACTCTTCTGCCTTGGAGCCCATACACAGTATTGATTGACTCCAAAACGGTAGGTAAGTGTTTTAAAAAAAAAGAAAAAAAAGAAGATAGCATAGCCATAATTACAATGGTCTACCAATTCTGGACATCAATTTGAAATCACTAAACTCTTACTATCCTTTAATCCAGCAATGATACTACTAAGATCTATGACAAAAATCATGACGGTACTGTCGTAGCAAAAAACTGAAAACAAAATGGATGTTCATTATCTAAGGAATGGATAAACAAATGGTGGTATGTGAATATATCAGAACATTCCAACCATAAGAGACAACATTCAAAAACACATAGAAATACACGAAGTGGTATAGATCAAAAAGAGAAGAACTAAGTGACTATTAGAGGATCATAATAATACAAATAAAATACTTAAAGATAGCTACAGTCAAATTGTAATGATTAGTTTTAGTTCTAGGAAACTGATGATACACTTCAAAGATGGGGGGATTTAAAGATATAGGTTGAAATATACATTGTCAGATGCAAATGCTATTGTTAGTGGTTTTGCTGAAACAGTTTTACACCATGTAATAAACAAAAAGGCAATTGGAAAACTTAAAACTCAAAACCAGGGCTTATTTTCTAATATCTATAACGGAAAATTAGGAATGCAAAAAATACAAACTCTACCAATAATCTCTGAAAAAATCCTTCAAACCAAATCACCCTGTGATACATAGAAATGTAAAGTTTGATGGCACTTGATAAAGCACAAAAAAACAAACAAAAAAAACCCCAGCATAAATTGCATCTTAGTAGTCAAATTTGTTTTTCCTTTTAAAAAAAGATTATTTCCATTCATAGTCCAGCTTCTTAACAATCTGGCTTCCCCCCCTCATTCACTAAAACTACTCTCCAAAGTTACCATTAAGTTCTTAATAGCCAAATCCAATTCTTTTTGCTCAATTCTCATCCTTCCTGATGTTCTTCACTCCACCAAGCACTCTTCTTGATAAACTCTCTTTCCTAGGTTTTTTGGACTGCTTGCTACCTCTTGGTACTTACCTCCTGCTTGTACTAGATGATGCTGACCACCCTTCCAACACTCTCATCCCTTGGTTTCTGTGACTGCCTCTTAGTTTCTCCTATTTGTTTGGCCATTGTCTCCCTTGCTGGATCATCTTCCATGCCAGGCTTCAAAATCTATGTGCAATCTGAGGCTCTGACCTGGTTCTTCTTTTCTCCTTCTATGATCTATTTAGATCCTATGGGTTAAGTTATCACTATGCAGATAGCTCCCATAACCTATTTCCCTAAAACAGACTCCATTCCTGTACTATCAACTGCCTATCGGACATTTTCAATTGTATACTTGGTGGATATATCAAACTCAACACAACCAGAACAAAATTCCTTATTTTCCTCCCTAAAACTCTATGCTGGTTTTCGTCCTACACACCATGACCTTCCTAGTTATTAATGACCTGGGAATCAGTCTTTACTCCTTCTTCTACCTCCTTCCTCATATTCAGTAAGTTGCCACAGCTTGAACATCTTACATGCTCCTCTTCTTTCCAATATTTCTATTTCTAACATTCTTGCTTTTTAAAAATTATTCTTGACTGTGGGAGTAGAAACACAGAAGAAAAACAAATGCCTGATCACATGGGTTGATGGGGATATGATTGGGGATGTAGACTCTAAGTTAGGGGTCCCCAAACTGCAGCCCTCTGAGGCCATTTATCCTGTCCCCACTGCACTTCCGGAAGGGGGCACTTCTTTCACTGGTAGTCAGTGAGAGGAGCACTGTATGTGGCGGGACCGCAAAGTGCAGCGTCACTCACATACAGTACTACTTCCGGTGACATAATCCTTTGGGTGGCACCTTGTTCTGAGAGTAACTGAACGAGAATGTGTATACTGCTGCCCGGTATAGTGGTGGCAGTGAAGGGTCTGTGCAAGGTGTGACAGGTCCATCACAGCCAGTACTGCAGCCTCTGCTATCCCAGCCAGTGGTATACAGATTTGTTCATAATATTTTTTATAGTTTGGCCCTCCAACGGTCTGAGGGACAGTGAACTGGCCCCCTGTGTAAAAAGTTTGGGGACTTAGTCTAAGTGATCACCCTAATGCAAATATTAGTAATATGGAAATAGGCTGTGATCAATGACACATGTAAAACCCAGGGGATTTGCTCATTGGCTGGGGGGAGGGGGGATGGGAGGAGAGGGAAAGAACATTAGTCATGTAACTATGGAAAAATATTCTAAATTAAATAAAATTTTACAAACTAAAAAAAAAAAACCTATTCTTGCCAAGATTAGCATTTCTCAGTCTATTCTCCTTAATCCTATGTGACATTTGGCTACTCTCTCCATTTGTTATTATCTCCTTGATTCACAGCTTACACATACCACCTGGACTCAAAGCAGCCTCAAGTCTCCCTGAATCCAGCCTCTCCTTTCTCAAAATGCATCCTCCACAATGATCATGTGACATTCCTAAAGCACAAACCTAACTACATCAATTCACTGCTTCCCTACGATCTCATGCCTGTGAAAAAACACACCTCTTTTGAACTTCTGAAAGACCTTCACAATCTGACTCTATCTTACTCTAAAAGTATAACACACAATACACCTCTCTTACCACACTCCACTTTTCAGTCAAACTGACCTATTTGTCATTGTCTATACATGACATTCCATCACCACAAAAACCTTCATGCCTTTGTACTGACCATTTGCAGGAGTAAAATGCATTTCTTGTTGATCACTGCCTCTTATAATCCCTAACTTCCTTCAAGGTGTGGCTCAGTTGCTACTTCCTACAAAAAGCCTTGGGTGCTCCTCTCACCCAAAAATCACTCCAAATATTACTTTTTTTCTTTTCTTTTCTTACATTTTGTATTTAGTGTACAAGTTATCTATTTCCTATTCAGTCCAAATGAATCTAAGTTTCCTGAGGACAGGCACTATTCTTGTGTTGCTTTCTCTTGGGCACTAAATACATTGTTTGGAACACAGTATGTGCTAATAAAATGCTTGTTGTAGAAATGTTTCTCTTCAACAGATATTGAAGATGAAAAGTGAGCTGAGTCCAGAACTGAATATAAGGAAAGAGAATGGGCCACACTTTATTTGGGAAATGTACCCACACCACTTTCAATGAGCCAAGCTCCTCAGTCACCAAGGGACTATTCTCCTGAAGCCTTGTAGCCAAATCATAGAATAAGTTTTTAAAAATCAAGACCAGGGGTAAACCAAAGGAACATGGAAAGATATGTAATGGGTATATAGCATATTATAAATTATGTCTTACACATAGGAAGTTGCATAAAGGAAATCTAAAACTGAACTGTCACGTGGGTTGCTAACATAAGCACAAAAAATAAAAAATGGGCAGCTTGTCAGTCAAATCATTCGAACTCAATAAGATGTGGAAAGGAAAACTTTTAGAATTCTAGGAAACAATGTTTTGAGAGATGAAGGGATGACTTATTCAGCACAAATGAGTGAGATTTAGCTCATGTATTTTAAAATAAAGTAGGTACTGGGGTGTAAGATATGGTGGTAGCTCAAAAATACACAGATTCTTCCATTAAAATACCTATTTAAAAAATTGATACCTATTTAAAAAAAAATTATAATCAGACAAACAAGACAAAAATTTCTAGGTTAATTTTTTTCAAGCAGACCAAAATACCTGTGAAATCTTCCCCAAAAAACCTTCCTAGAATTTTACAACAATGTGGAATAAGATACAAGAATTTTGTATTTCACATTATGATACTGTATCATATTAAATATAATTGTGACAGGTTACTATTGCCCTAATAAACTGATCAACTTTAGAAAATCTTATTCCACAAAGCATATCATTTGTATTTAATTAAATGTGATGTTTATAGTCATTTCCTTAAAAAATAGAATAGCATATCTTTGTTCAATAATGAACCCCCACTACTGCTCTGTACAGTTTTTTTTAACAGAAATTGATTTGCATAATTGGGTTATAGAACTTTTCCTAAGAACACTATCAAAGATGACAAGTGTTAAATTATTGTAATAGGTAGGTAGTGATACTACCCTAAATGTTACTTAAACTAATTAAATTAATTTGTGGTACTTGAGAGCAAGGACTGCCTATGCTTTTCAATTTGTATTCCTAATGTTTAATACAGCATTTTGCAGAGTAATTCCTTAAGTAAATGTTCCTTAATTCATTAAACATTTTAAAAAATCTAGCAGTTGCTTTCCTTAAGCCTCAAGTTAATAAACAAGTTTAAGAAGCCAAAAGAAAGGGTAAACTATTGCTTTGTGTATTCAAAAACTTTTAATAGATATTTTAAAAAAGCTTTTGAATAGGGTCTGATTAGCATTATATTAAAGGAGCAACAAATAAGATTTCAGTAAAACCACACTTGCCCCTTATAAGTTCTCCTTTAACATGTCTTTGGGGTAAAAAGAAGTTAAGAATGAAGAGAAATAATCTATAGTCTCCTAGTTCACTAATTACATGTAAATGGAGGGTATTAATGTAATTATTAAAAATAAAATTTCACCTCTACATTGAAGAGAATGGTTTAAACAGATCTCAAAAAGGCAACTAAGTATATATGTTAACACATTAAACACAACTTAGTACATTATTGCATTTTTCAAAAAACAAATTTACTTTTTATAAGAGCTTTCCTTCATTTGGTTTAACTACATGAAGTTTTACCACAGTGTTTTAAAATAAAGGACATGAGGCATCTGGATAGCTCAGTAGATAGAAAGTCTGGGTTCAAATCTTGTCTCAGACACCTTCCTAGCTGGATGAACCTAGGCAAAGCATTTAACCCCAACTATCCAGCCCTTACCACTCTTCTCCTTTGGAATCAATACTTCGTATCTTAGTATATTTAGTAATATTGATTTTAAGATAAATAAAGAGGCATCATTTATCTGACATCCTGAAGAAAACTTTTCAAAATAAGCGAATTTCTCAGATAATAGAAGATTGTAATTTCTCTTTAATTACTAATTTTTATGTTTAGATTAAAATATACATTCCCTGATTTATTTAGACAAAAGCCTAATCCATTTTTTTAAAAAGAAAAATTATACATGCTTGTTAACTCAGTTGCTCTCAGGGACTATTAATGGTGTTTAACAGTTTTCTTCTATACTAAATGGCTTATTATTATGTAAGTTGCCATCTTTGGGGAGTTTCTGTCTTTTCCCTAGCTCTTTGCTGTCACTTTCTGTTGCTTTCAAACAGCCTCTTCCTCTAGTAATTCTTATTTTCACCTGCTGTGGGTTGGGGGGAAATAAAGATTACCCAATTAGTATAACTACCTAAAGTAGGATTAACTAGGCCTCTAAGGGTAGAAAGGACTTTCCTGTAAGTAAATAATCTCAGTTTTGGTATATTTCCCACATACATCTTAGCAACTGACCACATAAATATGTAATTGGAAAATGTTTAAAATCTTGTTTCAGATATTTACTAACCATGTGACCCAGTCAAGTCACTTTTTAATTATTCTGCATGTTTTTTCATCAATTAAATGAGAATAGTAGCCATACCTATCTCATAATACTTTAGTTATCAAATGAAATAATGGAAAGCATTTATATAAATGGAAATTCTATTATTACTTTGCAGATTCTGATTTTTTAGTTTTCTTAGCTGTATTCTGAAGTTAAAGTAATCAAATAAGTGACCTCTGGCTAAGTGACATGCTTTTGTATATTTATCTTCACAAGCATATACAATAAAATTAGAAACACTAGGGTTTTAATTTTTTTCTTGCATTAAATCTCTCCTTAAAATGTCTAAAACAAAATGCTATTAATACAATGAAAAGCAATTATATGGAAATACTGTTAACAGAACATTTTTATGAGAAATTAAAAATCTCTAAGCCAGACAAAATGGCACACACCTATATTCCTAACTAACAGGAGGGCAAGGATGGTGGATGGCTTAAGCTCAGTGTTTAGCTATGATAGGGCTAAAACCAATTTTGGGGGTCTACTCCAAGTCCAGCACCAATTTGGTAAGCTCTCTATAGCAAAGAGCCACTAAGTTGCCCAAGAATAGTAGAACTAGCCTGGGTCAGTAAACATTAAGTAAAAGTTTCCAAGGTGAAAAATTACAAGATTAGGCCTATGAGTGGTAGCACTTCCAAACAGGGAAATTGAGTCTAAAGAGATGGGGGGGTGGGGGTGGGGGTTGGAAGGAAGATAGAAGGGAAGAGGGGAGAAAAAGAATCAACTATCAGGAAACATAAGTCTTGACAAGAAAGAAGTCAAGTACTTTACATGGCAATTAACTGCCAGGTCCAAAAGTTGAAATTATATCCAAGGAATTCTTAATTTCAGTGTCCTTAATTCAGGCACTGATTTTTGCCTAAATTCCCCTTCTCATGAGAAACTGAAAAAGCAAACTAAAAACTCAAAATGTTTTACTTCATAATAACAAAAAGAATATCTGAAGTATTTGAAATTCCAATTATCATTTTACTATTGGAGGGGAGGGTAATTTGCAGGACTTTCAAAATAGCACTAGAAGGAATTAACTTTGAATTTTGAAATAAACTTTACTAAGCACTGACAATCAAAAAATAAATTTTAGGAACATAGACATGAAGAGGACAATCCAGCTTTTAACATGAGAACTTGCTAAAGAAAAGCAAAAATTTTAGTTGTCTACAGGGGTAAAGTTAAAAGATGCCTCCCCCAATTTACTTAAAAGTCTCACATTAATGAAATGTTTTGATATAATTACCAAAAAATCAAATTTTGATTACAAACGAGAAAAATAAAGGAGACTTTGAAGGGTTCCAAATTGATAATTACAGTATAAATGAACTAATTTGAATTCCACTACAAGCTTATCTGGTGAAAATAAATTTTCCTAGAAAAATTTAAATAAAAAAAGCAATTTGCAGAAAAGCAAGTTAGTTAAACCATTCTTCCCTTTTCTCCTCTCATCCATTTTCTAAACAGATATCATGAAGTTTAATTTGTAATATAATAATAAAGTTCAGGTTTTAGGTCAAGATTGTGTCACATGAATCTTATATGCAGACTGAAAGTCACCATCACTCTGGCAATCATTACTATGAAGTCTTCCTTGATCTGAGAAGGCAGAATGCCAATGGCAAGTAGCAAAGCATAGCACTATATAAACAGAGCAAATAGTACAAGAGCACAGACGGTTATATAACATACACATTTTTCAAAGCTTTTAACAACCTTTGCTTTTGGCTGGTGCTTTCTTGTTCGAAGTATCACCAGAAGAAGATAGGTCAATATTATCAGGATCACCTCCTTCCTCTTCAATCGCCTGTGTTAGAAAGGGGGGGTTAATATACAAATTATGTTTAAATTGATGTTTCAGTAAAAAAAAAATAACAAATTTCAAATCTCTTGAAAATATATTACTTAACTATGCTTATAAGGTAGCTAGGTGTAGCAGTGGCTAGAAAACAGGGCTTGGAGTCAAAAAGACTGAGTTTAGAACTAGCCTCAGATACTTCCTAGCTATGTGACCCTGGACAAGTCACTTAACCCCACTGCCTCAGGTTTCTCATCAGTAAAATAAGCTGGAGTAGGAAATGGCAAACCACTCCCGAATCTTGGCCAAAACCCCAAAAGAGGTCAGATCCGACTGAACTACAAAAACAAGCATCCATACTGGCAGGAAAAACCTCCAATATACATGATTAACAAAATCATACCAAAATATATTGATGGCAAAGGGCCACGAGAAAGGGAAGGCTGCAAATAAATATGAATTGGACCCAAAGGGGGGGGAGGGGGAAGCAGATGAATATTAACTGGAAAATTACTAAATTCTAAATAAGTATTGTATATCATGAGCCATTTAAAATTAATAAAAAGTGTCTCCTTTATATTTGTGATGCAATATTTTTTCCTCTCCGACATATCCAGAAATAAATCAGAGGCTCAACCGTTGAAAGCTCAACCGTTATTACGGGATGTGAGAATTTAAAAAAAAAAAAAACCTATATACATAGACTTAAGTGGATTTATTTATACACACACATAAAATGATGTGTTCGACCTTTCTATATACATGGATTTATGCAGATCTACCCATGTGTATATATATACACACACACATACATATAGATCGTTCTATATAAATTTATGTAGACCTCTCTCTAGACAAAAATCTCTATATAAATCTTTGTATGTAATAATTTAAAATGTATTGTTGTTTATATAAGGAATACACATAACATACTAAACATTAAGACATGCATTTTATAGAATATGTATCTCTGAGTATGTGTACACATATGTATCTAAGAACTATGTCTATTTCATATGTACCTATATAATAAAGTCTATATTACATAGCAAACGTAGCACTCTAATATGTGTATGTACCCAGATGAAGTCTAGCTATCCCCCACCCCGCCCCGCCCTCCTCGAAACTATCAATTTCATTGAGAGACATTTGAGCCAAACATGTTAACTTTACTGAAAGCCCCCAAAGTGCCCGTCCCCTTTCAGGACTGGAGAATGCCATGCGCTCTCCTCTAGCACAAGACTCTTCACTGCTTCTTAAATTCCCACCGTTCCCAGGAAGAGCCAGGTCGGCCGCTCCGGTGCGGATGCTGCGAGGCCCCGGGCCATAGATCCTAGAACCCGCCCGCGAGCATCATGGCCGGGCCAGTGAACCCGAGGCGGGGTGGGGGGAGGGGAGCAGGACGCCCGATGGCCCCAGGTGGAGGGTGGGGGTAGGGATGAGGACGGAGATTGGAGGAGGGGGCGCAGCAACCCCCGAGGGCCCCTCCACACCACCAGATCCATTACAGCTCGGGGAGCTCCCGGCAAGCCCAACGGCAGCGTCGAAAGGGAAAAGGGGAGCAGACGTGTGGCGCGGCCTAAGACCGCGCAGGACGCCGCCCCCTCTCCGGTAGCGTCCCCGGTTGGGCCTCACCTGCTTAAGCCGGGAAACGAGCACGTTTTTCACTCCGTTAATATCCAGATTCCGCCGCTTCAACTCCGATTTGAGATCGATCACCCGCAGGTCGCTAATCTTCTTACTCTCCGACTGCCCCGAGGTTGCAGAAGCGGCAGCAGAGGAACCAGAGGCGGTGGCGGCCATTTTAGAGAGGGAGAACGCAGCGGAGGCAGCTCCTGAGCTGCAGGGCGAGGAGGGCGGCGGCGGCGGCGACGGAGGGAGCGGCAGCGGCGGCGGCGACGGCGGCGGCTTCACCAACTTCGAGTCGGCCCGAGATCCCAGCCAGTCCCTCTCCGCTGCGCACAATGAACCACTGGCCCCGCCCCTCGTCCCACCCCGCCGCAACCAGCCACGGGCAGCACCCGGATGGAAGGGAACGCCTGCGCACTGGCGGGCAATTCCCGCTGTCCCTGAGGAGTACCTGCGCACTGAAGCCTCTAGGCTGGGGAGCCCAACCCCCTCCAGCCCCGCTACCTGAAGAGTACTGCCCTCCTACGCCCTTACGCGAGGTGTGAGGTCAGACAAGTTTTAACTGCAGTAACGTTCATTGAGCCACCGTTCCATTGATTCTGTGGTTTTCTCTTCCTTTTTCTTTTCTTTTTTTTTTTAAAGCAAGAAAGGCATTGAGTGCCAACAAAATGCCGAACACCATAAAACATAAGTAAATACTTGGCACTTAATAAATGCTTGTTGAATGACTGAATTGGCTGTGACATGATCCCAACTGTTCCTCACCCTTAAACAATGTGCTTTAGTAGTCTTTTCTAGGTCCTCTGCTGTTAACTTGTGGGACAGATTGAAAGTTTAGTTAGGAGTCACTGCTTTCTTTGCCAACCCATCTGAGTGTGTATATGTATATTTATAATATGTGTGTGTGTGTGATGGCCCAACCCCAAAAATGTTGCTCTGCAGAATCAAGAAATATGCTTCCTAAAAGTCAAATACTAGGATTTCTTGCTGCCTCACAGACAATGATCATTGTTTTTACTCCAAGGAATTTAAGATTTCAAGAACAGTGATAATCTCCTCTTTGAAGAGCCACATTAACAGGTAAGTATCTATTCTTAGATTATTAATCATAATTATCAGGTTTCTGGAACTAAAAGCTATGTCACTTCTCTTAAACACAGATCTACTACTCGAATTTCAAGCTTAAATATTTGAGTTTTTGTGGACCTTTGCAATGTATTTTTTATTTGGTTGGTTGTTTTTGTTTTTGTTTTGCAGAGTTGGTGGGTCAATTCTCTAGCTGAAAGAATCCACCCTTGCAGAGGAACATGAAATTATCAGATTTAGTTCAAATATAGAGGTATGTTTTAAGAGGGATTATCTAAGGGAATACAAATGCCCCTAAATAGTTTACCTACTAAAATTCTCAATTTCTGTTAGCTGCATAATTATTTTCTTAATTGGTCAGGCTTTTAAACCAGGGGGTCATTTTTAACTTGTCTCTACTGACTAAATCAAGAAGTCTTGTGATTCCTGCCAGTGATACCTTCATCCTTTCCATTCTTATAAACTCCATATCCAGGTTATTCCCTTGAGGTCATTTTATACACTGCCACCAAATTTGGTGACTAGAAAGAGTACTTTATTTGGAGTCTGACAGGAACTGACTTCCATCCCAGCTCAGCTATTTATCACCTACCTGACCTTAGCAAGTAACTTCTCTGGACCTTAGTTTCCTTATCTATAAAATCTTTTAAGGTCATCTCTAGCTCTAAATCTATGATCTGTTATATACATCTATGAACTAAATTTGAATTAGGTGACTGCTTAAGGTACCTTGTCTAAATCGATGAACTATGAACCCATGTAAATTTAAGGAGATTTCTTGATCCATGTGATAAATCTTCGGACTATCCTAGGAATGGTTGTATCAGAAATTAGTCCTTAAGTGACTCTCAAAACATGCTAATGAAGTTCAGAAGCCAATTAAATGTTGAACTGACAGGATTAAAGAAACAATTAGAAGTATGTCACAAAGAATATGAGAAGAGGGCAAAACAAAAAGAGATGGGGAAGATGGGAAGAAGACAAAGAGCTCGAAAAGCCTAGACTCAGAAGCTAGAGAGATCTGCAGCACAGAAGCCAAGGAGGAGAGAGAAGCATGCAGGAGAAAGCTGGCATCAGAGGGCTGTAGTAGGTAACCAGGAACAGACTTTGAAACAAATGATGGGAGAAGCATTGGTGAGTATTTTACACTCAGAGAGCTCATCCTAAAAGAGTTTCTTATGAAGAAACAAGCCCCAGCATTGAAGTTATAAATCCTTTTCAGAAGCCCTCAGTTGAGAACTGCATAAACTGGAAGGAGGAAGGGGAACATAGTAAGTTATATATGAGTTTTACTTGTTGTGCATGTTTGTTGCAATAAAGCTGCTTTTGATACATTGTGGCTCTTAACTAATAATAGTTATGGTAATAGTTTATAAATAGCATTGTACCATTTACAATGTGCCTTTCTTAAAACAATCCCATGAGATATTGAGTGCATCCCTGCTTTATAGACTTAAGTTATCACTTTACATTGCTAGTTGAGACTATCTTCTGATTACCAGTACGATGATATTCTATAACCTTTTCACAAAATGCAGTTAAATTTTTCCCAAAGTGGGATAGGTGAAAGAAAATAGTTAAAGTTAGGGCAACCCTCCCCTAAATCAATCAGTCAACGTTTATTAAGTGCCTTCTATGTTCCAGGTGCTAAATGTTGGGGATACAAAGGCAAAAGACAGTCCCCAGCCTCAAGAAAATTACATTCTAAGGAGGAAAACAGTTTATAAATAAATATATACAAAACAAGCTATATACAGGATAAATAGGAAATAATTGAGAGGGAAGGCATTGAAATTAAGGGATTGGGGTAGGTTTCTTCTAGAAGTGACTTTTAGTTGGGGCTTAAAAGAAAACCTAGGAGATCAGTAGGCAGAGAGAAGGGAAAGCATTCTAGGCACTGGGGATAGCTAAGAGAAAATGCCTAGAGTTAAGAACAAGATTGAAGTGTCTTGTTCAAGGAACAGCCAGGAGGCAAGTGTCAATGGATTCAAAAGTAAGATGTAAGACTATAAAAGTAATGGGGTTGGGGGGAGTCAGTTATAAAAGTCTTTGAATGCCAAACAAAACATTTTGTATTTGATCCTAGAGGCAATAGAAACCTCTGAGTTTATTGAGTAGGAGAGTGATAGGACTGGACCTGCCCTTTAGGTCACAGTAGTGACTGGAGGATGTCTTAGAATGGGGAGAAACTTGAGGCAGACCAATCCACCAGCAGACTATTGCAATAGCCCAAGATTGAGGTGATAAGGCTTGCACTAGACTAGGGGTAGTATCAGAGGAGAGAAAGGAGTGTATTCATAATTTGCTGCAGAAGTGAAAGACCTTGACAACAGATTGGATATGGTGAGGATGAAATAGAAAGGAATTCAGGCTAACTCCAAGGTTGTAAGTCAGAGGGATACTGAGGATAAGGTATTTTGGGGGGAGGGAATAGAATGGGGTGCACAAGGTTTAGGCAGAAAGATGAGTTTTGTTTTAGAATTGCTGAGTTTCATATATCTACTAGACATCTAGTTCAGTATAAACTGTTTGAAAGACAGTTCAAGATAGGACATTGAAGATAGCAGAGAAGATTGTGGCAGGAAAGGGAGATTTGATAATCATCAGCCTAAAGATTGTATAGTAGTGGTAAGGATGCCAGTATACTCAAAGGATACCCTCCAAGACCTACTGTAGATGGATGAAACTGTGGATATTACTGAAAATCTGCTGACCTCATGTATATGTGCTCTCTTCCCAGTAGTGCCCCAGCTCTACACTCTGAGGTCTTCTCTCCCCAAAAAACTTTTTAAAAGTGAAAGTGGAAGCAGAAGATGGATGGGGCCTAACCTCCCAGAACTTCAGCTGAACCTGTAGTTCAGTTAACTACAAGTACCCAAAAACACAGAAAGTGAAACCTTAGATAAATGAGTGTGTGTACATGGGGTTGGGGGGAGAGAATCAAACTAAATCCATGGAGGCTGATAAACTTACCAAGTAAAGTAGTTTAGGGGAGAAAGACACTTGAGGGACACTTATGAATCAAGGGTATGGTCTGAAAGAGGATACAACAAAGAAAATAGAGGAGGAGTCAGATAGGAAGGAGGAGAATCTGGAGAGAGTGATGTCTTGAAAACATTCAAGAGAGTATCAAGGAGAAAAAGAGCATGATCAACAGTGTCAAAGGCCATAGAGAGGTCAAGGAGAATGAGACTATCAGATTTGGCAACTAAGAGTTTAGTAATTTAGGAGAGAACAATTTTGATGGAATGATGGGGATAGAAGCAGAGAAAGTAGAGGTAGCTATTGTAGAAAGCCTTTTTGAGGATTTTGGTTTTGGGCAGAAGGGATAGAAAAAGTTGATATGGAAAGATCAAGTGAAGGTTTTTTTCAGGATAGAGGAGACATGGGTATTTAAGGAAAAAAAAGTCGTTGAAGCATGTCTTCAAAAGAACAAAAGAGCAGCCAGACTATTGATTGAGTTGTGAACTGATCCAATCATTCTGGAGAACAATATAGAACCACACCAAAAGGGTCATAAAAGTATGCATACTTTTGGATCCAGCAATATTACTTAGATTTGTATCCCAAAGAGATCAGTGATAGTGGGAAAGGACCTACTTATACAAAAATATTTTTAGCAGCTCTTTTTGTAGTGGCAAAGAACTAGAAACCAAGGGAGTATCCAGCAGTTAGGGAATGGCTAAACAAACTGTGGTATATGGCTGTAATGGAAAACTGTTGAGCCATGAGAAATGATAAACAACAAGATGAGTTCAGAAAAAACCTGGACTTATATGAACCAATGCAGAGTGAAGTGAGCAGACAGTAACTGAAATGTTGTATGATGATCAATGGTGAAGAACTAAACTATTATCAGAAAACAAAGTTTAACCCCAATGGACTCATGACAAAAAATACTAGCCACAGCCAAAGACGGAATCGTTGGAATCTGGTTGTAGATCAAAACCATGCCATCCTTCAGTTTATTATCTTCAGGAATTTTTTATTATATATGTGATATATGTCTTTAGTCATGACATGGAAAATATGGAAATATGTTATATGAAAACACTGATATGACTTATATGGGCGGGGGGGAGAATCTGAATCCCAAAATGTCAGAATTCAATTTAAAAGAAAGGAGAGCCAGAAAGAATCACCAAAAAGCAGGATAGCTTTGAAGATTTCATGTTAAATTTAATATATATTTTTGAAAGGTAGTCTATATATAATAGTGATGTACACTTTTATATAAGATGCTCTTTTCTTGTTCTACTACATATATATGCTTATTTTATTTGCTGTTAAGTTCAAAATAAAAATAAGATAAAATTCAAATAAATATTCCCTAAAGATGATTTAGACCCTTTTTTTTTTCACAGAAGAGTCTAGCATATGGACCATTTATTTGATGGTTTCCCATCACCTGCAAAATCCAAACTCAGATGAATTTTTAAGGTCTTCTATTTTCTCTCTCTAGTATGTTTTCTACTCTTATATTGAACTGTTCTTTGTCTCAAGTCCTTTGTTGATGTTATATAGAGCCTGTATTGTTCTTTGTATGCAACATTGGTTATGCTCCTTCTATTTCCCCTGTCTGGAATGCCATCAATTCAATTTAAATACTAGTCTCTCTCTACTTAAAGCTAACCTTTGGGGAAATGAACTGTAGGAACAAACTTAAATCTGCTGGCTAAGTAGAACCAGACCTGTAACTAGGAATTGTTGCACCTGGTACAAGCATCACAAGCCCAGCCCAGGGCAAGTGCAGCTTTGCTTGGGGAAAGAAGATTAATAATCATACCATGGAGGTACAGTGAGTTTCCAGGACTCCAAGAAACCACTGCTTGGTGAGGTGGCTTCCCACTCCAAAAAGAAGATAGCCATTTGATAACTTCTCATTTAAAATAACCTTAGCAACCTAGTAATTAAAATAATTGTTTTGTCATGCTTAACAATCAAGAAATCTGATCACCTAGGAGCAGGATGAGGACCCCCCCCCCATAGATGCAAAAACACTCAACAAAGTGTCATATTAGAGTTGGAAGGGACTTTAAGAGTCTAGTTCAACTTTTTGATTTTATAGAGGAGGAAAATGGGGTGACTGACACTATAGATGACTTATGTTTTAGTCAGAGGAAGGCTTATTCAGCTCATTGTGAAATGGAGACTGAGCTAAGTTAGAGATACATGAAGCTCAAACTTAAATACTCAGAGACTATCAGACCTGGAACAAGCCTTATAAACTACCTTATTCAAACTTCTCATTTTATAGAGGAAGACACAGGTCCAGAGTTAATATCAGAGTAGGCATTAAAATCTAGGTCTTCTGGCTTAAAATCTTTAGCTCTTCAAGTTTGTTGAAAAGGGATCAGACCTTCCAAAACAGTGTCCCTGGACTTAGGACTAGCAGCAATGCAGGAAGAGGTTTCCATCTGTCATTTCAGGGATACCAGAGACCCACACTCACCAGTATAACAATTTCAAGAAAGTTTAAGCAGTATGGGGCAAGCTTTGAGGGAATGAAAAGTTCTGGAGAAGAACGACGACATACACCTTAGCAGGGACTAAGGGATTGGATTCTCTTTTCCTTTGTTTCACCTGAAATGCCCCCTTCTCCCAAAGTAGGCCTTGTTGAGAGACTGCTAAGAATGTCTAGGCCCCTCTGAGAGTTAGCTCAGTTCTCCCCTGAGGGAAAAGAGATCTCTGAAGTGTCCCTCCCACACTGAAGTACACTATTCTTCCTACCTGGTCATATGGCTCTAGACCTCAAGAAATCAGAGAAGGAAAACTTCAGGGAAAAGAAAAGATGTGGGAGATTAAAGTAGACAGTATCCCCAGAAAGACATATCCTATATGGGCAGAAGTGCTAGCTCCTTTATACCAACTTGTATAATCAATTACCTAAAGAGATCCTTCACAGGCCCATCATTGACAGAGAAGGGGATGTTTCTCCTAGAAGAGCAAAATATGCTTCCAGATAGACCTGGAATGACAACGTACTTTCTCTACTGAGAGGAAACCATCTCACAGGACTGGATTTGAGCCTTTCTTCCCACCCTTAACCTGGGTTACAGTTTGGGGCTTTCCAGTTTTGACCTTGTGAGACAATCAAGCTTCTTCCTTATTTGAGAGTCTAACCCCATTCTTTTCCCAGTTCTTCTTTGCTTTACTCCCAAAGCCTCTGCCTTCTTTCAGTTATTCAGCTTGGCCAATAGAGGGTTCTGCAAAAGTATTTACTTCTCCTTTTGCTCCCATCTCATTAGCCACGATCTACTATCAGTAGTATAGTTGGTTGACTGATTAGAGTTGCCTAGTAAGGATATTAATTCTACAAGCACTGAGGAAACTGCATTAACAAGTTGAAAGAACCATTTGGGTAGGGAAAAAAAACAATAAGAACTTTGCTCCATGTTGGCCTGATAAAGCTATTCAGCCAGTGACCGCTGATTTTTGTGATGCCCAACCTTGAATCCTGACTCATCTGAATTCTCCATCTATGGATGATCTAAGTGAGATCACCTACCTTACATCTCTCTGTGAGTGGTATCCTTTCAACATATGGATAGTATTCTTGTCACTCTGGAACATATCTTTGTAGTAGTAATAGTGTCCCAATACCACATGCTTGCTAACAGGAAAGTAAGTGTACATGCACACACACACACACACACATACACACACGCATGCACATATCCATGGCCTGGGATAGAAGTGCTCTTTTCTCAATGGGGCTCCAACTCTAGGTTTATAAGGGCCATACTTGGGAACCTGACCTCAAAATGATGAGAGTAGACTTTTCTCAAACTTTCATACATTATGACTCCACCATGGAGATACAAGGAAACTTTTTAAAGAAAGCTTCGTTTTAATTCATCTAGGGCAGTGATGGCAAACCTTTTAGAGACCAAGTGCCCAATCTGCAATCCTCACACCTCACGTGAGCCCCTGCCTTACCCCAGTCAGGGGAAGGAGGAAGCACTCCCATAGGGCTTCAGAAGAGTGGGTAATGTCAGA
This sequence comes from Monodelphis domestica, assembly GCF_027887165.1. Taxonomy (NCBI): domain Eukaryota; kingdom Metazoa; phylum Chordata; class Mammalia; order Didelphimorphia; family Didelphidae; genus Monodelphis; species Monodelphis domestica. The sequence goes on along the minus strand of NC_077227.1, from coordinate 166,470,135 downwards.
AATGTCTTTAGGTGTGTGTGTGGAGAGGGGGAGGGGAGCAGCTCCCTGCCGTATGTGCCAGCATGCATGCCATAGTTTTGCCAACACAGATCTAATATTTCTCCTGAGGAGGATGACTAAAAGAGTAACTCAGAAAAATAATTCATTTTACAAAGTATATCTGATATAGGACAGCTACTTATTCCCTCCACTACAAAAGAAATGCTTAATATACAAGAGACTCATAAATTTACCTCAACAAACACCTAACTCATGGCATAGTAACCTATTGCATTTTTAACTCTCCCTGAAAGGTTGATATTTAAAAATTTAAATACCTTGTAGAACCATTGAATATTTTATTTCTATTTATTTTTAGAAAACCCATGTCCTTCCATCTTGGAATCAATACTGTGTATTGGTTCCAAGGCAGAAGAGTGGTATGGGATAGGCAATGAGGGTTAAGTGACTTACCTAGGGTCACACAGCTAGGAAGTGTCTGAGGCCAAATTTGAACCTAGTATCTCCCATTTCTGGGCCTGACTTTCAATCCACTGAGCTTCCTAGCTGCCCCCTTGAATAAGTATTTTAAACTTTCATTTTACAGCAACCTTTCATCTGTAACATGCTTATGAGGGGGGGGGGGTCATCTCCTCCAAGAAATTTTTGAGATCATCTCATGCTAAGCTACCAGCTTCTGATGTTAGGGCTCCTGATCTCAAACTCAAGGCTAAGAATATACATCTCAAGATCCTTGGTGACAAATTTGTGAGTTTGACATCAGGAGCCCTAACATCAGAAGCTGGTAGCTTCAGAGAAAGAAACACAAAACAAACAAAGTGACCAGGCCTTGAAATCTAGTCTCAGGTTCACTTAGACAATAACATGTATGTGTAACCAGCCACCAGAGCTTCTGAGGGGAAGAGGAAGAGGAAGAATAGGAGGGAGTTGAGGGTGACCCACTTACCTCTTTGTTGAAAATCTGAGGGAGAGCTCTATATTTGTCAGCAATATAAATGTAAAGAAATCGTAGTCTTCCTGGGCTTCATCCTCTTCTGCTGATGAAGGGAAAAGATTATAGTCACAGACTGATGATCATATGATAATCTAGAGCTAGAATGAACCCTACAGGTCATCTTGTCCAAATCCCTCATTTTATGGACAAGGAAACTGAGGTCCATCCTTTGTGTCTGACTTTTCTAGGATCACACAAGTAGTGACAAAAACAGATTTTGAAAGCTAGTCCTCTGACTCTTAAACCCAGTACTTTTCCCACTATACTGTACCCATTAGCCTCCAAGATACTTTTCAGCTATGAAACTATGGTCCTTTTACCCTATTAAAAAAAAACAAAAAACAACCAACAACAAGAAAAGCAGGATTAAGTTCTTTGAAAATACGGTCTCCAAGTCTTATACAGAAGAAGGAATATCAAAAGGCACTACCCTTCTTTGCAAAAATAGATGACTAACGGCATGGAACACTATATGTAAAATAGATTAGTTTTGTTGAGGTAAGTTTCTTCTTTCTGAGAAGAGATGGTCTCTAAGGGGGGAGAGAGGAGCACTATATTGGGAAATGAAAGTGATATAAAACAAAGTATAGCAGTAAAAAAAGTAAAGTAAAATCTTTAGAAAAAGTTATGTGTTTGTAGAAAGCAAGGGCTTCCTGTAGCATCATACTTTCCAAACATCAAAGTCCAGCTGTAATCCCATAAAGTCCTTGAAGCCTTCCTTCATATAAATTAGTGAAAACTGATGATGTTTTATCTAAAGAATGAGAAAGAACAAGATTTTTTTCCATATTGGAGTAGGATAAAGTCTCACCTCATTAAGGTCATTAAGAGAGTTCTTTTCATTCATCTTGATAGCCACTGACTGTAACCTTAACTTCTTGATACCAGGGCCAGAGACATTATGTATAAGAAGTGACCAATCCTCCCATCCTAAGATCTATAGCAAGAAAAGAATGTGTTTTATAAGTCCCAATATCTGTGTTAGAATTCTGCTAAAAAAAAAAAGTATTACTGATCAAGTTCCCAAACTAATTCACAAAAAAAAAACCATTTAGTCCTGATATAACAACTCATAACTAGTTTGACTACTAGGTCAGACACAGAAAGATGAATGTTTGGGCTACACAAATACTCAAAAGTCATTATGGTAAACATGGTTATAATCCACAAGCAAAAAGGACCTACATTAATGAAATAGCTTCTTGAAGCATGAATAACAATTTCAATTTCCCTGACATTTCATATTCAGGCAGACACCAAGTCCTTTGAATTTAACCTCAAAAATATTTCAATATCCAGCCACTCCTCTCTATTTCAACCACCACCTGATTAAGACCCCAGCTGTTATTGGCTTTTAACTGATTGTTTTGCTTTCTCTTTCTTTCCTCTTAAATACAAATTCATATCAAAATAATTTTCCTCATATGTAAATCTAATAAAATATCAATTGCTTTTCATTATGCAGAGATCTAGTAATGTTGCTCCACTATTCCAAAATATTTAGTCCTTTCCTCTTCCCTACCAATTAGAATTCAGATATTTTTGTCCAGCCTCTATAACATGACTATTTTTCTTGCATTATACCATACCATTGCCTTCCTATTTATCCTCCTTCGGTCAAAACGCGTTTAGTAATCTGCCCCTCCATCTTGTTAGGCACTGAGGATAAAAAGGATAAAAAAAGGATAAAAAGGCAAAAGTGAAAAGGTTCCTACCCTCAAGGAATTAATATTCTGCTGGAAGAGATTTATACACATATAAGTATACACAAAACATATACAAAAATAGAATTTCAGATTCTCAGCCCTGACCAACTACATTTCGGGTACTAAAAACTGTCATATAGTTTCTAGGCCTTTATCAGTTACTAGCTTTGAGGTTTTTGCAATTATAGAATTAGTTTATTTCTGTTTTTTATTGTTTAAATAACAAGAATGTCTCTGTCTAATGTAATGAATTATACTATGAGGAAAAAGATACTTAGATGGAATAGAGTAAATCATTAACATTGCACCAAGTCCCTCTAGAGGTTCCTGTTGATATTAAATTGACTTAGATCTGTAAAACAGTGAAAACCAAAATGGTTAAAAACTCAATGTTATAATTAGGAGTTAGACAGCTATATAAAATCATAAGTAAATTTAATTAAAATATATGATTAAAAGCCCAATTTTTGCTTTGGGTTTCTTTTTCTTCAACTTTTTATAAGCATTTATCTCTATCTCCCACTGCCTCTTTGCAATTAAACAATAAAATAAAACCCTCACAATCATTATGTATAGCCCAACAAAATAAATTCTCACAGTGACCATTTCTAAAAATCTGCATTTTATGTCTCATTTAATTCTATCACTTCTCTGGCAGAAAGTGGATGACATGACTTAGCTTCATCCTCTGTACTAATGATTTGTCAATGCATTATGGATTGTCAGTGCATTATTCATAATACTAAAGTCTTTCAAAGTTGATTTTCTCTGTAATGTTATTCTTCTAGTCCTCCTAACTTTACTCTGTCAGTTCTCAGATGTCTTCCCAGTTTCTTCTAAAAGTAATCATTTTTAAATTTCTGATGGCATAATAATATCCAATTACATTTTAATGCCACAATTTGTTTAATGATTTCCCAATAAGTAAGCAGTTTGTTTTTGGCTAATATGTTAAGAACAGCTAAAAATAATTTGATATACATGAACCTTTTTCTTCTTTGTTTTATCTCTTTAGTTTATAGGCCTAGTGGCAGCATAATCATATCAAAGAGTATGCACAATTTAATGACTTTAGGAGCATAACGTCAAACTGGTTTCCAGAATGACTGGGTCATTTCAGAGTTCCACCAGTAATACATTGGTATGCCTGTTTTCCTACAGCTACTCTAACCTTCCTCTTTTATCACCTTCCTTAATCTGTTGGGTGTAATTTATAAACTCAGAACTACTTTTAAGTTGCATTTCTGCAATTGTTAATGATTTAGAACATTTTTTCATATGTCTGGTGTTAGCTTGAAAACTATTTTTATGTTTTCTTTGACAGTTTATCAATTGGAGAATAGCTCTAATTCTTATATATTTTAATAATTTCTTTTGAATGAGCACTTAATGAGAGAAACTTGCTGCAAAAGTTTTGTTGTTGTTTATTCCACTTCTTTCTCATTTCAACTGAATTGGATTTGTTTTGCAAAAACTTTTAAATTTCATATAATTAAATTTTTCCACTTTATTTTCTTTGACACTCTCTGTTGCTTAAGTTCAGTCATAAACTCTCCTATCCATAGATTTGAAAAGGATCTGTTTTCCAGTGTTAGCCACAGTTTTTGTTTAATAGTGAATTCCTACCCCAGTGACTGGCATCTTTGCTCTTATTGAACTTTAGCCTGCTGTTTTTGTTTCTTTATGTTGTGTACTGTGATAATTAAAATGGTGAGGTTGTAAACTGTAGTGAGTAAAATAGTGGAAGATATAAATTGTGATAAATATCAGAGTGGGTGAGTAAATTGTGACTGCAGAAAATATGTTTTCACCACAGTGTCTTGTTTTAAATCAATATAAGGTGGTCACCAGGGAAATATTTCCAATTATGAATATACCCAAGTCAACTGGGTTTTATAGAGAATTTTAATAATACAATGAGGAATCAAAGAAAGAGAGAGAGAGAGAAAAAGAAAATAAATGAGAAAAGAATAGGCCGGCCCAGGCAGCCCTGGCCAACCCAGGCCTAAGCCCTAAAAGAAAAGATGAGTCAGTCCTTATATCTTAATCACTCACCACAAGATCTGCCCAAGCAAGGATTCTAGTGACACCAGGCCAGCATCATCTCAGCTGCTTTCACCAGCTCAATCCTCAATCTGAATATTTCAGAATGAGTCCTCTGAGCTCCTATTTAAAGGGCAATTTCTCCTATGTCACCTCCCCTAAATTCTTCCATCTACCAATCACAGGAGACATTTTCCAAAGGACAGCCCATTCTGAATTCACACCTGAGTAGATTAATCCTTTTAGTAATCCATACCTGAGTAGGTTAGAATCTCTGTGTAAGTTTTTTCCTCTTTGCTCCTTTTAAATTCACAAGTTGCCTGACCTTTACAGGTTCTTAGCACCCCTTTGTAATTAATTCTAAAAATAGGCATGGCTTAAGTATGGGTGTAAGTATTTTTCATTGTTCAGCAAGGAGTTTTCTCCCCTAAAGCAGTCTTAAGTATGGGTGGAGTAGAGGTCTTCACATTTCTGATCTAAGTAGAGTTCTCACATTCCAAATGGGGAATGTTCCCAATAGGGAATTGTCCCAATGGAGAATTCCCCAATGGGGAATTTTTTAACATTCACAAGTCTGAGAAATTTCAAGACTCACAGTACCAAATCTGTTCCACTTATTGACCTCTCTCTTTTTTAACTAATACCAAATCATTTTGATGATTACTGTTTTATAGTATAGTTCTAAATCTGGGTTGATAAACTCCATTCTTCACCATTACTTATGATTATCTTTAGGATTATCAACCTGCCATCCTCCATATGAATACTATTATTTTTCTAAAAATAATCAATAAACATTGAGCATCTACTATGTGCTAGGCAAGTGATGGTGAACGTATGGTATGTGTGCCAAAGATGGGCACTCAGAGAGTTCTTGGTGGGCATAAGCTCCCCACACATACACACTCTTCCCTCCAGTTCATTACTAGAAAGGCAGAGGGATTTCAGCAGAGCTGCTCCCCTCCCCCTCTCCACCATGCCTGACAACATTTTTTCACATCCCTGCCTGTCTTCCCAGCAGCCCAATGGGAGCACACAAAAGGTAAGGTGGGTGGCTCACAGGCAGTAGAGCAGGATGAGGAGTGGAGTACTAGGGCAACTCCCCTTCTCCTCTACATTCCTTGAGGACATTCCTCACTTCAACCACCCCTATCCCCAGCACCCCAATGGGAGTGCTTCCTCCCTCCCATTTGGGGTAAGGAGGGGCTGGGACACACATAACACTGGATGGGGTGGGAGGGCAGAACCCAGCACTCTGTCTCTAAAAGGTTTGTGCTAGGCTTGTGCTAAGTTCTGTGATCTTTGATATTGTTGATGTTTCTTGGAGAATGAGAAACTTTGTTAGGCTGGAAGATCAGACGAATGCTATCAGTATATTTGACAAAGTCAGTCGTGATCTCTTTGACCATGATTGAAATGTAATAGTGAATATTCTTTTTTTTTTTTTAATTTAAACCCTTACCTTCTGTCTTAAAAGCAGTGCTGGGTATTGTAACCGTGAAAAATGTGGTTTGCCAAGAATGTAAAGGTTTTGGCCAAACTGTAAAGATAATTTTTAGTGTCTTGATTTAAAATCTAAAATTAAGTGGTCGTCATGGGAAAATTCCCAAAATATGAAAATACCCAAGTCAGCTGGGTTTTATGGAGATTTTAATTAATACAAATGAAGGAATTAAGGGAAGGAGAGAGATAGAGAAAGAAAATGAAAATAGTAGAAAGGGCCTAGGCCAAATGGCCTAGGCCTGAGCCTAAGGGAGAGCAAATCAGTCTTTATCACTCACCACAAGATCGTCTCAAGCAATCTCCAGTTCTCCACTGAACTCCTAGATTCCCCTCCAGTTCAACTTCCAAACTGAACTACATCCAAACTGAACTGAATTCTCTTTTTAAAGAAATTTTCTCTTATGTCACCTCCCCTAAATTTTCACATCTATCAATCATAGTAGACACTTTTTCCCAGGACTGCCCATTCTTAGTTCTCACCACTCTTTAGTTCTCACCTTCTCTGGGTAGATTATATCTTCTGAGTACTTCACACCTCTTTTGTTAAACTTGCCTTTTGTAAGTTGCTTGACCTTTTAGTGATTAATTTAACCTTTATAGGTAGTTAGCACCTTTTTGTATTAGATCTAAAAATAGACCTAGCTTAAGGTTCCAGCTTCACTATAGGTATGAGTTGGGGACTTTTCATTGTTCAATCAGGATTTTACAACTTTATCTTCCCCTAAGGCACTGTCTGAGTAGGGTGGAGTAATTTTAAAAGTTCTCAATACATTCCTGATCAAGTACCTCCATTGTTACAATATGGGAATAGCTTAACCAAATCTTCTAAGGTATAGTTTGAGCAATTTTAAGATTCATAGTATTGGTTCTAAGGCAGAAGAGCAGTAAGGGCTAGGAAATGGGAGTTAAGTGACTTGCCCAGGGTCACACAGGTAGGAAGGCCAGATTTGAACCCAGGACCTTCCATCTCTGGGTCTGACTCTCAATTCACTGAGCCACCCAGCTGCCCCCAATAGTGAATATTATGTCCTTCCTTTAGGATTCCAAGGTACCTTCAAAGGACTAGGCTTTCTGCCATCAATTCAAGGCCCCACCAATGATAATTGTAGAGGGAATCTACTTCCATTAAACCTCTCAAAACTCATTTTAAGTTAACTATTTAAGAATTTTTATAAGGAAATATTTCAAAAGTTAAACAATAATAAACTCTTGGGAGGAACACAATCACCTCCCATATCACCTTGTACCCCAAGGTGGGTCAAGGTACAAGGATAACAATTTAACTCAGCTTCAAATGCAAGGCTCTGCTTGGGCTTGAGTTCCAGGTACCTAGACTTCTCAGAGTTTTTCTGGTGGGCTGATTGGCTGCATATCCCACCTGAAATCCTGCTTCTAAGGTTGCCATGGCTCAATTCCAGAGTCCAGGGTTTCTACCCCCTATACCTAGAACTAGAAAGGACAAATGAAATAAAATCAAAACAAAACCCCAGCCCCAAGTAAAGGGGACACAGGTTAAAAGGAGGGATGAAAAAAAGGGACTCCTGCATTGTGGATGATATCTTTGAATATTAAATGAAAGTGTCTAAGTTTGGTAGTTTTAAAAAAATGCAGTATTTTCTGATAATGTAGTCAATAGAAAGAGGCTACTGCCACTCATGGGGTAGAGGAGAACACACAGGATGTTAACTTCCAGCAGAAAGGATCCTCTAAGTGATGTGATCTGAACATGAGCAAAGCCCCCATTACAGAGAGATTTGAGACTACAGTGTAGGCATACTGAGTTGATTCAGAATTAATAGAATGATTGAAACTAAGGGGTAATTATCATTGGTCTCACATCCAATCAGAAGGTAACCTCTTCTGGAGAGCACTCCTGAGAACTTTCTCCTTAACCCTGTGTCAATGTTTTTCTTTTTGTCTTTTTTCCTAATCAATGACTTGACATATGAAATTTGCTTATCAAATTTCAGATGACAAAAAAAACCCTAGAAAGTGTAGCTCAAATGTTGTGTGACAGGATCCAAAATAATTTCATCTAGGGCATGAAATTTAATAGGATTAAATGCATTGGGGTTGGTCACTCCCAATCTCAGTTCATTTATCAAGAGAGTTTCATAAATAAAAACCCAGGTAATTCTCCTGGTGGTGCTGTTATATTCCTTTTCTGGTTATCTGGAGCTTCACTAAGTATTCCATATTCCTCTACCACCCAGAAGGGGACTTGTTCTACCACCCATCCTCTACTGCCCCCAGTTTTAGGTAATCTCCCTTTGATCTAGGTGAATAGATAAGAGCACTGGACATGGAATCAGGAAGACATGAGTTTAAATCTGGCCTCCGACATTCACTAGCTATGTGATCCTGGGCAAATTACTTAGTTTGAGGCAGAAACTGCCTCAGTTTCCTCAATTGTAAATTGGGGGTAATAATAAAACCTACCTCCAAAGGTTGTGAGAATCAAATATGATAAATTTGTAAAGTGTTTAGCACAATGCCTGGCAAAGTTAGAAACTTATCCATTTCAAAAATCCAGGCTTAAATCATCATCTTTTCCAAAATGACTTGTCCACATTTCAAGCAACTATTTTTCTTTACAATAGTCTTTTCTTTAGCAAATCTGCTACTCCTAAAAACTTGCCTGTTTCTGTTTAAAGTCATATAGCTTTATAAAACTAAAGCGTAACCAGAGACATTTCCAACTGTTCCCTCTTTCTCATCCTCATATCTAATCAATTAAAAAGTTCTTTAGAGTCTACCACTGTCTCTAGTATTTATTTCCTTTGTATTGATTCAAAAGACTGCCACAATTTTGATCTTATCCCTTTTTACCTAAATTGCTTTAATAACCTCTGAAACATCCATTTGAAAAAGCACTCAAAACAACCCGATCACTTCAAACTTGGCATAACCAAAGACTTAACTGTGTCTTTACTTCAGGATCCTGGTTGTCCACCTGAGAGGCTGTGTCTTGTCCAGTGCTACCAGCTTAAGTCCCTATTCTAGCATCTCCTCCTCAATGGTAAACCCCAAAGATTACTATCCTACTTGCATTTAACCAATTAACAAAAATTTACAAAGGGATATTTTCTTTAATGATATAGCATGAAGATAAGTGTAAACATTTTCATATAACATGTGATATGTACTTTCCCCAATATTACCTTGGTTCTGGAGAGTGGACTTAAATTTACCTCATCAGATTTGCTTCCTAAGACATCATAACTGATGATAATTGCCATATCTCCATCATGGCTGCCTTTGAGCTATAAAACAGGGCACTCAGTACTTTGCCTCTCACAATCAAGTTTTGGCAAATCCTAGCATGAACTCTAGCGTCTGGACCTCTAATTGTTTACTCTTCTGACTTTTCATAACTCACAAAGGTCATAGTCATCTCCAATATTCCTCCACCTAAAACCAGGAAAGAATAGAATCAACAGAGATAGAAACAATGCTGTACCATGTATTCATGGACCACATGAAAATGTCCAGGGTGGAGAGATAAAGGCTGAAGGCCTTTCTCCCTATTCAAAAGCTTTCAACATTCCTTGCTTTTGAGCTCAAATACAACTAGGCATGAAAAGAGGAAGAAGTCTTTAATGGATTAATTAGTCTTTAATGCCTTATGAATATGCTCCATTTCCAGCATAGTAGCCAAAGGAATCTATTTCATCAACACATGATTAAAGCAGACTGGAACTAGTTATAGAAGTCTGCACATGCTCCAAAATTGAGGAGCACGCCCCTTTAATTACAGTTCATCATGCCTTTCTGGAAACAGGCTCACTAGATTCTTTTGTATGGAGATTATATCATCTCTCCAGGACATTCCATACATCTTTACACACCCTTTATTACAGATGAAGAAACCAAGAGAAGTTAAGTGACTTGCCCAGAATCATACAACTATAAGTGTTTAGAAAAGATTTGAATTCTGGTCTTCTTGAAGTCCAGTGCCCTTACCCATTGTACCATCTAGCTTTCTCATACTTATTTATATGTACATATAATGTCAGAAAAATTATTTGTAGGTACTATTTGCTTTTGAATCCCAAGTGCCTATTATAGTACATTAGACATAATAGATAAATATTTGTTGAATTAAATTGAATAGAATAACTTTGAGGTATCAAGTTTAGCATTTGAGATATCAAGCACCTAGATTCATGATGTCACAATTTATTTTTTAAAAGGTAAATTGGTATATGGAATGGACTTTGAAGTCTAGTGATAATGACTTTGGTTTGAGGCACTCAACCTGGGGTAGCATAGTAGAAATATTTATTAGGTAGGTAGATATATGTTAGTTATATATAGTTTTAGCTAAAGTTCAGACTTATAAATAGATTTTGTTAGACATTAGCAAAGAAGTAAGAGTAGAAGCCATATTATGTATTTTAAAACCATATGAATTTTTTTATGTACAGATTAGTGCTTATAAAATCTGGAAACAGTTTGGTAGATTAAATGAGTCTCTTTTCTTCTTAACTTTTTGGTCTTATTTCTGATTTTCATTTATTTACTTAGCAAAACCCTCTTTTGGAAATTGGAATTTGGAAAACAGGTTAAATTAAAAAAAATTAAAATTACCCTCTGTCTAAATAATTGAAAATTATAGAGAAATGATATCCAGATGAATATTTTATTATATTTGACATGTAGAAGAGGAGAGCAAGTTTATAGAACTTAAAAGTATGGAATTTGTTAATCCTTAGGTCTGAAAGAAATAACTACCAAGCATGGTACATGTTATTAGCAGATTTTTCATTGATATAAACTAGTTTGATATTGATATAAAACTAGTTTGTCTAACAAATAGAAAATTTCACTTTTATTGTAAATAAATAGCTGTTTTGAACTAATTCCTCATTTTTAGATCAGGAAAATAAGAGTCATGAGTTGGGACAACATAATAGATATTTAAGATAAAATGAAATACAAACCCTATATTAATTGGTATCTCAGACAGAAGATGTTAAAAAGAAAAATGGGTAGACACTGGATTTTTTTCTCATTTGTTTTTTTTCCCTAAATCCATATCCTCCATCTTACAATCAATACTGTGTATTGGTTCCAAAGCAGAAGAGAGGCTAGGAAATATGAGTTAAGTGACTTGCCCAGGGTCACTAGACAACTGTATTTTAGTACCCAATTAGAGAAATTCTTCCATAGTATATAAGAACAAGAAATACCAAGAGTTCAAGAGAATACATAGAACCGTAGGAAAGACAAATGCCATTAACAAGGTACACAAATTATAAAAATATAGAATTATAAAGACAAAGAAAAAGAAAAAATTATCTGAACATCAAGAAAAAAAGTTACAGGTAGTTCTGCTATAATATGGCACTCACTAAAAGCACTACACAATGAAAAATCACACTATAAAAACCAAAAATCTTTTGGGGGAAATAATATTAGGCACAAGTTACTCAAAAACTTCAGCAACAACAACAAAAAAGAAAGGAATTTAATAAAACCTTTAGATATTAAATGAATAAGAAATACACAAATGCTATAATGAGTAGTGGTCATTTCTACTTGTCCTACATCCTGAGTTATCCAAATAAATTAGACAGGCTGTAACTGGGCTGCCTGACTTTGACAGAAGGGCATGGGGTAATATGGACCAGCTCTTGTCTGCTTGTACCATCAATTGCACCAGAAGATTTGCAACAAATATGGCACTCAACCTTGACAAAGTTTGTTTGTGGAAATGGGTATGGGAAGGGTTGTAAGTTGTGAAGTGGTATACTTTTCCAAGTTCTCTCCCAGTTTCTTGCAGAAGAAATCATATAACCCCAGTGCAAATGTCAATAATATGGAAATAGGTTCTGATTAAGGACACATGTAAAATCCAATGGAACTGTGGGTCGGCTCTGGGATGGGATGGGGGAGGGGAGGGAAAGAACATGATTCTTGTAACCAGGGGAAAATATTCTAAATTAACTAAATAAAAATTTTCCAAAAAAAAAAAAAGAAATCACATAAAAGCAAGTTGGAAATTCATATTATTCTCAGAATATTCTCTAATACATCAGATCTTTAGAAAATAACTAAGAACAAACATTAAATTAGATAATAATGTGCCTATTAAAAATTAGGATTAAACCCCACATTTATATAACTTGTTGGTTTAATTTTTTTATTCTAAATTTTAAAAAGATCTATAAGATAGCATTTCCTACAATAAAGCAGAACATAAAAATAAGATTGTGTATGAAATTATGAATCTCTATCATGTACAGTTTGCTTCATCCTCCAAATATACAAGAAACTCAACACGTTAGTTTTGAGGCATATATCCTATTCTTGCTTTCCTAATGACCGCCTTTCTTTCCTTTTGTAAAAGGAATAACCTTCAATAACCCTCTATTCTTACTTTTCTTTTTTGTTTTGGTAATCTTATCATTTTGATATCAACCAAACCAAATTGAAAGAAAAAAAATGAAACCTTTGTATCAAATTTTTATAGTCAAGCAAAACTAATCTTCATTTTGGACATGTCTGAAAATCTGTCTCATTGTGAAACTTGAATTAATCACTTTTCCCTCAGGTTGGGGGTACCCTGTATCATGTGTTCTTTGGAGTTGTAGTCAAGTCCCATGTCTAACCCTAACCCTAAATTTTGTTGTTATTATATAAAATTGTTTTCTGGGTTCTTCTTGCTTTTCTCCACATCATTTCATACATGAGTTTCCAGATATGACTGAAATCATTCCTTTCTCCATTTCTTATGGCACAATAGTATCCAATTATACTCATATGCCATAATTTGTGTAATCATACCCCAATTAATAAGTCCCTTAGTTTTCATTTCTTTGACACTGAAAAAGGGCTGCCTTGTTTTACATGTATGAATCCTTTTCTTCTTTCCTTGCTCTCTTTATATATCTTATAGTGGTATCATTGAGTAAAGAGTATGGAATGTTTAGTGAATACTTAAATATAATTCCATATTACTTTCCAGAAACACTGGACCAATTTATAGACATGTCACCAATGATGCCTGTTTCTCCCCTGCCTGTCCAATGGTTTTCACTTTTTGTCATTTCTTTCAAGTGTAATGGGTATGAGATGGAATTTCAAAGTTGCTTTAATTTGCATTTTTCTAATTATTAATAATTCATAACATTGTTTTAAATGGTTTTTGATAACTTGGACATTCCTTTGAAAATTCATTCAACGTTTGTTATTTTTTATCATTTATTTATCAGAGAATGGTTCTTATTCTGTGCTTATCTACCTTAGATATCTGAACTTTGTCAGAGAAACTTACTGTAAAAAAAATCTTCCCAGTCAACTGTTTCCCTTCTCATTTTAACAACATTAGATTTGTTTGTACAAAAACATTTTAATTTTATCTTAATCAAATATTCCCACTTTGATTTTGTAATCTTCTTCCTCTGTTGGTCATGAACTCTTCCCTTAATTCATATTATTTCCTTACTCCTCTACTTACTTATGATATAATCTCTTTAGTTCAAGATATTTATCCATTTGGAGCTTATCTTCATAAGTGAATGGTGTAAGACCTTGATTTTAACCTAAGTTCTTATTGACTTTATATATATCTTGTAAAATCTCAAACATTTTATACTTTCTGTTCTTATTTTGGATGGTAATTCTCCTCTTTCTGTTGAGTTTTACTGGCAATAGAAATCTTGATATTTTGCTGAAGTTGTTGTTTCAGTTAGTTTTTAGTTGATTCTCTAGGGTTCTCTAGGTAAACCCTCATATTTGCAAAAAAAAATTGTGTTCTCTTTGCTTCTGCCATTCCTAGTACTAAATCCAATTATAGTAATAATACTGGATTTCTTTACTCTTGATTTTATTGCAAGCTATATAATCTCTATTACGTATAATTCTTGATATTAGGTTTAGATAAATATATATTAAGGAAGGCCCACTTGCTCATGGATCAGACTGCCTCAAGTTTCTCCTCATTCCAATGAATCCTCCATTCAGTTATCAAAATGATTTTCCTAAAGCACAGCTCTGATCACCTCCTCCTCCTCCAAAAACTCCAGTAGCTTCCTAATACCTATAAGATCAAATACAAAATTCTCTGTTTGGTGTTCAAAACCCTTTATAACCTCGTCCCTTGCTACCCCTCTAGCCTTTTAACACCTTACTCCTTTGCCATGTACTCTTTGATACAGTGACAGAGGCCTTCTTTCTCTGCTCCAGGCATTTTCTCTCTAACTGTGCTCAATGTTGAAAGTTCTCCTTCTACTCCACCTACTGGCTTTCCTGGTTTCCTTTAAGATTCAACTAAAATTTCACTGTCTGCATGAAACATTTCCTATACCTCCTCTCTCTCAATTGTTTCCTATTTATCCTATATATAACTTGTTCATACATATTTACTTATTGTTTTCTACAATTGACTCCTCAAGGACAGGGACCTACTATCTTTTTTTCTCATTTTCGTATCCCTAGTACTTAGCACATTGCCTGGTGACAAAAATGCTTATTGACTGACAGATGAAAACACTTTTTTAAAGCAAATTTCTCTAATAAAGATCTAATTTTCAAGATCTATAAAGAACTTATAAGAATAAGAGCCATCCACCTAATTAATAAATGGTGAAAGAATATGAATAGGCACGTGAATTGGTCTTAGCCTTTCTCAAAAGCAGTTTGGAACTAGGTCCAAAAAGTTATTAAATTATGCATATCCTTAGACCCAATGATAAAAAGCAAACAATACATGATACATATAAAATAATTGAGGAAAGGTATTAGGATTAAGAGAGATTAGGAAAGGCTTCCCATAGAAGGTGAGGCTTTAGAACTGGAAAGGAAATCAGAGATCATTAGGCAGAGGAGAGAGAGCTTTCCAGATATAGGGGACAGCCTAAAAAAAATGCCCAGATATAAGAGATGGAGTGTCTTATTCATGAAACAGTCAAAAGAACAGTGTCATTGGATCAAAGAGTACATGTTTGAGCAAAAGTTGTACAAAGCCTGGAAAGGAAGGAGGAGATTAAATCATGAAGGTCTATGAATGTCAAACATAAAATTTTGTACCTGATTGGGGAGCAATGGAGTTTACTGGATAAAGGAGTATGACATGATCAGAAGTTTGTTTTAGGAATAGTTTCAGGGGCTGAATGGGGGATGGATTGGAATGGGGAAAGACTTGTGGTAGGAAGACCCATCAGTAAACTATTTTTTCCACCAGAATTTCATTTATTAATTTTTTAATTAAAAAGAAATTTCCATGTTACTCATTTTTGTAAGTGAATATAATCTAATAAAACCAAAACCCCCAAACATGTACCCAAATAAATGAGTGACAAATCATATGTTTTTATCTGCACTCCTACTCCAACAGTTCTTTCTCTGGAGATGGATAGCATTCTTTTTCATAAGTACCTCAAAATGGTTCTGAATCATTTTATTGCTGTTAGTAGCAAAGTCTATCACATTTGATAATCCCACAATATTAGTTACTGTGTATAATGTTCTCCCAGTTCTGCTTATTTCACATTGCATCTGTTCATGTAGCTCTTTCCAGAACAGCACCATCATATACCACAATTTGTTCAGCCATTCCTCAATTGAGGAATATCCCTTCATTTTCCAATTTTTTGCCACCACAAAAAGCACAGCTATAACTATTTTTGTATAAATGGGTCCTTTCCCATTAAAAAAAAAATTTCCTTGAGATATAGGCCTAGTACTATGCATTCTTTAAATCCCTTTGAGCATAATTTAAAAATTGCCTTTCAGAATGATTAGATCAGTTGACAACTCTACCAGCAATGCATTGTGTCCCAATTTTGCCACATTCCCTCCAACATTTTCCTTTACTGTCATATTGGCCAATCTGATAGGTATGAGGTGATACCTCAGAATTGTTTTAATTTGCATTTATCTAATTAACAGGAATTTAGAACATTTTTTCATATAATTTTTAATAGTTTTGATTTCTTCATCTGAAAACTGGCTATTCATATGCTTTGACCAATTATCAATTCTACTAGCAGACTGATACAATAACTCATGTTTGAGATGATGATAGCCTGAACAAGAATGGTGATTAATAAAATGGTTAACCTACCTCTTGATGGTGAGGTAATAGAATCAGGGTACAGATCAAAATATAGATTATTTAGAACTAGTAAATGTTGGAATTATTCTTGCTAAACTATGCATATTTGTAATAAAAGTTTTGTTTCTTTATCCTTCTCTTCCCCTCCCCCAGTGGTTAGGGAGCAATGAGAGCCAAAGAACATAGATTTTTGTTAATTCAAAAAAAAATTAAAAAGAAAAATGAAAGAAAAAAGGAATTGTACTTTATCTATTTTCTACAGTATCCCTTAATATTATTCAACTTTGAATCTTTAGTTGTGGCTACTGTGATTATAATTTTTCCAGTAACAAAACAACTCTGCATTCAGCATATAAATCAATCTGGTCATAGTACATATAATCTTTTAAATATATTGTTATAGTCACTCATCTAATATTTTATTTAAAATTTTTGTATTGATAGTTATTGTGGGTATTGGTCTACAGTTTTCTTTCTTTGTTTTTCTCTATGGTTTAGGTATCTAGACTATATCATAGGAGGAATTTAGTAAGACTGCTTGTATTCATATTTTTATAAATTATATGACATTGGAGTTAATTATATTTTGAATAGAATTTGTTTGTATTAAAAATTAATCTACTGCTTTAATTTTTTTCTTTGCAAGTTCTTTATGACTCAATTTCTTTTTCTAAAAGTTATTTAAATACTCTATTTTTGTTCTACTAATATGCATATTTTATATATTTTTAAATTCATTTCCTTTAAGTTGTTAGCTTTCCCCCATAAAATTAGGATAACTAGTTTCTGGTAATTTCCTTTATGTCTTCTTCATTAGTTCTGAATTATCCCTTTTGCTTTGTACTACTGGCTAAAATAATTGAACTAGCTAATATTGTATCTATTGTATTGATCTCTTTTGTCTTTGATTTCTTAGTTTTATTTATCAGTACAGTTGATTTTTTAGTTTTCGATTTTGTTAATGCCTTTTTTTATTTTTAGAATATCTCATTTGGAGTTCAGACTGGTGTGCTTTGCTTTGTTGCCTTTTTACTTTAAAAAAACCTTTTATGCCTAATTTACTTATCTTTGTTTTATATGATGGATTTCTTAAAGTATATACATTTCCCACTAAGAACACCTTTATCTACAGTCAGATGTTTTGGTCAGTTATCTTATTATTATCATTTCCTTTTGTGAAATAATCTATTGTTATGATTGTTCCTTGATCCCACAATTGAAAATAAAAAGAATTTTAATTCTTAAGTCCTTTTTCTATCACTGAATATAATTTTTACTGACTTGTGTTCAGTAAAGACTTTGTTTCATATTTTTGCTTTTCTGTATTTGTTTTTGAGGTTTTGATGCCCCAATACAAGGTAATTTTTTTTATACTATGGACTTCTGAGAAATGTTACTATTTCTTTTTATTCCCCTGTAGCAAATGACAGAGATTAATCATTTCTAACTTTTTAAATTTTCTTTTCAAGTTCTTAATTTCTTTTGTTTTTATCTTTTGTTATATTTCTCTAAGTCCAATAGGTGTTCATTGACATCTCCAACTATATAGTTTTATATTTACATATTTTAAAACATGATTTTATTTTTCACAATGGAAGAACTCACTCCTAAGACAAATAAAACCCAAGAGAACCAATAAATGAAAATGTGTCTAAAGAGAAGATTGCAAGCTATGGAAGAAGAAATCCAAACTAACTGAACAATAACTACAAATAAAAAAAATAATAATATGCTTTAAACTTATCAACTTTAGATAAGGTTTCAAAATAATTAGAGATTTAAGAATAAAGCACAAAACCTTTTCTAACTACAACAAATAACAGTGTAATTTGGGATAAAAATATATGGTATAACAGCAGAAAAAGATAGACTAAGAGCAGCTAGATGGCTCAATGGATTGAGAGACAGCTCCAGAAATAGAAGGTTATGGGGTCAAATTTGGCTTCAGACACTTCCTAGCTATGTGACCCTAGGCATATCACTTTTAATCCCCATTGCTTAGCCCTTACCACTCTCCTGCCTTGGAATTAATTCAAAGTATTGATTATAGGATGGAATGTAAGGATTTTTTTAAATAGAAAAAATGATAAAGACCACTAAAAACCTTTATCTACAATGAAGAAGATATTTATTCAATCACAACCAAAAAATTAGAAAGGAGAAAGAACAAATAACCACAAAGTCAATGTTCCTCCATTTCTTCTGAAGGAATTGAACCACAGGAAAATATAAGAATTAACAATGTAGCCTGTTTCATTTACTAGTTATAACAGTTGAAAAAGCTATAGAAGATTAATTCGGAGTCTTCTCCCTCTAGACAACATGAATAATTTTTAAAATTTGAATTTAATATTTTATGTATTCTATAGTGATAATATAATATATCATATTTATATAAATAATATAATAAATATATATTGTATTATTATTAAGTATATATTGTATCTATATTATTTTTCTCAATTACATTTAAAATTATTTTTGACATGTTTTTAAATGTTTCAGTTCAAATTCTCTTCCTTTCTTACTCCCCTCCTCCCTCCTGAGATGGCAAGAAATTTTAATATGTTATAGATATGCAGTCATGTAAAACATATTTCTACATTAGTAATATTGTGAAAGACTAAAACAAACAGATGAGAAAATTTTTTTAAGTTTTTAAAAGTATGCTTTGATCTGCATTGTTTTTTTTCTCTGGAGGTGGATATGATTTTCAACATAAGTCCTTCAGAATTGACTTGTATCATTGTATTCCTGAGAATAGTTAAGTCAATTATAATTGATCCTTGTACAGTATTGTTGTTACAGTGTATAATGTTCTGGTTCTGCTCACATCACTTGGCATCAATTCACATAAATCTTTCCAGGTTTTTCTAAGAGTATCCTGCTTGTCACTTCTTATAGCACAATAGTATTGGATTATAATGATATACTGTACTACCACTTGTTCAGTCATTCTCCAATTGATGGGCATTCCTTTGATTTCCAATTTTTTGCCACCACAAAAAGCTGCTATAAATATTTTTGTACATATAAGTCCTTTTCTTTTTTTTTGTTTTTTTTATCTCTTTGGGACACAGATATCATCATGGTGTTGCTGTATCAAAGCCTTTTGGGCATAGTTCCAAATTGTTCTCCAGAATGATTTGATCATTTCATAACTCCACCAACAGTGTATTAGTATCTCAATTTTCCCACATCTCTTTCAAGTTTTGTCATTTTCCCTTTCTGTCATATTAGCCAAACTCATAGGTGTGGGATGATAGCTCAAAGTTGCTTTAATTTGCATTTCTCTACTCAATAATGATTTAGAGCATCTTCATAGGATTATAGAGAGCATTGATTAATTAATCTGAAAGCTCCCTGTTCATATCCTTTGACTATCAGTCGAGGAACCATTTGTTTTCTTATAAATTTGACTCAGTTCTCTATATTTTTAAAAAATGAGGACCTTGTTAGAGAAATTTGCTATAAGTATTTTTTCACAGTTAAGATAACTATGTATTTCCCTCCATCCTATTTCCCCCATTTATCCTATTCTCTCTCTCTCCTTTCACCCTGTCCCTCCTCAAAAGTGTTTTGCTTCTGACCACTGCCTACCCCAAAAAAGCAATCCCTTCTATCAGTCCCCATCTCCTTCTTTCATCCACTTCCCTCCTACTTTCTTATAGGTTAGGACAGATTTTTATACCTGAGTGTGTCTATATTGTTCTCTCTTTGAGAAAATTCTAATAAGAATAAGGTTCAAGTACTCCCCACCTTTATGTCCCCTATCTTCCTCTCCACTGTAAAAGGTATTTGTGTCTCTTTTATGTGAAATTGACTCCATTCTGCCTCTCCATTCCCTCTTCAAACAGTGTATTTCTTTTTATCACCCCTTAACTTTTTTATATCACTATATTCAACTTATACCCAAGCCCTCTCCCTATGTATGCTCACTTTTTATTAATGACAAAAATTTTTAGAAGTTATAGGTATCATCTTCCAATGTAGAGATGTAAATAGTTTAACCTTATTGAATCCCGTATGATTCCTCTTTCCCGTTTATCTGTTCATATTTCTCTTGAGTCTTGTATTTGAAAGTAAATTTTCTATTCATCTCTATTTTTTTCATCAGAAATGCTCAAAAGTCCTCTATCCATTTTTCCCATGGAAATATTATACTTAGTTTTGCTGGGTAGATGATTTTCAGTTGTAATCCTAGCTCCTTTACCCTCTGGAATAACACATTCCTTTAATGTAGAAGCTGCCAAGCCTTATGTTATCCTGACTGTGGCTTCATAATACTTGAACTATTTCTTTTAGGCTGCTTACAATATTTTCTTCTTGAAAGACTTGAGAACTCTGGCATATTTATAATATTCCTAGGAGTGTTCATTTTCAGATCTCTTTCAGAAAGTGATCAGTGTATTATTTCAATTTCTCTTTTACCCTATATTCTGGAATATCAGTTTTCCTTGGTAATTTCTTGCAAGATGATGTCTAGGCACTTTTTTTTTAACAGAGTTCTCAGGTAGCCCAATAATTTTAAAATTATCTTCCTTTGAATGGCTGAGCAAATTTTGGCATATGATGATGGTGTAATTCTATTATGCTATAAGAAGTGATGAATAGGATGATTTCAGAAAGAGCTGGAAAGACCTACATGAACTAATACAGAGTGAAATAAGCAGAACCAGAAGAATATTGTACACAGTAACAACAATATTATAGGATGAACAGCTGTGAAAGATTTAACTATTCTCAGCAATACAATGATCTAGGAAAAATCTGGAGAATTTATGACAAAGAATGTTATTCACCTCCAGGGAAAGAACTAGTATAGTCAGAATGAATCAAAGCATATAATCTTTCACTTTAGTTTACTTTGGGGTTTTGGGTTTAGAAGAGTATTCATTGTTGTAAGAGATAAGTTTTGCATGATAATATATTTATATATTTATAACTCAGATGAAAATGCTCACTGTCTCTGAGAAGGGGGAAGGAAGAAATGAAGAGGGACTATTAGTGTCTTATAACTTCAGAAAACTTATGTAGAAAATTATTATTCCATCTAATTGGCATAACAATATCTTTTTAAAAAGTAAATTATTTCCCCTTGATCTATTTTCCAGATAATTTGTTTTCATTGAGGTATTTCACATCTTCTGGTGTTTTTTTTTTATTCCTTTGATTTTGTTATTTTTGTTTCTTCATGTCTCTTGGAGTCATTAGCTCCCACTTGCCCAATTCTGTTTTTCAGAAATTATTTTCTTCAGTAAGTTTTTGTACCTCCTTTTCCATTTGGTCAATTCTACTTTTTAAGGAGTTCTCTTCAGTGCATTTTTATGGGGTTTTTTTCCATTTGGCAAATTCTGATTTTAAAGGATTTCTTTTCTTCCATGGATTTTTGTACCTATTTTGCTATTTAGCCTATTCATTTTTTTCAGTATTTTTGTGCCCCTTTTCCCAAGTTGTTGATTTTTTTTCTCAATTGTTTTATATCACTCTCATTTCTTTCCCCAGTTTTTCTTCTATCTCTCTTATTTGTTTTTTTTTTTTAAGTATAAACCTTATCTTCTACCTTAGTATTAGTTCCAAGACAGAAGAGTGGCCAGAACTAAGCAATAGGGGTTAAGTGACTCACTCAGGGTCACACTGCTAGGTAGTATTTGAATGTAGTTTTGAATCCAGGTCCTCACAAATCCCACCTTGTCACTTTATCCACTCTACTACCTAGCTGCCTCTTATTTGATTATTCAAAATTTTTTAACCTAATTTTTGGTCTCTGTAAATTCTCAGTTCTTTCAAAGGGGCATGATCTAACAAAAGATGAGTTTATTTCTCTCCTAGAATGTGCTTTGGGCTCTGAGCAACTGCAAGCTCTATTTTCACCCCTGGAAAAGTGACCAGGGCCCCTGCTTCCTTGCATCCTCAAACTTTGGTATACTAATGTTCTTCCTAGGCTTTGGCCTAGGACTATGATCCTGATTTACATATGGGCAATGCAACATAGTCCTGCACCTAGTCCCAGCAAAGTAATCTATAATCTTCTTTTGATCTATCGTTTGACCTCCCTTATCCCCCCCTGGATTGAGAACTCTGGAAACCACTGCTGCTGATTCAGTTGCTCCCAAGATCTGCTGCTAGTTTGCCTAGCATGGCCTGTTTTGGACTGCATTCCATTCACACCTCAGTGTGACAGACATTTCCTGTCAACCATCTGAGCTGTCTTAGGCTAGAGAATTGCTTCACTCTATCATTTAGTGGGTTCTGCCCCACTAGAATTCATTTTAAGGTATCTCCCAAATGCACTGAAATTTGGGAGAGCTCAGACAAGCCTCTCCCTTTTCCACACCATCTTAGCTCCACCACTAGATAATTACAAATAATAAGAAAATGCAGAATGCAAACCAGAGTCTTTTATGTGTAAAAATAAAATTGAATGATATGAATTCCCTGTCAAAAGACTAAGAGTTACAGACTAAATAGAAATATAGGTGAGAAATTTATTTGGTATTTTAGAAGGAAAGGGATTTTCTCTTGCATCATATATCCCAGTGAATTCCAACTACAGAAGAGAATTAGTTTTGTAAAACTATAAGGAAAAAGAGGAATAAAACAGAATATAAAGTTTTTATCTCAATTGTAAAAAAGATAATGTCCAAATTTGATGATTTAAGGATTTGTTAAATTCAAAAAATTGTTTTAAAAATTGTTTAAACAAAAATAACATTTGAAAAATATTAATTGCAAATATGATAGATAAAAGCTATAATTTATATTTTAAAACTTTAAAATGAACAGTGAATAACTTTTAGTAAACATTGGATAAATTGTCATTAGATGAACAGATAATTTTATATTTTTTAGTTTTCTTTATGCCTTTTATTTTGATATCACATTAATTTCCATGTATCTTTCCCTCTCCTAGCATACTTTCCTTTATATCAAAGACTTTCAAAAGTCATATAACACCTGTAAAACTGACATTTCAATCACATTTAATAGATAATGCAATATTTCATAACAATAATCTCCCACCTTTCCACTTAAATAGGGAATTATATTTTGTCATCTCTTCTCTGACATCATATTTATTCTTTGCCACAAATAGTAAAAATGAAGAGCTTGGTAGAACCTTTTATGCCTCAGATAAAATGAGAGGAGCAGGGTTAGCAATCATGATCCCACACAAGGCAACAATAAAAATCATGGTATGTATACTACAGAAGCAAATGAACCCATTAGCCTAATGTTTTAATAAAACCAAAAACCTCAGTCACTGGGGTGAGACTCATTATTCTATAAAAACTTCTGGGAAATCTGGAAAGCAGTCCAGCAGAAATTATATGGTTACATAACATATAAAATGTCACATCATAAACACACTGTTAGAATAAGAAAAGACATTTCCATCTCATCCTTTGAGGAGATGGGAGGTTCACAAATGTGGCACATTGCATATATTTTCAGACTTCTTTGATGAATCCATCAATTCAGTTGATCTTTTTTTTTTTGTCTTTTAAAAAAAAATTTTTTGGATAGCTCTCTGGGAAGGGAGGAGGATATTGGGGGAAACCATGATGATCATAGGCATCAATAAAAACTTATTTTAAAAAAAGGAAAATAAGTGTTGGTTGATTAAAAAATAAAATAAAATCTGTGAAAAATAAAAATAAGAATATGCATAATTAAAAGAGAAATAGGAAATCTACATTTTAAAAGCACCACAGATAATGAAAAAGCATCACTATTAAATATACATACATTGAATAGCATAGCATCTAAGAAAATTAAGGAAAAACTAATTGAAATTGAAAACAAAACTATAAAAGTTCATCAATTCATCATTTTAGGATTAGTGTAGAGAAATTTAAAAAACATCAACTATGAAAGAAGTTAAGGATGTGAAGAGAGTTTTACAAATTTAAATTGAATAGACCTCTAGAAGTTACTGAATAGAAATTGTAGAAAGTGTATATATATTTCAGCTTTGCTTGAAACTTTACAAATTTGACCATATGCTAAGACATTTAAAAAAATGTAAGCAAAAAATTTTAATTTATCCTTTAATGTCTAAAGCATACTAAAAATAGCAGTAAATAATCAGAATTTGAAGAAAGGATTCAACAATGGGTAAAGACTAAATGATGGTAGAATGTCTGGGCCTGGAGTCAAGAAGATGGGAGTTCAAAGGTGACTTCACACACTGAACCTTAGGTAAATTACTTAACGTGTGATCTTAGGCAAATTATTTAACTTCTAGTTGCTTCTGTATCCTCAGCTGCAAAACACAGATAAAAATAGCACCTAGGGTTAGAATGAGAATTAAATGAAACAAGTAAACTGCTTAGCACAATGCCAGGTACGTAGAAAGTTCTTTATAAACATTAGTCATTAGCATTATTATCTCTCTAAGCATAGCATTTTATACAATGTACGGCCCAGCTATCTTACCTATAGACTCAATAAAAAAATTTTGAAATAACTTTAGTAAAGTAGGATATATACATCAAACAAATTAATCATCAAAATTTCTATGTCTTATATAGGTAGGAAGTAGTGTATATGTGTAATTATATGTGTAATTATTCTTGATTCTACTTACTTTGCATAGTAGTAGTAGTAGTAGTAGTAGTAGTAGTAGTAGTAGTAGTAGTAGTAGTAGTAGTAGTAGTAGTCTCTGGGTAACCGAGGATGACTATTGTCTTTCTGTGTTTTTGTGCACAAAGACACTTGTGCATGAAGATTTAAGTGGAAAAGTCGTTGCACAGAGACAGTCCCACTCTCTCGGCGTTGGAAGCCTGGGTCCAGTGGCACGAAAAGTCATTACACCTGGAGACTTCCTCAGCTACATTGGATGACCATGTTGTCCTTTGTGCTCTGACACTCCCTGAGCACTCCACAGTGCTTTGCTGCGTCGCCATCTCAGCCGTTGAACCATCTTATTGGTTTCTTCTGTCTGTTCAGCCAAAGCAGTCTTCACATGCTGGGTGAGCAAAGCCCTGGTTCACCAGGGGTCCACAATGACCCGATGGCTACCCTCACAAGGTTTAGCCAGCCTGTCGAAGCCGTTCCCCGGGGTGTGGCCGCTGCCGCATGCTAGCAGCTACTAGAAGCCACAAGTGAGAGCTGGGTGTCAGGTGAGGGTCAGAGGCTGGAGAGCTGCCCTAGGAGGGCACGACAAGCCCTCCATACCAGAGATATTACTCCTCCCTGAGCACCCCATACACTTTGCATAACACTTGTATATACAAACTTTCTTTTGTTAATCTTAATTACTAATATTCATAATTTCTTATGGTAAAATATTCCCTTATGTTCAAATGCCATAATTTGATCAGCCATTTTGCAATTAGTGGACATCTACTTTGTTTCCATTACTCTTTTCCTATGACAAAAAGCGCTGCTAGAAATATTTAGGTGATTAGGGGACCTTTTCCTCTGTCTTTCATTTCCCTGGGATATGTGCTAAGAAGTGGGTTTCTTATTTCAAAGGGATGTATAACAGTGACTTTTCTTACGTGATTTCAAAGTCATTGAGAGCGCTTGGACCAATTGGCAACTTCTCCAATAGATTGTTGGTCTATCTGCTCAACAGATCATTTAGCACTGGATATTTCTCTCCTTTATTATTTTTGCTACTTGGAAGAATGTGAGGTATTAGTTTATTTTGCATTCCTCTTATTATTAGTGATTAGGTATATTTCATATGGTTATTTACTTTATTTTCTGAAATATATTTTTTTGATAGAACATTTTGTTCTTAAAATAAACATGTATTAATTCCTTTTGGTTTTTTTCCATCTATATGATTAACAAAAGAGAAAAAGAGATTACCTGGATATGCAGTTAAAAAAGTTAAAAACTGACAAATTACTGCTTCCAAAAAAAACATAAAAGAAGAAATTACTTAGATCAAAGGAGAAATGAAAGTTTTTCTTGAAAAAAAATTAATAAAATAAAGAAGTAGTATTTTTAAAAAGTTTCATTAATGCCTTTGTTATGATAGACATTATAATTATCCTACCCCACTTAGCCTGGTTAATTTTCCCTCAATTATTGGGTATATTTTAATTTTTATGATGATTATATATTTTGCAATCAAATCTGTCAGAAAATTATTAGATTAAAAATATTTCAGTGATTCTTTTGTTGCAAATCTAATTTCCACTATTATCCATTAATTTAGATACCAATTTATTGTTGGAGCAGCACATAATAAGCATGTTCACTTGTATTTTATTCATTCTATTATTAAAATGTTTCCAGGACCTAAAATGTGCCAGGCATTTAAACACTGTTCTAGACATGTCAAGTAATATGGCTCCAAAAAAATCCATATAATTTATCATCTATATATTTTATGTATTTTTTTCATATCTGATATTATTACACTCTAGAAATATCCATTCATTTTTTTTATCAAGTTCTGGTGTTAAGCCATGTGCAACACATAATTTACTACTGAACATAATTTACTATTGAATATTATCTTTCTTGATTATTTAGGTATTCTACACCTGTACTTTGTGATTATAGCTTACTCATTAAAAAATATAGTACAACAAAAATATTCATAGCTGTGCTCTTTGTGGTGGCAAAAATTGGAAAATGAGGGGATAATTCAAGGAATGGCTGAACAAATTGTGGTTTATGTTGGTGATGGAATACTATTGTGCTCAAAGGAATAATGAACTGGAGGAATTCCATGTGAACTGGAACAACCTCCAGGAATTGATGCAGAGTGAGAGGAGCAGAACCAGGAGAACATTGTACACAGAGACTGATACACTGTGGTACAATCGAATGTAATGGACTTCTCCATTAGTGGTAACGCAGTGATCCTGAACAACTTGGAGGAATCTATGAGAAACACCACTATCCACATCCAGAGGAAACACTGTGGGAGTAAAAATACCAAAGAAAAACAACTACTTGAATACATGGATTGAAGGCATATTGTTGGGGATGTAGACTCTAAATGAACATCCTAGTACAAACAACAACATGGAAATGGGTTCTGATCAAGGACACATGCAATACCCAATGAAATTGTGTGTTGGCTGAGGGAAGAGTGGGTGGAGGGGAGGGAGGGAAATAATGTGATTATTGTAACCAAGGAATAATGTTCTAAATTGACTAAGTAAACTTATTCAAATGGAAAAAAAAAAAATATATATATATATATATATAGAGAGAGAGAGAGTACAAGGTGGGCAGCTGGGTGGCTCAGTGGATTGAGAGTCAGACCCAGAGATGAAAGGTCCTGGGTTCAAATCTGACATCAGACACTTCTAGCTGTGTGACCTTGGGCAAGTCACTTAACCCCCATTGCCTAGCCCTTACCACTCTTCTGCCTTAGAACCAATACCCTGTATTGATTCTGAGACAGAAGGTATGGGTTAAAAAAAACCCATATATATACATATATATGTATAGTACAAGGAAAACCTTTAATATAATTCAGTTTCATGATCCAATGAAATTAAGGATATCTTTATTAAGTAAGAATTTATCTTGATTGATTTAATCAGAAGTATGAACTAGGCAAACACACAGCTTATGCATTTCGATTCAAGGAATATCAACTAGATATATAAGAAATATGTTAGAATTGGTTGATGGACCTGGTCATATACTATGGCACTTATATAAAAAAAAGAAGCTTATCTGGAATTGAAGGACTGTGTTAGAATTGAACCTTAGTGATAGTGTCTAGTCAAATCCCTGAGAAGCAATTCATATACCATATTTTGTTTAGTTTTTCCTCAATATGTAGATAAGATCTTAGTTATTAGTTTTTTATTACTAAAAAAAGAACTATAATATGTGTTGTCTATATAAAAATATATGCTATGGGGAGATATAACTGTTAAAGGGTATGCATATTTAGTGGCTTTTGGAGAATAATTCCAAATTGCTTTCCAAAATGGTTGGATGCATTCATAGCTCTGCCAGTATATTAATATGCTTGTTTTCCCCTAAGCCCTTCAACATTCAACATTTTCCTCTTTTGTCATCTTTGCCAATCTGCTAGGTATGAGATAGAACCTCATAAGTTTAAAAAATTTGTATTTCTTGAATTGTTAATAATTGGAATAATTTTTCATGTAGTTGTTGATAACTTACATACCTTTCTTTGAGAACTGTTTATTCATGTATCTTCCCACTTATTAACTCAACTTTTATTCTTAAAAATTTGAATCATTTCTCAGTTGTGCTGAAGTTTTTTTTTCCCTCTCCAAAAAATATTATTTGTTATATGAAGTGACTCTCTGGGAGGGGATAGAGGAAAGATACATAGAATACTATGGTGACACAAGAAATAAAATAATTTTTAAAAAATCTATTGAAAATAAAATTAAGTAATTTGAATTAGTTCTTTAATACCTTGGATATAGTACATTTATCAGAGAAACTTACTACAAATATTTTTCCCCTGAATAAGTTAATTTAAGTAGTATTGCCATTTTTATTACATTACCTCAGACTATTCATGAGCAATTAATACTTCTCCAATTATTTAGGCTTGCATTTGTACATGAAGTATTTTACAGTTGCATACATATAATTCCTGGGTCTCATTGTAGAGAAACAACCAAGTATTTTATGTTTTCTATAGTTACTTTGAAAGGAATTTTTATTTCTATTTTTTTCTACTTGGTTTTAATTGTAACATAGAGGAATGCTTATGATTTTGTGCATTTGTTTTGGTATCCTATAATTTTTCTGTATATGTTATTTCAATTAATTTTGGTCATGTTGAATTTCTAAGTAATCACATCATCTAGAAAAAGGGATAATTTTGTTTTCTCTTTGCATGTGCTTATTCTGTTAATTTTTCTTTCTTGTCTAATTGGAAGCTGATAGGTGATATAGTACATAATCGTGTTGGACTTAGAGTTAAGAAGAACAGAGTTCAAATCCTAATTCTATACTTAATAGCTCTTTGCCCTGAAGTCACAATTTCTCCATTGGCAAAATGAGGATAATAAGGGTAAACACCTAGAGTGTTGTGAGAATTAATGAGACAACATGTTTAGTGCTTTGCAAATCTTAAAGCACCATATTAATGCCTTTATTATTGTTATGATTTATTACTGCATTAGTTAATATTTCTAGCATGACATTGAAAGGAGTACGAATAGATGGCAGAGTGAGTAGAGACATGCCTGATCTCATCCAAATTCCCCTCCAAACCACTTTGGAACAAGACCTCTTACTGAATTATGGAACAGTGAAGCAGGTTTCCAACCCAGAAAAGCTTGAAGGCTGAGCAGAAAAGGGTTAGTGTCCCTGAAGTAGGAGGGGAGCACAGTCTGGAGCAGGTGACTTGAACAGAGGAAGACCACACTGCAACATGGGAAGGATGAGGCCCAGCTCCCACAGCAGGGAGGCCACCACCAGGTCCAAGCTACCAGTGAGGCTCCACTATCAGTAAGGATCAGCAGAGTGACTTTAACCAGACCTAAATCTCTGGAAGGACAATGCCTAAACCCCCAAGCCACCAGAAATATCCCCTACTGTTCAAGCTAGCAGCAAGACCCCATCCCCAGTAAAAGCCAGGAATGGGCCCTCCCCACGGGTATTAACCTGAAATGAGGCTCCTCCATCAGGAAGGTCTCTTACTGTTAAAGCTAGCAACAAGGCTCTGCACCAATTAACTCCCACCCCCAATATAAGCCAGCAGGTAGGCCTCAAGGCTCATGTAAGCTAAAAGCAAAGCTTCTAGCCCCTCATTAAACCTTGGGACAGTGCCTTCTCCAACCCAGCAATAGAGCCCAACTTTTATGCTTTTACATATAGTGAAAATTTATATAATAAACTGTAATAATTAAAATGGATTTGACAAATATAAGAATTTTTAAAAATTGTGGTAGCTGTTTATGATAATTAAATATTAAGTCATGAATCTGTTAGTAGCTTTAGTAGCTTTATTACAGCAAAGTAGTGATAGTAAGAGAGGGAAATGTAAGAAGGAGGTAGAAAATATTGCCTAGCTAAAACTGCCCTAAGGTTGGGTTGCCTCCAGACCAAATGGGAATCTGAATACAAATCTCACCAGCCCATGAAAGTATCTCCAACCATGCATTTCAATAACCAAAGACCAATGCAGAAGAGGCTGAGCCACAAAGGGCAATCTTTCACACCAAGGAGGCAAGAATCTTACCAGGGGAAGCGTTCCTTCTCAGCCCAAAGCTCCAACTCAAAAAGCTAAATCTTCAACAGAATCCAAAGTCCGAATCAGAAAGCCAAAATCCAAAGCCCCAAAAGATGCTGAGCCATCCAAGAGCTCGATCTGCTGAGATGCCAAAAGACCTCAAAGAATCTCACCAGAGATCATGCCAAGGAGGCAAAAGACCAGAAAAAGAACCCCCAGGGTCCCAGAGGCTCCCCCTTATATACAGTTTTCTCCACACATCAGCTTTCCTCCTCACATCTCAGGAATCAATCACAGTCTCCCAACTGCTTGATTACATGGGTTAAGGGGGATATGAGTGGAGATGTAGACTCTAAATGATCGCCCTGGTGCAAATATCAACAACATGAAAATAGGTTCTGATCAAGGACACATGTAAAACCCAGTGAAATTGCATGTTGGCTACGGGAAGGGATGGAGGGAGGGGAAGGAGGGAAAGAATATGATTCTTGTAATCAAGGAATAATGTTCTAAATTGACTAAATAAAGCTTTAAAAAATAAAAATAAAAAGATAGAACTGATCAAAAGGAAAAATAAGTAAAGAAGTTCATAAAATATAATTCCTTAAAAATTAGAATTGGGTAGAGGTAGTTAGGTGGCTCAGTGAATTAAGAGTCAAACCTAGACAAGGAAAGTTCAGGGTTCAAAGCTAGCATCAGACACTTCTTGTGTGACCCTGGGCAAGTCACTTAACTCCCATTGCCTAGTTAGCCCTTACCATTCTTCTGAGTTAAAACCAATACTTAGTATTAATTTTACCATGGAAGATAAGAATTAAAAAAAAATAGAATTGGAGAAGTGGGAGCTAATGTCTCCATAAAACATTAAGAAACAATCAAACTAAAACAAAAGGAGAAGAAAAAAATAGAAGAAAATGGAAAAATTCTCATTGGAAAAATCACTGGCCTGGGGAAAAAATGGAGAGACAATTTAAGAATTATTGGACACTCTGAAAGCTATGATCAAAAAATAACCTGGACATCATATTTCAAGAAATTATCAAGGAAAACTGCCTTGATAATCCTACGATAAGAGAGTAAAATAGAAATCAAAAGAATCCAATGATCACCTCCAGAATGAGATCCCAAAATGAAAATCCCAGGAATATTATAGCCATGTTCCAGAGGTCCCAAAAAGAAAATACTAAAAGCAGCCAGGAAGAAACCTGTACATGATTTAGATATAAAGGGTGATATCATAAACAAAATAGGGGAGCATGGAATAGTTTACCTGTCAGATCTCTGAATAATGGAAGAAGTTATGAACAAATAAGTGTTACATTAAAAATTTGATAAATTTTATTATGTTAAATTTAAAAGCTTTTGTAGAAACAAAACTAATGCAGCCAAGATTAGAAGGAAAGCAGAAAGCTAGGGAAAACATTCAATAAGTATCTCTGATAAAGCTCATTTCTTAAATACATAGAGAAGAAAGTCAAAATAGAAGTCATTCTCCAATTTACACATTTAAAGAATATGGCCATTTTTTTAGATTAAAAAAACCAAAATTATCTATAGTCATATGAAAAATTCTTACCTTCTGTATTCTACGGCAGAAGAGTGGTAGGGGCTGGACAATTGGGGTTAAATGACTTGCCCAGGGTTGCACAGCTAGGAAGTATCTGAGATTGTATTTGAAGCTAGGACCTCCTTTCTCTAGGCTTGTCTCTAGACACTCTTGATTAGAAAAAAAAACAAATTAAAAAATTTCTGACATACTACCTTACACCTATCAGATTGGCCAATGTGACAAAAAAAGGAAAATGATAAATGTTGGAGATTGTGGGGAAATAGGACATGTACAATGTTGGTGGAGTTGTCATCTGATCCAGCCATTCTGGAGAGCAATTTGAAACTATGCTCAAAAGGCTCTAAAATTGTGCATACCCTTTAATTCAGCAATATCACTAGCAGGTCTATATCACAAAGAGTTGGTTTTTTTAAGGGGATAGGTAGGACTTATTTACATAAAAATATTAATAGCAATTCTTTTTGTTGTAGCAAAGAATTGGAAACTGGATGGTTGTCCATCAATTGGGGAATGGCTGAACAAATTGTGGTATATTATTTTAATGGAATACTAGTTTGCTATAAAAAATGATGAGCAGGATGATTTCATAAAAACCTCGGAAGGCTTACATGAACTGATGCAAAGTGAAGTGAATAGAATCAGAAGGATATTGTACATAGTAACAGCAATATTTTGAAATGATGCAAAGTAAGGTGAACAGAACCAGAAGAACATTGTAAATAGTAACAGCAGTATTTTTTTATGAGTTAACTCTGAATGGCTTATTCTCAGCAAAACAGTGATCCACAACAATCCTAGAGAATCATGATGAAAAATGCCATCTGCCTGAAAAGAAAGAACTTATGGAGTTTGAATGCAGACCAAAATGATGTACAGTGGTACCTTGACACATGAATTTAATTTGTTCCACAGCCAAGCTCATAACTCAATTTGCTACAGTGTCAAATCGAATTTCCCCATTTAAATTAATGGAAACGCAATGAATCCTTTCTGGCCCAAAAACACACACACACAAATTTTTTGTTTTATATACTTTTAAATATGAAAATGTACTTTTAAAATAACAAATAAATAGATTTATAGATAATAAGAAAGAATGTAAAGACACAAACTTGCTTATGAAATGTTATTTACCTTCAAAGTCAGGTGAAGATGCTGATGGAGAGGGCTTGAATTTCATGCACTATTGCTTAACATAACTTACTCTCTACACATGATAATGTGTGAAACAAGTGGCACTACACAGCTCCAATGCAGACCGGTTGCAATTTTTTCTGTGTGTGTCTTTTCAATAAACTGTTTAATTTTTTCCCAAACCCTGAACATTTCCTTAATCTCATGTGTACTGATTACCTCATCCATCTCAGGCTCCTCCATACTAATTTCCTGCAACACCTCCTTATGCTGCTGTAACTCCTTCAATTCCTCCATCATCAGGACCCATGGTTAAAAGTTAAGAAATTTGCCCAAAAAAACTGATAATAAAGACAAAAATAAAGAAGACAACAAAAGCAATTCTATATAGATGCTCACAAGGCCAGATAAATAGCTTTGTGTAACTTGTGAAATTGAACATTTGGCAGGCTATCTAGTGGAGGGTGGCAGAAGCTGGTGATTCAAATATCTGCTGTGACTTACAACAAGAAAATCCCAATCATGACTGCTCCTATCTCAAATTGCTTGTTACTTAAGGTGCTCATGTTTCAAGGTACTGCTGTATTTCACTTCTTTCTTTCTTTTTTCCTTAGAGATCTTTTCCACAAATTGGCTAATATGAAAAACTTTTTTACATGATTGCACATGTAAAATCTATATCAGATTACTTACCTTCTCAGGGAAGGGTGAGGAGTGGTTGGGAGTGAGGGGGGAAATGAGGGAAAAAATTTTTAACTAAAAAAAATGTTTTCAATGAATATTAAAAATTGTTTTTAACATATGATTGATCACATGATTGGATGGACATATGATTTAGGATGTTGGCTTTAAGTGATCACTCTATTGCAGATATTAATAATATGGAAATAGGTTTTGAACAATGATACATGTAAAACCCAGTGGAATTGCTTAAAGGCTCAGGGAGAAGGGAGAGAGGAGGGGAAGGGAGGGAAAAAACATGAATCATATAACCATGGAAAAATATTCAAATTTAATTAATAAATTATAATAAACTTATAAATCAAAAATTGTTTTTAGGTGTAATTGGGGGAAAATAAAAATATATAATTTTAAATAGTGGTAGTGATAATGGACATGTTTGTTTTACCCCTATTGGAAAGCCTTCACATCTTTCTCATTACATGTAGTATTTATTCTTAGTCTTAGATATTATTTACTTTATTCATGAAAGGTCCATTAATTCCTATGCTTTCTAATGTGATTTAAAATGGATGTTGAATTTTATTTCAAGTATTTTCAATTTCAATCTCAAGGGGGAAGCTGGGTAGCTCAGTGGATTGAGAGCCAGGCCTAGAGATGGGAGGTCCTAGGTTCAAATCTGACCTCAGACACTTCTCAGCTGTGACCCTGGGCAAGTCACTTAATCCCCTCTTACCACTCTTCTGCTTTGGAACCAATTCACAGTATTGATTCCACGATGGAAGGTAAGGGTTTGGAAAAAAAAAGTATTTTCAATATCTACTGATAGAAATAGGTTGTTTTAATTATTTGTTATTAATATGGTTTAAGTTTATTGTTTCACTTATATTAGTAGTAATATCTAGCATTTGTATTGTATTTTAAGGTTTGCAAAGTGTGCTTTACATGCTACCTCATTTGATCTTCTTAACAATCCTAAGAGGTAAGTGATGTTATTTTCTCCCTTTTGCAAATAGAAAAGGTAAAGAAAAGAGAAGTTAAGAGGCTAAGTCCACAATCACACAGCTAATGTCTGAAAAAGGACTTGAAATCAGTTTTTCCAGATTCCATGTCTAGCCTTTTTGTTCACTGATTTGTTTTTACTTTTAACTCTGAATTCCTGGATTAAATCCTAGTCAGAATATATAATCTTTCCAATATGCTGTTGCAGCCCATTTTAAATTTTTTAATTTAATGTTATTTATCAATGTTTACTGAATATATTAGTCTGTAATTTTCTTTCTTTGATTCAACTCTCCCTGGTTTAGGTAACATGATCATATTTGTGTAATAGAATGAGATGGCAAGTGTGCTTTCATTTCCTATTATTGCAAATAGTTTGTGTAATATCAGAATTCCTTGAATTTTTGATAGAATTAACTTTAGTGCATCTGACCCTGGAAATTTTTTGTTGGAAATTCATTTCAATTAATTTTTAAAATATTTAGTTGTTTAAGAAATTTGTTTCTTCTTTTGTTAATCCAAGTATTTAATATTTTATAAGCATTAATATATTTCCTCTAAATTGTAAAGTTACATACAAATGAGCATAATAGTTTTTTTTATTTTTTCCTTTGTTTACTCCTGAGTTGCTGTATATACTATTTTTCATTTTTGATATGAACAAATTGGTTTTTCTCTCTTGTAAAAATCAGAGTAACTAACTGTGAAGAAAGGTAGCTTCGCACTACCAGATCTCAAACTGTATTACAAAGCTATAATCATAAAAACAAGCTAGTATTTGCCAAGAAATAAAATGGTAGGTCAGTGGAATAGACTAGATACACATTACATGGTAAAAATGATCACAATGATTTAGTTTTTGATAAACTAAAGGATCCAAACTTTTGGGACAAGGATTCACTATTTGACAAAACTGCTGGGAAAACTAAAGCAAATTGACAAGCCTCGGCGTTGATTTACATAGCATACCATAGATAAGGTCAAAAAGAAGACATAATTTTCCAACACAGCTCAGCAGCAAGAACTAGAAAGAGAAATCCCATTCAAACTTACCTTAGACAAAATAAAATACTTAGGAATATATCTCCCCAGTCAAACACAGGAACTATATGAACACAGCTACAAAACACTTTCCACACAATTAAAACTAGACTTGAACAATTGGAAGAACATTAACTGCTCATGGGTAGGACGAGCCAATATAATAAAAATGACCATCCTACCCAAACTCATCTATCTATTCAGTGCCATACCCATGGAACTTCCAAAAATTTTTTTTACTGATGTAGAAAAAACCATAACAAAGTTCATTTGCAAGAACAAAAGATCAAGGATATCCAGGGAAATAATGAAAAAAATACAAAGGAGGGGGGCCTTGCAGTCCCAGATTTCAGACTATATTTTAAAGCAGCGGTCATCAAAACAATTTGGTACTGGCTAAGAGACAGAAAGGAGGATCAGTGGAATAGATTGGGGGCAAGCGACCTCAGCAAGACAGTATATGACAAACCCAAAGATCCCAGCTCTTGGGACAAAAATCCACTATTTCATAAAAACTGCTGGAAAAATTGGAGGACAGTGTGGGAAAGATTAGGTTTAGATCAACACCTCACACCCTACACCAAGATAAATTCAAAATGGGTGAATGTCTTGAACATAAAGAAGGAAACTATAAGAAAATTAGGAGAACACAGAATAGCATACATGTCAGACCTTTGGGAAGGGAAAGACTTCAAAACCAAGCAAGACTTAGAAAGAGTTACAAAATGCAAAATAAATAATCTGGAATACATCAAATTAAAAAGTTTTTGTACAAACAAAACCAATGTAACCAAAATCAGAAGGGTAGCAACAAATTGGGAAACAATCTTCATAAAAACCTCTGAAAAAGGTTTAATTACTCAAATTTACAAAGAACTAAATCAATTGTACAAAAAATCAAGCCATTCTCCAATTGATAAATGGGCAAGGGACATGAACAGGCAGTTCTCAGCCAAAGAAATCAAAACTATTAATAAGCACATGAAAAAGTGCTCTACATCTCTTATAATCAGAGAGATGCAAATCAAAACAACTCTGAGGTATCACTTCACACCTAGCAGATTGGCTAACATGACAGCTATAGAAAGTAATGAATGCTGGAGGGGATGTGGCAAATTGGGGACACTAATTCATTGCTGGTGGAGTTGTGAATTGATCCAGCCATTCTGGAGGGCAATTTGGAACTATGCCCAAAGGGTGATAAAAGACTGTCTGCCCTTTGACCCAGCTATAGCACTGCTGGGTTTGTACCCCAAAGAGATAAGAAGGAAAAAGACTTGTACAAGAATATTCATAGCTGCACTCTTTGTGGTGGCCAAAAATTGGAAAACGAGGGGATGCCCTTCAATTGGGGAATGGCTGAACAAATTGTGGTATATGTTGGTGATGGAATACTATTGTGCTAAAAGGAATAATAAAGTAGAGGAATTCCATGGAGACTGGAACAACCTCCAGGAAGTGATGCAGAGCGAAAGGAGCAGAACCAGGAAAACATTGTACACAGAGACTGATACATTGTGGTACAATTGAAGGTGATGGACTTCTCCATTAGTGGCAATGCAATGTCCCTGAACAATCTGCAGGGATCTAAAAAATACTATCCACAAGCAGAGGATAAACTGTGGGAGTAAAAACACCGATGAAAAGCAACTGCTTGACTACAGGGGTTGAGGGGATATGACTGAGGAGAGACTCTAAATGAACACTCTAATGCAAATACTAACAACAGGGAAATGGGTTTGAGTCAAGAACACAGGTGATAACCAGTGGAATCATGTGTCAGCTATGGGAGAGGGAAAGGTGGTGGGAGGGGCGGCAGGGAGGAAAAGAAAATGATCTTTGTTTCCAGTGAATAATGTTTGGAAATGACCAAATAAAATAATGTTTAAAATTAAAAAAAAAGAAGACATAATTTTATCATAAAGAGTAATATCATAAGCAAATTATAGGGGAGCATGAAATATTTTATCTGTCAGAGCTATGGATATTTATATTTTTAATAAGAATTTATGACCAAACAAGATATTGAGAGCATTATGGGATATAAGATGAATAATTTTCATTATTTCAAATTAAAAG
This sequence comes from Monodelphis domestica, assembly GCF_027887165.1. Lineage (NCBI taxonomy): Eukaryota > Metazoa > Chordata > Mammalia > Didelphimorphia > Didelphidae > Monodelphis > Monodelphis domestica. Next base: position 166,432,176 of record NC_077227.1, on the reverse strand, counting down.
TTTGTTTTTTTTCCTCCACAAGTAAAACCAATGTAGCGAGATTAGGAAGAAAGCAGGAAACTGGTGAGAATATTTTTACAGCAAATTTATCTGATAAGGGCCTCATTTCTCAAACATATAGAGAATTAAGTAAAAAATTGTAAAACTATAACTCCTCATTTGATAAATGGTCAAAGGATATGAACAAGTAGTTTTCGGGAAAAGAAATCAAAGCTATCTTTAATCAAATAGAAAAATGTTTTAAATCACTACTGATTAAAGAAATTCAAATGAAAACAACTCTGAAATACTGCTTCACCTATTAAATTGGCTAATATAAGAATAGGAAAATGACATGTTAGAGGGAATGTGGAAAATTGGGACAGTAATGCAATCTAGGTGGAATTGTGACCTGATCAAACCATTTTGGAGAATAATTTGGAACTATTCTGAAAAAAACTCTGAAATTGTGCCTCCCTTCTGGTCCCGCAATACCACTAAAAGATTTTTATCCTAGAGAGAGCAATATGTACAAAAATATTTATAGCACCTCTTTTTGTGATGGGAAAGAAATTGAAATCAAGAGGATGCCTATCAATCGAGGAATAGTTGAACATGCTGAGGTACATAATTATGATGGAAAACTTTTGTGCTATAAGAAATGATGAGCAGCATGATCTCAGAAAAACCTGGCAAGAATTAAATGAACTAATGCAAAGTGAAGCGATCAGAACCAGAAGAACATTGTATAGAATAACAGCAATAGTGTATGATTAGCAACTGTGAATGACTTATTCTCAGCAATGCAGTGATCCAAGACAGTTCAGAAGTTATGAAAAATGTTACCAAATCCAAGGAAAGAACTTATGATGTCTGAATGCAGAATTAAAGATACTTTAAAATTTTTCTTTATTTTTCAGGGTGAGGTGGTAGTGGTGGTGGTTGTGTGTATATATTTTGCAACATGGCTAATATGGAAATATATTTTATATGTCTGCATATGTATAGTCTATATAAAATTGCTTGCTTTCTCTCAGAGGGGATGGTGAGGGAGGAAGAGAATTTGAAACTCAAAATTTTTAAACAAGAAATATTAAAATTGTTTCTACATGTAATTGAGAAAAATAAAACAATTTTAAAAATCATAGTAGCTAACAATTAATCTTTTATTGTTTTCCCATTCTTTGTTTTATTTGTCAATTCAAATTTTTTTTGCTTTTGATTTTATTAACCACTTTAAATTTCAGAATTTCAGATTTGTTGTTCAATTGTGGATTTTTCTGTTATTATTGTGCTAGTTTTTTTGTTGTGTCCTCAGTTCATTGATTTTTTTTCTTCTTCTATAGATTCCTTCTATAGTCCTTTCTTTTACACGAATCCTATAAGTTTTGGCATGTTGTCTCTCATTATTATCATTTCAACTCATAAGATTTTTCCTAGTTTCCATAAGTTGTCGTTTGACTCACCAGGTCTTTAGAATTGACTTTTTTCAGTCTCAAATTACTTTTAAATTATTTCTCCAAAAGCCTTTTATTGAATTTTTATAGCATTGAGATCTACAAATAATGTATATAGTATTTTAACTTTTCTGCATTTTTGGGTGAGGTTTTTATGTCCCAGTATATTATCTGTTTTGGCAAAAGTTCCATGGATAGCGAAGAAATATATAAATTCCTTTTTATTCACATTCAATAATTGCCAAACATCTCTAATTTTTCTAAAGTTATATTCATGTCCTTATCTTCTCTCATGCTTATCTTTTGGTTAGATTTGGCCAGGTATGAAGGGGGTACTTTGAGGTCTTCTGCTATATGGTTTCACAATTTCCCTTTGATATTCAATTAATTTTTCATTTAAGTATTTAGATAACATTTGATTTCTATATATTAAATATTTATAAATTAATTATCCATGGTTCCTTTAAGCTTAATGTATTTACTATTTTCTATATTTACTATAGCCTTATCTAAAATTATCATTGCTATATTCAGTTTTTTCAATTCAGTTGGAACATAATTTTGCTGTAGCTCCTTATTTTAACTCCATGTGAATATTTATTTTGTTTCAAAGGTGTTTCATGTAAATAACATGGTTGAATGCTTTCTCAGTCATAATAATATGCTCTCATGTTTTATGTATGAGTTAATTTATTTCAAGTTTAGTTTTGAGTACTGCATATTTTCTTCCATCTTATCCTCTTGATTTTCTCTCCTCTTCCCACCCTCTTATTTATAAATACAATGAAAATGATAAGAGTTTGCTGAAAACATCATCTGCAAATTAAGCGGCCTATTTTTGTACAGTTGCCTCTCTTCTCTTCCCGTTGCCCTATCCCTGATCCCAGATTTTTACTCTCCTATTTTTTAAAAATCTTGGAATTTCTTTTGCTTATGAATATTTCTTTCTCTATCTTAGCTTCCCTCTTAAACCTGATTTCCCCTCCATTATTCTTATGTCCCTCCCATTTCTAGAGAGTGGAGATGAAGAAGACTCCTTGGACTGAAATATGAATAATCACAGTTAGGGGACATGTTATAGATCTGTGATGGGCAATCTTTTAGAACTTTTTATGGACTTTGTGCCATGCCCTACACCCCCCCCACTGGGTGCCAGTGCCCATTCCCCCCATTGTCCCTCCCCTCCCACTGCATGTGCCACTCCTTGACTGCATGCAGGGGTGTTGCCATCAATGTTCCATTTGGATACCAGTATGTATAAAAGTAGGACTGTTACCTGTGCAATTCACCCAGTGTGAAAGGAAATTCTTGGTTCTCTTTGTCTATTGAGTTTGCACTTGTGAAAACTGAATCCGTTGTTCTCTTTGCCTCCTTGGAGTTAACATTTTGGAATAACAATAACTTAAATACCCTTACTTAGTACCTCACAAGACTGAAGTCAGGATTAACTCTCTTTTGTCTGCTTTTGAATTAATTAACAAAAATGAATATACCCATACTTAATTCTAAAGTAAGGGAAGTCCATGAGCTCTTAGGAGGAGAGTTAACACCTTTAGAGGTGAGAAGTCAGAAGGATACTTGGAAGAGCTCCACCCTTTTTTAAAAAATCAAACAGCGAAACTTTTGAATTCTTTTTAGAGATCACACACTCAGAAACCTGTGAATCCAAAGGTGTGAATCCTAGGAGGAGAGCTGCCACCTTCAGAGGAGGAGAGGGGTAACAATTTTGGAAACTGTGATTGGCCCCTGTGAAGAGGGGTGGGGACAGGAAACCACCACAAAAGCCACAAAAATCCTTGGGCTGGTAGTCTGGTGAAGTTGAGCCTTGTGGAGAGTGTCTCCTGGAGATAGTCTTTAAAGGGAACCTCATTGAGGACTGCACCATGGATCCTGACTTCACCTTGGACTCAGACTCCTGGACTATTTGGTTGGGTGAGTGAAAAGGCTGCCTCCCTTCCTAGTTTCCTAAGAGACTAGCTTCCATCTTGGAGGAGGCCATGTGATTACTCACTATCGGCCCTCCTGGCTGAGGACTAGTATAGGTATTTTCTTTAACCTCTTTCATATTTCTCTACTTTATTGTTTCCCCTCTCTTTTGGTAAATAAACTATTTTTGGTAAATAAAATGAATTCTCTGATGGACAAATAAATTTGAACCCTGATTAAAGGCCTTCCCACAATCATTACATTTAAAGCCAACCATTAAATTTAACCTTTACACCAGTAAGGGTCTACAAAGACTAAAACGACTTCTGCCTTTTGCAGGGTAGTAGGTGTGTAGAATCTATCATCAATCTAAGGGTAATGGTCTACCCACTTAGCTGCTCCAGGGGCCTTAGGGCATGCCTACTGCCTGGCCCTTGCAACAGTAGAACAAGGCTAGAATGCCCCTCCCCCTGCATTTGGGGATGGGGGCAGCCTCCCAAGTGGCCAAGCCTGGGGCCTTTGAATGCCCACTGAGAGGCCTCTGTGTGCTATCTTTGGCACGCATGCCATAGGTTCATCATCATGGTTATAGATGATGAATCAGCAAAGTAGACTGAATGGTCAGATGGATTGGAGTATATCAGAGGTAGTGCTATTGCATGAAGAATATGTGCCCTATTTCACATCCTTGGGATTTTTCTTTTACTCAAAGCTTTGTGTTTTAAAAGGTGTTTTAAACATTCTGATGAGTTAAGGCTTTTTCTGAAAGAACTAAGGGGTTACTTTCTAGTTTAGATTTAGTCTGGGAGTGAAGAGAACTATTTCCTAATCCTTTTTCTTGTAGTAACTCTGGGCTTCAGTTTCTCTGTAAAAGGTCTTTTGCTATAATAGTATGTGACTTATCAAGGTTTGAGTTACATTTAACTATGTTAGCCCAGCCTCATTCTCATTTCTTTTTGTTTTTCAAATCATTTACTCAAATGGCATAGAAAGAGCATTAATTACAAAGTATTCCCCTCAACACTAGAAGTGTTTTTTCCTACAAATATACCCAGATATTTACACAAATATATTGGGGGCTGGGTGATTGGGGAGAGTGAGCATTAATTAAAATATAATGATAGTGAGGGACATGTGTAAGGAATAGTCTTGAGCAGAGGCCACTCATACCCCAAAAATAACTGGGCCTCTATATTCTTTTGGAATATTTGGTACAAGTCTATCTACTGTTAAGTTGGACTGGTTCTTCATGCACAGTTCAACTCCTGGACCAGCGGCTCATCTGAGCTTGCTCCTTGATAGAGAATAGTATCTTTTTTGGACAAGCCAATCAGCTTTAAAAAAATTAGTTTTATTAATGTGTATTGTTTTTTACATTCCAGACATTTACAGATTACTCTTGTTTCTTGGTAGATCTCTTGTAACAAAGTAAATCAGTTAAGTAATTTCTTGCCTGATCTGAAAATTAATGCAACATTTCATGCCTGTATTACTCTACACCTTTGATTTAAATATATATATATATATATATATATATATATATATATATATATATATTTCTCCCTCTCTCCAATTGCATTCCATTGAGGGAAAAATGTAGATTTCTTTTAACAAAATTGTATAGTCAAAACAAATTCTTCCAATGACTGTACCCATATTTATATCTAACTATATAGTTATGTCTCATTCTGTGCTCTAAATCTGTCTGTATGGATTCATCAGTGATCTTTTGAAATCATGAATGATCACTGTATAGATCATAATTCTTAATAGTTTTCACAATTGCATATATGTTTTATGAATTGTTCTCTTGGTTCTAATAATTTCATTCTTAACTTATAAAAGTCCTCAAAATTGTTCATTTTTATAATATTGAGATAGTATAAATAGTTTTTCCGTTTCAGTGACAAGTCACTTCTCTTTCTGAGATCTTTCTTCTTTTTGTAAAATCTAGGAAGTAGCCTCTATGATTAATAAGTTCCCTTCTAGCTCTAATGTTATAGTTTGAGATCATTGCTGCTGATGAGTGAAGCCATGATATTAAAAGACTCTTACTTCTGGGACGAATGGTATGGCAAATTCAAACAACATACCAAAAAGCAGACACATCACCTTGCTGACTAAGGTCCAAGTCAAAAGTCCAAAAATAATCAAAGTTAGAGTTTTTCCAGAAGTAATATATGGCTGCAAGAGTTGGATTATAAAGAAAGCTGAGTGCTATGGAATTGAAGCTTTTGTAATGTGGCTTTTGAGACTCCCTTGGACATTAAGGTGATCAAATCAGTTCAATACAGTAGGATCTTGTTATACAGTGATTCAAAACACTTCAATTCACATGTACTAAATCCATGTCATTTTTCCAAGTGGTATAAAATCATATAGCAGTTCACCCAATGAAGCTCATTCTCCGTCTGGGAAGAGTTAATGTGAATCATTACATTGTTTTGCACCATATATAAGCTCCTGCATCTTGTCTTTGTCCAGAATTCTCTCTTCTAACAAGTTGCATCCCCATCAGAACAGTGCTTATCTTTGTTTCATAAATGCTATTTAGTTATTAATATTGGCTCCTAAGTATAAGAGTTGTGATGCTGGTAGCTCTGATAAGCCTAAGAAAAGTCATCAAGTACTTACATATGTTTGTATAATAAATACTTGTTAAATAATGGGTTTCACAATTATAAATGATTTTCCACTTATGGAAAGTCTTGGAATGTATTATTTGTGTAAAATAAGGTCTTAAATTAGTTAAGACTATTTACTGGATGGTCAAAGCCTGAATCTGAAGCTGAAGCTGAAATACTTTGGCCACATAATGAAAAGACAGAACTAACTGGAAAAGATTCTGATGTTGGGAAAGACTGAAAGCAAAAGAAAAAGGGTACAGCAGAGGTTGAGATGAATAGATAATAGCATGGAAACAATAAACATGAACTTGGAAAGACTTTAAGAGGTAGAGGAGGGCAGGCATACTATGATGGTCCATAGGGTCATGAGGAGTGAACATGACTGATAACAACCACAACAAATGCAAAAAATTGTTTATACAAGATATATACAGTATAAGTTGAATGTAATTTTGGAAGGAAAGCTTTAGTACTGAGATCCTACATAGTTGCCCAGCACTGTACTGGTGACAATAGGGTCACAAAGACAAAAAGAACAATCCTAAAGGATTTCACAGCCTGTGGAGTAGACATGAACACTTATGGTTATATACTAAATAAATAAAAGGTAAATTTGGACTGGGGAGGCACTAGCTGCCAGAGGTACCGGGCCTTATATGATATTAGAACTAAACTCTGAAGGAAACCAAGGATTATAAGCATTAAATGAGGAAAGACCTCAAATATACATATACTCATATTACACATATATAAATACACATGAAATCTATGAATGATTCAATTTATTTACATCAAGCTACAAACACCACCAAGTTAAATGAACATTTAATGCTGCCAGGATTGTTGTTGTCTTAAGGTGGGGAGAGCTATACTTCTGATATGAAACATCCTTAAATGTGTAGGCTAACTTATTTTAGAAAGACTGACACTAGCACAGTTGATAGCTTATGCAAAGGCCCTGTTATGGGAGATAAAATGTCCTGTGAGGAATAGCAGGGCAGCCATTTTGGCAGGTTTATAGTGTGGATTGTATTATCAACAATAGTTTAAATGGGAAGCTACCAAATAATTAGATTCTTCTGTGGATGAAGGTGATCGACCTCCTCAATAGCACCCTCACAGTTTGGGATCTGTCTTCTGGCGGGGAGTTCCCCTCCTAGCTGTGAGCCTTATCTGCTTTGTGGTGCTTGCCTCAGTTTCAAAAATTATGGCCGTCTGCATTATACCATTGGCAAATGTTCCCTGACAACCTTCGTGGAAATTAACTTGTATCATCAAGCATTTTAATTAATTTATGCAACAAAAATTTTAATAAGAAATTTTATTATGATATGTCTTGTTTTTATTAGCATTAATATTTAGTATTATTATTGTGCAAGATACTTTTTATCTAGCTCTGGTTTTTAGTTAGAAAATTAACAAGCTGAAGAAATAATCATTATTAGAGAAGAAAATGAAATTTTTGAGCTTTGGAACTGATACTATGCAGCAAGATTAGGTGGGGGAAGGGCGGGGCGGTATGAGAAACCGGAGCTCGCGCAAGCGCAGAAGAAAATGCATAGCAGCGGAGGGGGTGGGAGGAGGGAAAGCCTTTTGCGTCCTCGCTTTCCGGATTGTCGAAAAGTTGCCCAAGTGTCGCGCTGGCCATGGTGGGGGGAGGGATCGGCTGAGGCGGCGGCAGCGGTGGCGACAGCAGCGGCGACAGCGGCAGCGGTAGCGGCGGTGCGGTGCACAGACTGCGCAGTCTAAGACAGAAACGATCGCAGGCGGCGGTGGGACAGAGCTCTGGACTCCTCACCGAGCCAGGCTGGGCTTGCTGGTTTGGCCCTGTACAGCGCCGCTTCCCGGCTTGTCTGGGGGAAGTGCCAGTGACAGACGCTGCTCGGGGCCGTCGGGGCCTGTGGGGCCAAGGGGAGCAGCCCGGATTCCTAGCTGCCAACGCCCCCTTTCCATTCCCTGTCGTTCCTCATGGGCTGGTGATTCCCTGGACCCGGGGAAAGGGGGTGGCCGGTGCCTAAGGTGAGGGGGGACGGGGGGCGGAGGGGGCGAAAGAGAGAGGGAGGGACCGCAAGATGCGCGTGCGCGCGGCGGGGGAGGGGCCGTCAGGGAGGGGAGAAAGAGGAAGGGTTGCGGCCCGGGATGGCTGGGGTCGTCGGGCGACTGGCGGGTTATCTTGGGGCTGGGAAGGAGCTTGGTTCTGGGTCTTTGAGCAAGATTGCATTGGAGTTTGTGGGAAACTAGAGCAGTCTATAGACACACCCACACCCCAGAGTAAGGAGTAATGGGGGAAGGGAATTAGCTTACATTTTCTGGTCTCCCCTAAGACTTCGTTGGGGTCGGAGGATTGAGGCGTGGGAGTACAATTTGACAATGGACTAATGAAGGTAACCGGGTTGGGAAGGAGGAGGGAGTTGGAAGATGTTAAAATAACCTTCTGTCTGACTAGAGGGGTTGCCTTTTTCTAAAATCCAAGGGGACTATGACACAATGTCAGAAATATAGACGCATAAAATGTGTATTGTTGATTATGCTTATGTAGATAAATGTTAATATTTCTGTTATTGTCCGTAGAGATTTTTGCCAAAGTCAGTGGCTGTGCTGCTGCAGTGAGAATATCTACCCTCAACTGCAGGATAAGAGGTTTGTGTCAGTCTTTCTAAAATAGGTTAGCCTAGCCTTTTACGGACATTTCATATCAGAACTATAGCTCCCCCACCTCAGGACAACAACAACAACGACGATAACCCAGGCAATATAGGCCATTTATTTAACTTGTTAGGGCTTATATATAGTTTTGAGCGAATAAATTGTATTGTTCAAAGATTTCATGTGAATTTATGTATGTGGGTAATGTGAGTGAACATTTATCTGAGGTAAGTTTTCTTAAATGCAATGTACTTCATTTTATAAGAGTTGTTATAATGTAGAAAGCTTATGAAAGAAAAAACATAAATTTGCATTTTATGTGGCATTTTATACTTAATTTCCCAATTTGAGGGCACTTATTGAGCGAGCTTATCTGAGTCTTGAAAAGCCTTATGTAAGCTAGGCTTTTCTGGTATTTTAAATTTATTGTTTACAGATTTACTTTTAACATTTCATTGAATTGTTCTCATGCTAGTTTTATTTTGCCTTACTAGGTTAAAAAAGAAAAGTGTTTTGTAGAGCAGCAACAAAGGAAATTCTGAAGTTATTAAGTTACTTGTAAATAAGTTTATTCATTTAACAGTAACTAATCGATTTTGAATTCCAGAATTTGAAAAATTGGTCATAACAGCAAAATGAAAACTGAGATTTATAAAAAATTTGGGGAGAATAATTTGAATCTGTTAAGTGGTACCAATGAATAGAGTAATTTTTTTCCCTTTTTCTTGGAGAAGATAATTTAGAATTTAGAGAAATTTTTCATATTCCTTAATGAAATTAAAAAAGAAAACAATTGGGATGTTTTCTAATGGGAATGCAGAATTTAAAATGTTTTAATTAATAATAATTAAATTTTATTTTAGTACTCTACCATCACATACTTGTAGCATTGTTTTTACATAAATGTTAATAGCAAGTGCTTCCATTTTTTACATCTAGTCCGGGCAGTGAAACAACCTTGAGAGGTAGTTTAATAAAGATATTATTAGTTTCAGTTTACAGATAAAGGAACTGATTTTAAGAAACTTGAACAATGTCACAATGCTAGACTAGTGTTTCCAGGTCTTGGAACTCTAAATTCATTTCTCTTTCCAGTACATCTTATTGTTCTGGCATTTGGAGCTGGAAGGGATCTTAGAGGTCGTTGAATACCCTCATTTTATAGAAGAAACTGGAGCTAAGAAAGGTTAAGTGACTTGTCCAGGGTTTCAAAGCTATTTTGTAAGTGTCTAAGGCAAGATTCCTACTCAGGTTTTCCTGACTTATAAGTTGATTGCTAACTTTGGTACCACCTAGATGATTCCAATTATTTTGTAAGATTTTTTGATAAATCTCAAAAGTATTCATTTTTAAACTATGATTATTTAATGACTAAGCAAAGGAACAGGAGATGTCAGAGAGCAGAACCGGGAGGCACAATGTCACTAATGACCAGGGAAGACAGTGTATAGGAGGAATAGGTTGTGTTAGCAGTTCAAGATGAGGACTCCAAAAGACCATTGGATATAGAGGCTAAGGATAATTGGAAGGACAGGTTTACTGATGAGTTTAAAAGCCTGATAAAAATAAGATCAAGCAATGAGTTGTGAGGAAGTCAAGGCTGCTACTATAGACAGTTCTCTAAAGGAGTTTGGCAGTGAAATTGAAGATAAATGTAAAGCCATAACTTGTTGGAATGACAGGGTCAAGGAAAGGATTTTTTTCAGCATGTGAGGAGTCCTAAGCATGTAGACATTCTTTGTAGATGGGAGACAGGTAGATATAGGGAAATCAAAGACGAAAAAGAAGGAATGATTGGTGTGGCCAATTCCTCAGGGGTACAGTGAAGTATGAGATGAGGGGCACAAATAGAATAATATTGGAAAGTAGTAGGATCACCTTGTCCTTAGATTAGACTAAGAATAGTGACTACAGTAAGAACAGTTTAATGTGTTATTGGACTTTGGAAGTGTGGGTTAAGGAAGTCAAGGGTTCCCATGACACTTCAATTTTATCAGTGGAGTGGTAAGCAAGGTCATCTATGAGATAGGTAGTTGGAGACTGGAGGAGGAGGTTTGGAACAGCTTCTATGAGATATAAGATAGACATCTGGGAAGGAAAAAAGTATTGCTATGGAGCAGTGAGACCAGTTGAAATTATATAACTTGAATTTAAAGTGCATTCACTTAATATGATTACATGACTTCAGTGTTTTGGAATAATAGTTAGAAAAGAGAGATTGATATAAGGGTTGATCCACCCTTAGTAATAGGCAAGAGATTCAAGGGTAGAGGACAGTGCATAGGTGAACTAGTCAACTCTAGTGTCAAATGTATGAATGGAAGAAAGTGAGGGCAGAGTCTGGATGTTGGATAGGAAGTGTTGGAGAATACAATGAAGAAGTGTGAGGAAGAGGAAAGGATTGAGGAACAGAAGGTTGGATAGTAAGTTATGATGAGTGAGTGAAATTTTAGAGTTCAAAATCATGGAACTGGTATAATTTCATGAGATGGTGAGGTTTAGGGTATGACCACCTAGGAAGGTTGCTGAGGTAGAGAAAAAGGTCTTGGGAGTTGAAGAGGTTAATGAGTTGGAAGATTAGCATATTCAATGGCATAATAAATGAAGATTGAACTCCCAAGTAGGAGGATAGAGGATGAGATCAAGGAGACTGAGCAAGGTACTAAATGAAGGAGGCATTCTAATAGCAGACATACTAATAGCAACATCTCATTCTTATGTTGGAAGCTTTTTAGGAAAAATTCTTTTACTAAATTAAAGAACTCAGAATTAGGCAAAACAGCTTTTATAGTCTTACTCATATACTAGCTAGTGATTATGTGAGTCAAAACTGAGACTGGGCTAAGGGAAGAGTCATTTGGTTTTTTAGTCAAGAGTACTGTAATGGGATTTGGGGGATATGAAAGATTAGACTTGAATATAAAGAAAACAAATGCTCATCAATTAATTTTCATACTAGCAGTGACTACTTTGAGGATAAAATTTAAAACTTAAAGTGAAGTTTTTCTAATTCTGTGAATTTTGCTTACACATTGCAAACTACATTTCGTTTCTACAGAAATTGGCCACATAAATAAAATAATTTTAATGCCATAATAAAAAGGAAATATATGATAACTATATGGGAAGGCATGGATAAGAATCACACAAGAGGTGTAAACCTTCTTGTGCCAGGATGGGTTGTAATATATATATATCATTTAGGGAATAGATGATGTTACAAATCCATTTGAGAACAACAAAGTGGGAGATGAACATTTTACTAATCTATGGTTTCATTTTTATGGGTTATCTTTGTTCCAGTGAATATCTCAAGTTTTCCAGGTTCCATTGCTGAAATTTTTATCATCTGGTAGCCTATCTTCTGTGATTATTTTAACCAGCTTAGCTAGGCTTCGTTTCAATTTCCAGAGTTTGCTAAAATAGTATTGGAAGAATGATAGAGCTCCACAGCCAATCGTATGGGGTCTCTCCCTTAAGAAAAAGAAGACTTTCTGTTGTGATTTGGTAAATCATGCATACACATTTTTTTCAAATTCAGAAGCATGAAACACTTTATTCAAAGACCATGAAAGTTGAATTTAAGGTTATCCTTCTGTCAGAGAGGAGTTTCCTTCATTGTGCCTTATTAAAAGCATAATTGTGTTCTTTGATTCTCTCCTCTTCCCCATTGGTCAGTGTTTCTTAATAGAAAAACATGTCTCACTGTTTGTAATTTTGAGGATTAATATGTAAAATTCTTCCATACTCAAATTCTGTGTAGGTTGATTCAGTAATAGAGTCCTTGCCTGGGGGACAGTATTATTTTGGTTCTAGCTAATTGGCTCTGTTCCAATTAGCTGAATGACCATGAGCAAATTGTTTGATCTTTTAAGACTTCAGTTAAATTCATCTGTAAGATAAAGCTGTTAAGACTTCATGTTGTCTATCCATGTAGCTTTTAAATTCTCTTTTTTAATTTTAGTCTCCAAGATGAATGACTTGTAAATTTCTTTGCTACAAAATCCTATGGCTTTTTCTCATCTCTCATGCTACTTGACTTCTCTGCATTTGATACTTTATGAACCCCTGATTGTTCTTGGATCTCCTTTGCCTTCTTTTTTCCTTCCTCTCTTTTTAGCTGTCTGACTAGTTTTCTAATTTTCTTTTTCTGGATCATCATCTCTTGCCCATTAAGTATGAGACTCAAGGATCTCTTCTGGGTCCCTTTCTCTCTTTTCACTTTCTTTGATCTTAGCTCTCTTGGGTTCATTTATTATCTCTTCACAGAAAACTTCCAGATATATGTATCTAGTTCTAATCTTTCAAATTGTCAAGTGGCTTCTGGGAATCTTCACCTGAATCTGGATCAATTTTTAAAAATCAATATGTCCAGAATGAAAATTAACACTCATGTACATATGTATACATACGCTGGAGGATACCTTCATTCTTTTAATCAACCAGATTAAAAACTTTAGAGTCAGCATTAACTCTTTGCTTTTCCTTGTCAGGGTGTCTGCTTCTCTTTATATTGTTCCCTTTTCAGATCTTTATCACCTCTGGCTTAAACCTCTTATTTTACTTGGTCTCTACCTGTTTCTCCTCTCTCCTATCCTTCACACAGATTTCAAATGAATATTTTAAAAAGAAGTTTGAAAATGTGTCTGTCCTCTGCTCAAAACATATCAGTGTCTATTGCTTACACAATAAAATACAAATTCTCTAATCCAAAACTTGAAATTCTCCACAATCTGACTCATTCCTACTTTTCCAACTCTATTTCATATCACTCCCTTCATATACTGTATTCTAGTCAAGTCAGCCTACTCACTGTTCTAAAATGACATTCCGTTTCCCATTGTTGTGCCTTTGTATGGGATGATATTCCACATGCATTAGAATAGAAGCTTCTTGAAGGCAGGAACTATTTAAAAAAAACTTTGGTCTTTAGTTTAAATTCATGCTTGCTGATTGATTGTTGGTCTACTCTGCTGTTAGAATCTCTTACTTTTCATGGCTCAGTTCAAATGCCATTTACTATGGGAAACTTTTCTGATCTGTTGCATTTGTTAGGGCTCTATCGCATTTGAAATTAAAGTGTATTTGATTATTTGGTTCCTTGTTGTGTCTTCTCATTTAGAATGTTAGCTCCTTGAGGTCTGAGAGTACTTATTTTTTTAATTTTTCTATATTCATTGTCTTAGCACCAAGATTAAGTGCTTTATAAAAAGCCTTTTTCAGTTGAAATAGTAGATTTTTGTTAATATTTATGGTGCTCATACCTTCTGGGAAGAGAAAATATACTAAGAAAATAAAATAGTTCACATATGCAGTAAGGAGAAAGATAACTAATGTAGTGAAGGCATCTTAGTTGAATGAAGTAAATTATTCTGACACTACAGATGCCATTTATAATTTTTCAAATGGTATTCAAAATGAAACTTTATTACTCCTTGTTATGTTTTTTTATATTATGCTAAATTACTCTTTTTGTTTTTTGCATCTTTCAGATATTTTGTCCCTTAGTACCAGTCATATTCACTTGTATATATTTAAATTTTCTGTATTTTGTTCAGTACCTTGAATTCTGTAGCACACTGAAAATTATACATAAACATTGTTATGAACTTCATAGATGCCCAGTAAGTATTTCTTTAAAAATATTTTATTTGATCCCCCCCAATTACATGCAAAACAGTTTCCAACATTTTAAAAAGAATTTTGAATCTCAAATTCTCTCCCTTCATGAGATGGTAATCAGTCTCATATAGATTTTTACATGTGTTATCATATAGAACATTTTTCCATATTAATCCTTTTGTGGAAGGAAATTCAAACAGAAGTTAAGAAAGAAAGTGAAAAAAATTTGCTTTGGTCTATATTCAGACTCCATCAGTTCCTTCTCTCAAAGCAGGTAGCATTTTTTGTCATGTGTTTTTTGGATTATTGTATTGCTGAGACTAGCTAAGTGGTTCAGTGTATAGTATTCCAGTCAGGGTATATGATGTTCTCCTGGTTCTGCTCAATTTTATTCTGTTTCACTTCGCCTAAGTCTTTTCAGGGTTTTTCTGTGGTCCTACTGGTTGTCATTTCTTATAATATAATAGTATTCCATTACAATCATATATTATAATTTCCTTGGCCATTCCTCAATTGATGGGTATCCCCTCACTTTCCAATTCTTTGCTGCCACAAAAAAGGACTGCTTTAAATATTTTTGCACATGTAGGTCTCTCTCTCTCTCTCATCACTTTGGGATACAAACCTAGTAATGGTGTATTACTGGGTTAAAGGGTATTTTATTTTATAGCCCTTTGGGCATAGATCCAAATTGCTACCCCCCTCCATGCCCCCATGATTACGTCCCTCAGCCTGTGCATCATGTCTCAATTTTCCTATATCCCCTTCCCAAGTTTTGTCATTTTTCTTTTATGTCATAATAGCCAATCTGATGGGTATGGGATTTTGCATTTCTCTAATTAATAGTGATTTAGAGTATTTTTGCATTACTATAGAAAGCTTAATAACTTTGTCTGAAAACTGCTTGTTCATTTCCTTTGGCCATTTGTCATTGGGAAATGACTTGTATTCTTATACATTCAACTCATTTCTCTATGTATTTAATAAATGAGGCCTTTATAACAGACTTGTAAAAAATTTTTGCACTATTATGATTACTATGTATTACTTTCCTTCCTATTTACCCCTGCTTAGTTTCTGACTACCTTCACCCCCAATTTACCCTTTTCTATCAACCCTTCTCTTATCTCCTTCCTCTCCTATTTTCCTATACGATATGAGATTTCTATACTGAATTTGATTTATGTATGTTTTCCCCTCATTTAACCAATTCTGATCAGAGTAAGGTTCACATACTGCCAATCCCCAACTACTCCATCGTCCCCTCTACAGTACAAACTTTTCATGCTTTTATGTGTGATAATTTACCCCATTCTATTTTCCTCTTCCCAATGCTTTCCTCTTTCTCATGTCTTAATTTTATTTTTTAATTTCTTCCCATCATATTTTATCTATATATAAAATGATATAATTCTTAGGAGCTTAAAGAATCATTTTCTCATGTCAGTATGTAAACAGTTTATTCTTATTGAATGTCTTTTGATTTATCTTTCCTGTTTACCTTTTTGTGCTTCTCTTGAGTCTTGCATTTGAGAGTCAAATTTTCCACTCTGGTCTTTTCATTAGGAATGTTTGAAAGTTCCCTTTTCATTGAATACCCATTTTCCCCCTATAGGATTATGCTCAGTTTTGCTGAGTAAATGATTCTTAATTGAAGTCTTAGCTCCTTTGTCCTCTGGAATATCATATTTCAAGCCTTTTAACATAGATCCTTTGATGTAGAAGCTGCTAAATCTTGTTTTGTTTTGACTGGCTCTTGTGATATTTGAATTGTTCCTTTTTGGCTACTAGATAATTTCTTATTGATCTGAGAGTTCTGGAATTTGGCTAGAATATTCCTGGGAATTATCCTTTTGGTATCTCAGGTGATGGGTGGATTCTTACAATTTCTATTTTACCTATTTATTCTAGAATATCAGGGCAGTTTTCCTTGATAATTTCTTGAAAGATGATGTCTAAAATCTTTTGTTGATCATGAGTTTCAGGTAGTTAGTAATCTTAGATTATCTCCCAGGGATTTTTTTTCCAGGTAAGTTGTTTTTTCAAATGAGATATTTCACATTTTCTTCTATTTTTCTCATTCTTTTGACTTTGATTGTTTCTTGAGGACTCTCATTAGCTTCTACTTGCCCAATTCTGATTTTTTTTAGGTTATGATTTTCTTGGGTGAGCTTTTTTGACTCCTTTTGCATTTGGCCAATTCTGCTTTGTAAAGAGCTTTTTTCCTTATTGAACTTCTGTATCTCTTTTTCCATATGGCCAATTCTGCCTTTTCAAAGAAGTTTTTCTCTTCAGTGTATTTTTAAATTTCTTTTTCTTTTTGGCCAATTCTGCTTTTAAGTTTGTTTTCTCTTCATTGGGTTTTTGTGCCTCTTTTTACCTATTGTCCTATTCTGTTTTTTATTATATTAATTTTTTTCAGTATTTTTTTGTGTCTCCTTTGCCAAGCTATTGGCCATTTTTTAATGCTTTTTCTGTATCACTCTCATTTCTTTTCTCAATTTTTCTTCTACTTTTTTATTTGATTTTCAAAATCCTTTTTTAAGCCCCTCCATTACTTTGGGTTTGAGAGCAATTCATGTCTTGGAGATTTTGGATGCAGAATTGACTTTGTTGTCATCTTCAGAATTTGTGTTTTGTTTTTCATTGTCAGCAAAATAATTTTCTTTGTTGAGCTTCTTTTTTTGTTCTCTCATTTCCTAGCTTTTTTCTTTTCTTTTAATTAATTAAAAACAAACAAACAAAAAACTATTTAGGTTGGACTCTGTAACTGTGGTGAAGAGAACACTGTTCCAAGGTTCAGGTCCTTTTTGCAGTTTCTTCAGAGCTAGTTCTGGGTATTTATCTATTTCAGTTCTTCTTAGGTGGTCTGATGTAAGGAGAGGTGCATTTAATAGTATTCTGGCCTGTACTGTCTGAGCAACCAGAAGCACTCTTCTGCTTTAGAACTGTGATGATAGTCCCCTGCTCCCCCTGTGGCCACAAGCACTGGTGCATACTGGTGCTTCTCCTTACCTTGAGACCGACCATACTCTCACAATTTCAACCTGATTCTTCATATGGACAGCATAACAAGCATCTTGTACCCAGAGCTAGCAAAGGGACCCTGTAATCTTCTGAGCGGTTGTCTAACCTCCTTATGCCTCCCAACCATTGCCATCTGTGGCTGAGAGCTCAGGAAACCTTTGCTGCTGCTTGAGCTGCCCCCAAGGCTTGTCACTGCAGTAGGGCCTGCCTTGGCATGCCGCTTTGTGTTCCACTTCCACCCTGATGCACTACATCTTTCATGCTGTCTTTCCAATTTGTTTTTGGTGGAAAATTATTTCAGGCCTTTTTATGTGTTGTGCTGCTCCAGAATTTGCTTTGAGGTATTATAGTTTTTTAGAGGGTAATTTGATTAGAGGAGTCTGTGTACCTTTTCTGTCATCTTGGCCCTACCCTTCCAAGAGTATTTCTTGAATGAATGAAATTCCAAATTATCAAAATTGCAATGTTTGTGGTGCTTTATTTGTAAATTTTGTTATGTATTTTTGAATGTGTGTTGATTGGATATATCAATTAAAAATTATTTTTATATGTTGGGTCAAAATGATGCTGCTTCCACGTTACTACACGTGTGACTTTGGGCAGTTAACTTTCTGGGCCTTGTTTTCCTCATCCATATAATGAACAAACACATTACATTTAGGTAGAACTTAACAGGTTGTAAATTAGGATATTATAGATAAATCCATTTTTATTTAGATTATATATTCAATACCAATGTCAATACCATGAGAATTTTTAAGAATTCTGTTAATATCCAATATGTTCACTTAATTCATGAAACCCTTTCTTGTCTTGATTTTTTAATATTGTGATAGTGGTTTTTACCAAATTAAATGTTGCCTCGAGGGTTTTTTTTGTATTAACAGTGATCCTTAC
Organism: Monodelphis domestica; assembly: GCF_027887165.1. NCBI lineage: Eukaryota > Metazoa > Chordata > Mammalia > Didelphimorphia > Didelphidae > Monodelphis > Monodelphis domestica. The sequence goes on along the minus strand of NC_077227.1, from coordinate 166,413,995 downwards.
TAGTGTAGAATGTTTTACATTAAGAAATATATTTTTATAGTTAAGAAATTGAAGAATAACAAGTTTGAACTATAAAATTGGAAAGAAATTTAGTTAGAAGGAACCATCATATCCTTTCAGCCAGCTTAGTACCCAGTGTAGAAATCTCTGCACAATTATAGCTCTCACTTCTCTTTCTAGACTTGTTTCATATTCTTTCTCTATATTCATTTTCTAGTCCACTAAAACTGACCTGTTTAGTGTTCCCTATATACTACATTACATTTTTTTGCTTCTCTGCCATGCTTCCCATATTTAGAATGTATTCCTCTGCCTCTTAGGATTTTTCAGATACAGCTCAGTTGTCACCTTTTTTTTTTCCTTTTAAATATTATTTTATTAGGTCATTTTCAAAAATTATTCATTGGAAATAAAGATCATTCCCCCCTTCCCCTTCCCGCCACCCCTCCCATAGCCAGCGAGTGATTCTTCTGGGTATCACATGTGTCCTTGATCTGAACCCATTTCCAGGTTGTTGGTATTTGCATTAGGGTGTTCATTTAGAGTCTCTCCTCAATCATATCCCCTCAACCCCTGTAGTCAGTTGCCTTTCCTCGTTGTTTTTAATCCCACTGTTTTGTCCTCTGCTTGTGAGCAGTGTTTTTTCTCCTAGATCCCTGCAAATTGTTCAGGGATATTGCATTGACACTAATGGAAAAATCCATTACACTCGATTGAACCACAGTGTATCAGTAATTGTCACCTTTTTTAACATCGACCGTTTCTCATTGTGCCCCTTGTTAGCATTCTGCCTCTTGAAATTACTATGTATAACTTCATATATATTTTGTGTTTCCTTATCTGTATATTCTCTATTCCTTGAGTAGAATGTAAACTCCTTGAAGAAGGAAACTTTTATATTTAGTAAAGAACCTTATATATAGTAGGTACTTAAGAAATATTTGTTGACTTGAAATCATTCTGTAATTTTGTTGAGATATAGATACGGAATTGGAGTGGGGACTGAACCTGTGATGTTATTTTCATAGGGATTATTGAAGTAAAGATTCTCCCTTTATAATTTACATCAGCAACTTGGCCTCTGAGAGAATTGCCTAGTAAACTAAAAGATTGAATGATTTTTTTTTGCTCAAGATCACATAGCCAATATGTATCAGAGGGGATCTGAAATGCAGGTCATCTTTCTTGGCTCTCTAGCCACCACAACATACTGCCTTACCCAGACCACTGTCATTTAAATTATTGTCTAATTCTTACATTTTTAACAGTCTCTGTCTCAAATATAAATTAATGTTTTAAAAAACTGACTTGCTTTTCCTGCATCAATAGAGGGAATTTCAACATGAGTAGCTGAAATAGCAAGTCCAGAATAAAAAAGCCCAATCTAACCCTGACATAAAATAAAACTTGCTTTATCTAACTTCACCAGCTCTTTACCATGTAGACTATTATTATTATTATTGTAAGATTTAGTGGGTGACAGAAACAAGCTATGATACTAAAACTTGGATAGATGTATGATTTGCTTTTGCATCTTGATTATCTTTATTTGTATGCGTGTCTTCTCCCACTTTCCTCCCTACTTCCAAATATTAAGCTGGTATTTTATATCTTTAAGATTCCAGAGCCTTGTACATAGTAGGCACTTAATTCTGTCTCAATTTCTCCTCCTCTGCATATTTCAAAAGAATAAGTGACCAATGCTTATCCATCTATCCATCCTTTAGTTCTTTCATGTCCCATTTACAAGAATTTACCTCTGATCCTCTTCTCTCCTTAATTTTTAATCTTTATTCAGTAAGTCCTTCCCTATTGCCTACAAACAGTCCTACTTTTCTCTTATCCTTAAAAATAAAAACTCACACTTGATCTTTCTATCTAAGTGTTGATTCATGTCTTTTCAGTTCCTTTCACAACCAGACTAGAAAAAAGCAAAAAATGCTGTTAGATTCTTTAACTCTTTTCAATCTGGCTTCTAACTCCCACTACTTGAATTAAAAAACTGTTTTCTCCAAGGCCACCTTGCAATCCTAAGAGAACTTTTTTTTTAGTTCTTCCTTAGTTCTCTTTCTTGCCCTTAAATCCCTCTCCTTTTTATCATTTACCAGCAGTCACCCCTCCAGGCTCGGTCATCTTTACCTTTACTATGCTCTTGGCCATATTTATGCCTTATTTTCATGTTAGCCTCCAAATGGGCCTGTTCCTGATTGTTGAGAATTCTTTATATCTAGTCCAATTGAGTCCTACTGTGCTGCCTTCCCACCATCTTCATGCCATGCCTGTGCTATCCTTCTATATACTTCCTTCCTCTAGAGATGAGAAAAGTAGTCAAATCAGACTGTCCTTCCTGGAAAGAACTTGCCAGTCAGTTGCTCTGTGATTCCATTTATCATCCCTGGGCAAAAATAGCCTTCATAATAAAGCGGACTGTTTTTCACCTAGATGCGCAATTAACTTGCCTTTTAATTTAGAATTCATAGAATTAGCATAGTACTTAGTACTTACTAAACACTTAACCAATGCCTTTGTTGTAAAGATAAACAGTAAAACCTAGTAACACTGTGAAACTATCTGATAGCATAGCCACCCATCATCTCTCTAAGGAAATGAGGTACATTTTCTGTTTCCTTCTTGGGCCTAGATTAGGTATTATAAAACCAATTCACTTAGTTTTATTTTCGTGATTTTATATATGTTATTCTAGTTATTGTATATAGTTTTCTTTGTTCTATTTATTTCAGTATGTATCAGTTCATAAAAGTTTTCTCATATTCCTTTCAAATGTCCTTTCAAATGTAGTAACAAAAAGTATTTTTGTGAATATTTTGGTATATGTAGAACCTTTCTTTGACCATGAAGATATATGCCTAGCAGTAAGATCTCAGAGGTTATTTTCTTGCATAATTCCAAAATATTTTCTGAAATGGTTGGATAATTTTACAGTGCTACTCAGAATGTTTTAACATGTTGAGCTTCCAGAATGGTTGGATCATTTTACAGCTTCATCAACAACATATATAATGGCTTCCCATAGCTCCTCTAGTGTATTGGCTATTTCTGTCTTAAATGTAGCCCTATAAAATTGTCAGATGTCATATGCAATCCCAGAGTTGTTCATATTTGCTTTTATCTTAGTGATTTGGAGTAGTCTTTCATTGGATTGTATAGTTTGCATTTCTTCTTAGGAAAACTATATCCTTTGATCACTTACCTATTGGAGAATGGTGTTTCCTCTTAAATATTTGAATTAATTCCCTGTTCCCTATTTATTTTGGATATGTGAGATTCTAGATTTCTCCCGTTTGAGTTTCTTTTAACATAGCCGCATTGATTTTAATAAAAGTTAAATTGTAGACAAATTGAAAAATTTATGCTGTATATTCTGTTCTTTCCTTGGTTAAGAATTTTCTTTTTACTCCTTAATAGAGAAATGGTCAGAGGATATTTCAAATAACCTGTAAGAGAAATACAAATCAAAACAACTCTGAGGTTTTAACTTGTACTCAGAAAATTGGTAAAGCAATTCTGGAAATTTTTTTGTGATTATTAGTGATCATTATTATTATCATCACTATTATTATTATTAGTGTCCTGACCCCTTGATCCAGAGATTGGATTTTTAGGCTATACTTCAAAGAGATCATAGACAAAAAGAAAGACTGTATAAACACCTGAATATTTATAGCAGCACCTTTTGTGGTAGTAAAGAACTAGAAGCAACATACATACCTAGGGTTAGGGAATGGATAAAGTGAATGGTGCATGAATGTAATGGAATATTACTGTGCTGTAAGGAATAACAAACATGATAAATAAGCATAAGAAAGAACATTTATTTGAACTGAAAAATGTGAAGTTAGCAGATCCAGAAATAATGTACACAGTAACTATAACAGTATAATGGAAAGCAATAGCCTTAAAACAGTCTGTATTGCAGAATTAGAAAAACCATGCTTGGATGATTCAAAGAAGAGATATGGGAAGATACTTCTCCCATTCTTTTTCAGGGATTAGTCCCATTGGTATGGAATATTGTTTTTAACATAAGACTTTTTTTCCATGTGTTGATAGGTTTTACCGTTTTTTCCCCCTTTTAAAAAAATTGTCATAAAAGATTTTTCTCTGGAAGAGGGAGAATGGATTCAGGCATGTAAAACCAAAAATTACTATTAAACAACTCTTTAAAAAGAAAGATTCCCTCCTTTGGTTATAGTTTTAGAAGGTTCCATCTTCTATGACCCCCATTTCCTCCCCCACCCCTTTTTAAAATCTTTACCTTCTGCTTTAGAATCAATACTATGTATTGGTTCCAAGGCAGAAGAGTGGTAAGGGCTAGGCAGTCGGGGTTAAGTGACTTGCCCAGCATCACACAGCTAGGAAATGTCTCATCCCTTTTTAAAATCATGTGGTCTTTTATATTTAGGTCATGTATTTTTTAGAACTTAATATGGAGTGTTGTATAAGATAATGATCTGAATCTGTTTTCAGTTAAATTACTTTCCAGTTTTCCCACAAGTTCTTGTCAAATAGGGAGATCTTTCCTCAGTGTAAATTGCATTTATTTAGCATTGGGCAATTGAATTCTGTTGTTTCTGCTTATTCCTCATCTGGCCTCTTCCACTGAACTAATTTTCTATATTCAATTAGTACTAAAAATAATTATATATTTAATTTTTATTAGGCAGCTTTTTTGAATTTTTGTAGGAAATGAACTGTTTAGTGAAATCTTTAGGTTTTTCTGGGTACATTTAGACAACTGAATAAAGCAATAGTTTAGTTTTTTATTTTTCTGTACTTCTTCCTTCAATTTCTTTTTATTGCTTTAGCTAGCATTTCTATATAGACTACTCTGAGGCTAACAGGAATTTACCAACCTAAACTAGTGAGTTGGAGTTTCCTTATGGAAGAGTTCCCTCTACCTAGAAAAGCACAGATTTATTTCTAATCTCAAATCCTTTTCACTTAACATTTCAACTAAAGTAAGATAAAATTGTTACTGAATGTTGCCTTCCTCTAACCCATTTCTTGCATCTTCTTGTGCTGTGTTCATTCATTCTTAGAATATAATCTTCTGTTTTCTCTTATTTTCTTTTGAAATTCTTCCTGTCCTTCAAGGCTTCACCCAAATGCCTCTCCCTCTTCCGATCTCTTTCTTGAATTTTTCATGACTTTGTCCTTTTATAGGAATTTTTAAATTTGTGGACTTCTTTTGAGAGTACTTTATTCTTTTATCTTTTTCTTTTCCACATCCAGTAAATTGTTGAGTCTTGTTTATGATTGCTCACATCTGCCCTCTCCTCTCCACTAAAGCTGCCTTAGGCCGAATTGCAGATGCTTTTCACTTCTACAATTTTAAAAGTCTGTTTTTTTCTTCCTCCTCATTCTGTCTTTTATATAGCTTCCAGAATAATCTTCTTCTTAAGATGATATGAACAGGTCACTTTACTGCTCCAAAACATTGAGTGGTTCTCTGTTGTCTATAGGATATTTTTATTTATTAAATATATTTATTTTAAAACTCTTAACTTCCATTTTAGAATCAATACTGTGTATTGGTTCCAAGGCAGAACGTTAGAGCAGGCCAATGGGAGTTAAGTGACTTACCCAGGGCCACACAGCTAAGAAGGGTCTGAGTTCAGATTTGAATCTATGACCTCATCTCTAAACTTAGCTTTCAGTCCAGCTAGTCACCTAGTTGCTGCCTGTGCTTCCCCTCCCCCCAAAGGCTATAGGATTTAAAAATAAAAGCAGTCCCTTCTGTCATTTAAAGGCTTCCATAGTTTGACTTTAACCTGCCTTCCCAGATATTTTTTTGTGCTATTCACCATTAGTCAGTCAATAGTTATTTTAAAGCATTTATAAGCTCAATGCCAGGGATTGAGCTTATATTCTCATAGAGGAAGATAGCACATAAAAAGAAGCTAGGATTGTGGTGAGGATGGGATGTGGGATGGGAATGAAACTACCTAGGGAAATAGTAGGGGGAGTCTGGAGAAAAATAGACATGATTGACCTGCATGCCCTTCTTAAATGGAGGTTCTGGAGGACCTGCCTAATCAGAGGGAGTCTGCAGGAATGGAGTACTTTCTTTGTGTGAATTTCAAGGCTGAAATGAGCTTGTAGGATATAGAGGTTTCTGGGGCATAGGGGAAAAAAAGACTAGTGCAATCTGGAGGAGAATGAAATGTTAGACATATTGCATTATTACCTCTTCCCTATTCTTGTCTTGTCTTTTCCTCACCTTTTATTTTTGTAGCCATTCAACTTACCTAAAATGTACTCTATCCATGGCTCCCTTTGCTTATTAAAATAATTTTCTTTCATCAATTCAGCTACCATCTTCTCCATAAAGACTTCCATGATTTTCCCAACTAAAAGTAAAGCTATCCCTTTCCTTTTACTTTCCAATAATACTTTCCAATACTTTGTTGCGATCTCTTCTTTACCCCTCTTCTTTTACCATATAACTACTTTCTGTAATTTAATTTTTATCCTCTTTTGAAATTATGCACTTGATAGACATCAAAAATCTGAACATTTTCAACTCTGTACACCTGTATACAGAGGACAAACAAGGGTTGCATATTAATTTCTTTTGTAATTTATAATCTAATACTTAGTGTAGGTGTCATTGATTTATGTACCTGTCTGACATACATTACTGAACTCCTTGCTTACTTTTGGATATATGTTGTTTTTTCATTTTTTGGAAACCCAGAGTCTTGAACAATTATTCATTGAATTGAATAGCTTAAGAATTAATTCTTAATTGATATTTTTAGAGGTCATTATTTTATTTTCATATATTTTGCCTATAACTTTTCAAGAATATATTATTTATATGCTCCATCTCTACTCAGATACTTTAATTGTTATTGGAAAGGGTGTGTCAGTATATTTCCCTCCAGCTCCAATTATCCCTGTAATTTTCCAAACCAAAACATCAGTCTCTGACCACCAGAGTCCCATTTAGGTTATCTTCTATTAGTATTCAGGTTTTTTTTCAGTCCTGGGACTGTATTTTTGTTTATATGCTGAAAGTGCTTGGCACATTTTAAGTTCTTAAGTGCTTTTTCAAACAATTAGTTTGTTGTTTTCTAGGACTCTGTATTTTTATAGTCAGGCAGTCCTAGGATAGAGGATCATAGACTCATAGATCTAGAGTTGTAAGGCACCTCTGGGGCCATTTCTTGAACCCCTTCATTTTACAGATGACAAAACTAAAGTCTAGGAAGATAAGATCTCTTGCCCAAGGTCACATGGGAAGTAGCAGAGAAAAGAATTAGAACTTAGTCCTTCAACAGCAAAAGACCTAAGTTTAATTATTGCCTCTGACACATGCTAAAACACCAACTTTGTGATTCTGTGCAAGTCATTTCACTTCTCAGTGCTCTAGGCAAGTCTTTCAATATTATGAATTGGAGAGAAGATGCTGACATGAATTTATGGAGGGAGTTCTGTACTAGAGCTCCAAGAATAAAAATAAATCAATGACCCAGAATTAGTCTCTATTTCTTTCCGTAGATATTGGTCTCTCAACATCTTAGTAGACAGTTTTCATGAACTTCTGAAAATGCTGATATGAATTGCCACAATAAGTTGATATTACACTCAGTATTTCTGGCTTGGTTGTGTGGTTTGCTACATACAGTCTTTCCTCTGTACTGTTGACTTGGAGAATGAAGAATCACTTCCTCTGCATTAATTAGACATTTAAATAGTATGTTAGTGAATCCCTTAAAAATTAATAACAGCATAATATCTAGCATTTATATGATGCTTTTAAGTTTTGCAAAGAACTTTTGTCCTCAAACAACCTATGATAGGTGCTATCATTATCTCTGTGTCATAGATGAGGAAATGAAAGTTCCAAGGGTTTAACTGAGTTATCCAAATTCATAAAGCTAATTGAACTTAGATCTTAATTCTGCCTCTCCTGCCATCTATTAGCCTTCATTTAATCTTGAGGTATTTTAGCTCTAACAATAACTTTCCCAAAGCAAGCTTTTTTTAAATATTTAATTTTGGTTTTATTTTTTCTCAGTTACATGTAAACAAAAATTACCATTCATTTTTGAGTTCCAAATTCCTTCCCTTCCCCTTCTCCTTTCTTTCTTTTTTTTTAAACCCTTACCTTCCATCTTGGAGCCAATACTGTGTATTGGCTCCAAGGCAAAAGAGTGGTAAGGGCTAGGCAATGGGTGTCAAGTGACTTGCCCAGGGTCACACCCCTTCTCCTTTCTTGAGAAAGCATTTTGATAAAGATTATACTTGTGAGCATGCTTTCTTAAGTTATTTTTAGGCATTACTTAGTAGAAGTGTAATATAGTGAAATGAGCCCAGACTTTTGGAGTTCTAGGTTCAAAGACTTGGATTCAAATTTCATTTTTACAGTCTATATTAATTGTTTCACCATAGGCAAGTCACTTTAACTTCTCTGAGCCTGAATTCTCATTTGTAAAATGGGAGCACATTTCCTGTCTATTTTATAACAGTTTTTCTTTGGTTAACTGAACATGTACATGTAACTGTACAGTCAATCAGTAAGCAAATAAATATTTAATAAGTATCTACTATGTGCCTTGGGACTTTACTAAGTCCTGTGGATACCAAGAAAGGTGTCCTCCCTCCTCTCTCAAGGAGCTCAGAGTCTAATGAGGTAACCAGCATGCAATTAATTATGTAGAAGTAAACTGTTTATAGGATAAATTATTTGTTAATTAAAAATAATCAACAGAAGGAAGGAACAAGAATTAAAGTGGATTGTTAAAGATTGTGCGATGTTAGCTTAAGGAAATCAGAAGGCAGAAATAAGAAATGAGAATGAGCATTCCAGGCATGGGAGATAGAATGAAAATGCCCTGAAGTCTGGAGAGGGAGGGAGTATGTTATTCAAGGAACAGCAAGGAGGCCAATATCATTGGATTAAAGAACGTAAGGTGTAAGAAGTCTGGAAAGATGGAGGGGTGAGGAGGAGGTTTTGAAGGTCTTTGAACATCAGAAGATTTTATATTTAATCTTGGAGGCTATGGGGAACCTCTGGAATTTTTTGAGTAGGGAGGTGACCTGGTCAGTCCTTATACTTTTAGAAGTTTAATTTGGTAGTGCAGTGGATGATGGTCTGGAGTGGAGAGAGACCTGTGGTATCAGACTAACCAGCCAACTATTGTAATAGTTCAGGAATGAGGAGATGAGGTCCTTTATCAAAGTGTTGGCAGTGACTGAGGCCCTTTATCAAAGTGTTGGCAGTGTCAGAGGGGAGAAGGGTCATATTAAAGAGATGCTTCAGGGCAGAGTCTGGTTGACAGTGAAAATCAAGCATTTTTGTCCAGCTCACCCAACTTGCCTCCATAATAACCTGGAAGATATGCTATATGGGAAAGCCAAGAAAAAGTCACAGGGTAGCTTAGAAGGATAGGGAGTTCTACATATAATTAGATGGGGACTGGTCAGGAGCACAGTGCAGTGGCAACAGAGGCAGGGCAATGATAGAGGGAGCATTTTGGATATGTAATGATAGTAAGAAGACAGAGACTGACCACCAGGATTGGAAGCACTGGGACAGGAGGAGATCCTGGGGGATGTCTGAAGCTGAAGTGAAAACAGGAATAGGTAGTTGAACTGTGGCTTTAAGTCCAAGAGCAGATAAGGGGACTCAGCCTAGTAGCTAAGCCCATAGTGGTGGAATAATTAGGGCAGGAAGTCAACACCAAAGCTGGGAGTCAAGCAGTGCTCTGAGCCTACAGAACCTCCCAGTGTCTTAACTGAGGTGGAATTCAGCTGCAATTTACTGCAACACAACCCTACACAATCCAACAGATCCAAACCTGGGTCAGAAACTTGTAGAGGACAAAACATGAGGGCAGTGAACAAACCTCGATCCAGATCATACCACTTGGAAAACACTGAAAACTTGTGAGGTCCTAGAATAAGCTGTGAAAATAACAGGTTATAAAAAGATAGATGCTTGGGCCAGATACACCCCATTTTCCTAGAAGTGAGCAGAGCTCAGTACTAACAGACTAAAGTCAAGAAGTAGGCTGGAAGAATGAGCAGACAAAAAAGAACCCAACTGGAAAGTGCTACTATTGTGATAGGGAAACTCAAGACAGAGAAGAAATGAATGACAACCATGTATAAAGGTGAAATTATCAGGCCTTAGCAACAAATTTGATATGGGTGGTGGGAAAGGGTGAGGAGTTGAGGAAAATACCTAAGTTGTGAGCTTCTGTGTCTAGGTGGATGGTGGTACTTTCAATAGTACTAGAGAAATTAGGAAGAAGAAGATACTCTACTTCTGGTTATTTTAAGTTGAAGACGTGAGACTACAAAGTCAGGAGAAAGATTTCAGCTGGATTAGATTGGAGAATCGTCTGCTTAGAGATGAGAATTGAATCCTTGGGAGTTGATGTGAATAGAAAAGAAGGCCCCAAGTGAATAGAAAAGAAGGCCTAGAGCAGAACCCTGTAGAATACCCACTATTATTTGATATCATTTTAATAAAGATCCAGCAAAGGAGAGTGAAAAAATGTAGGAGGAGAAGCAAGAGAGATTAGTGTCCCAAAAACCTAGAAAGAGAAGAGAATCGAGGATAAAAGGGTGATTAACAGTGTCAAAGGCTGCAGAGAGGTTGTTGTCCATTGTATTGGAAGAGGAACAAAGTGACATTACTAGTGATGGCTTGACTCCTGAATAAATTGGTTTTGGGTGAGGCAGAGTTGCACATAGTTGTCAGTCTCACTCTTTTTCCGAGTTATTGAAGTCCAATGGCAATACAAAGTCAAAATGACTAGTGGTGACTCAGGCTGCAGTGGATGACCTTGACTACTCCACCGTGCCAGTTTTCACTGCCTTCATGGCCATTGGAACAAATTGTTTTCTTCCACTCACTCTGCTGGGGAAAGTCTTTAACATGTTTGGAATAGATACTTCCTTCATTCTTTGACAGGTTTAAGACTTGCTGATTACCCTCAACCTGATTTAACTTGCCTGCTGAAATGGTTTGCCAGGGTGTGACTCCTGTGCATGCTACAGATTCTTGGAGCCATAGATGAGAGCTGAGTGGCAAGTGGACACTAAAAGGAAGAAAGCAGCCTTGAAAAGGGCTTGGCAAAGCTTGAGCAAAGGGCTTGAGCAAAGATTTGGTAATTAAGAGATCTTCAGTGATTTGGGGGAACAATTAAGAGATCTACAGTGACTTTGGAGAGAGTAATTTTGATTGAATGTTGAAGTAAAAAACTAGACTAAAGATTTAAGAAGAGAATGAGAGGAAAAGAAGTAAAGGCCATTATAAATGACCATCTCAAAGATTTTAGACATAAAAGAAGAGGTACAGGAAAAGAGCTAGCATAAATGGATGGATTAAGTAAAAGTTTTTTGAGGAATGGAGGAAACATAGGCATGGACAGTAGTGAAGCACCCAGCATGCAGGAAATGATTAAAAACCAATGAGAGGGTGGGAGTAATAGAGAGGGCAATTTGCTGAATAGGTTGGGATGGATATCATGTAGATGAATTTTTATACTTGTAGATGAGTTTGTCTTGGCCAGAAAGATTACCTCATTATATATAAGACCAGGGTGAAGGTGACAGAAAACATCTGTGTTAAATGAGATGGGAGAAGAGGGAGCTTTCAGAAAATGACCTCAATTTTTTCCAGAAAATATGAGGTGAGGACTTACATATACACACACAAAAGTATTTGTAGTAAGTCTTTTTTGTGGAGGCAAAGAATAGGAAATTGAGGTGATGTCCATCATTTGGAGAATGGATAAACCAAGTTGTGGCATTATGATTGTGATGCACTACTATTATGCTTTAAGAAATGGCCAGATGGGGGTCTGTGTCAGAAAAACATTCAGAAAATACTATTTGAACTGAAGCAAGAGAATTTGGAACTCAATTTTTTTTTAAAGACAAAGTTCCCAACTGAGAGATTAGTGGGAAGGGAGCTCTTAGAGTAGAGGTTCTTAACCTTTTTTGTGTCATAGACCCTTTTGCTTCTTTGGAGAAGCCTTTAGACTCCTCTTCAGAATCATGGTTAAAGGTAATCAGTTACACTGAAATACATAGTTATAAAAAAAAATTAAGTTTAGTTACTTTAGGTTAGAAGCCTCTCTTTTAGAGATTTGTTCATGTCTTTATTCCTCCTTCCTCTAGTACCTTGTGCCAGGTAAACCTGAAATGAATATTTTAATTGAACTGAATGGTAAAATAATATATGCTAATTATTTCCTACTTCCCACTCTCCTTGACGCCCTGCATTGGGTGTCTTTAAATTTCTAGAATGAACTTTTATCTTACCTCCTCCGCAGAGTCCCTCTCTTTATTGAGGAAGCAACTGAAACTACTTTTGTTTTATTTTTTGTTTGTTTTTATTTTCTCATTTTTCCTCCCTCAATTCCTTCCAAAATCTATTGAGAAAGCAAAAACTATGATACCCATTATACATATGAAATAATGCAAAACATTTACACATTTGCTACATTATTTTAGAAAAAGGCAAGAAAAAGAAAAAATATATTTCCATCTACACAGTACCATCAGTTCTCTTTCAGGAGGTGAATAGTATTTTTCATCATGAGTTCTTTGGAATTGTGGACCAATGTATTGATCCACAGGCTTTCACTGTTGATCATCATTGATATTACTGTGCACAGTGATCTCTTGGTTCTTCTCATTTCACTTTGTATCATTTCATAAGAGCCTTTCCAGGTTTTTCTGAAATCATCCTCTTCATCATTTCTTATAGCACAATTAGTATTCATCACATTCATATACCATTACTTTTTCAGCTATTCCATTTGATGAGTATTCCCCCTTAGTTTCTAATTTTTTTGCCAGCATAAAAAGAGCTGCTATAAATATATTTTGTACATGAGTCCTTTTCTTTTTTCCTTTAATCTCTTTGGGGTAAAATCCTAGTAGTTGCTGGATCAAAGCATATGTATAATTTTATGCTCCTTTCAATGTTGTTTCCAGAATCCTTGGACCTTCACAACTCCACCATCAGTATATTCGTGTACCTATTTTCCCACATCCCTCCAGCATTTGTCACTCTGATGGGGTTTGAGATAGTTAATCTCAGAGTTTTTAAAATGTGCCTTTTTCTAATTACTAGTGAGTTAGAGCATTTTTTTAATGTAACTGTTGAAGAAGTACTTTTTTTTTTGCTTGAAACTTTTCCTGATCTCTGCTCCTCCCCCCAGTTGATAGTAACTGCCCTCCTTAGCTACTTTGTGTTTAACTACTTTATACATATTTGTGTTCAGTTTATATTTGTTATGCAAATTTGTATATGTTTTTGTCTTCCCATGGGAATGAGCTCCTAAGGAGTAGGGATTGTTTCCATCTTTGTACTTGTATTCCTATGCCTGCTACCTGGTACATTGTATGTGCTTAATAAGTACTTATTAATTTGTCCCCACATTTGATTCCTCCTCATGGCTCTTGGGATTTTTCCTATTCTAACTTCACTTTTTACTCTTTATTACTTGCTTCAGATTCCAAACAACTCAATGGCAGGAATGTTCATTCAGAAGAGCAGTATTTGATTTTCTGCTCTTCATTCTACATTGTATATGAAGTTGAGGATGATTGTAACTCAAGATGTAAAAAAAAGTATATGGGATACAGTTTCCACAATAAATTTTCCTTGGAAATTAAAAAATGATACAATAAAAAGGTAAAGCAGCATTTGTTAAATAATTACTGTTTGCCTGAACCCCATTAAACTCTTAAGACACAACATAAATACATATAAATAGAACATTTGTACAAAGTAATTTAGCATATGGTATAAACAGTTTAACTAGGGGCAAGAAATGTCTCATTTAGGAAAAAACACTTGAACTTGACTTTGAAGGCAACTTGTCATTCAAAGAATTAAGAGTTGAGAAGTGAGTGTATTCTAAACTCTGGGAACAGGAAGTGAAATGTTGTATTCTAGGATCAGCAAGTATGTTTGCCTGGTTGGTAGTATAAGTATGGGAGAATAATGTGGTCCTGGAAAGGTAAGGTAGAGCCTGATTAATAAAGACTTTAAATGCCAAATAGATCTAATGAGGCATTCAGGAGCTATTGCTATCATTGAGCTAGGGAGTGACATGGTCAGACCTATTCTTTGGGAATATTACTTTGTTTGCTATTTGAAGGATAAATTGAGGTAGTGACTTGAGATTAGAAACCAGTTAGTTGACATTTGTAATAGTTGGGGGAAATGTGAGAAAGATCTGAATTCTGTGGTTAATAGTGTGAGTGAAAAGAATGGAACATATATTTTGGAGTTGTAATTGACAATGTTTGATGAGTGATGGAGAGTGAATGATTCCAGAGTTTTGATCCTCAGTGACTGCAAGAACATTAGAAAGAGATGGATTAAGTTTACTTAAAATTTACTCCTTCAAAATTATTCTTTAACATTTATGAAAATACAGTGTTTTGTAAAGTTAACCATATCATTAGATTACTATAATATTTTGTACATTGAATACAATTTTGAATAATTATTTTCAGTTTGGGGAGCAGCACTTTTAAAAGAATATTTGATAAGAGCACTAGAGAAGAAGTTTTAAGCAGGATACTGAAGGCCCACAAGATTTCATTATTTAAGTCAGTGGATGGATCTGCCAAAAAAAAAATAATCAAGGAATGGGCCCCAAAGCTCTCTTCAAATTTTAAAGTGCTATAAAGTGATGAGGTGATTGGATTTGCGTAGTTTTACTATAAAAGGCAGAACTAGAAGCAAGATTGTTAACCTGATGATTTGAAAGATAGCAATGCCCTTGATAATCATAGGAAAGTTTGGAAGAGAGAATAGGTTTTGAGGATAAGAGGATACAATGAAATTTGAGATCTATTGTAACCCATTCATGCCAGTTCATTCTAAGACTTTTCCAACCAAATTGCAAAAGGGGGCCACAAGACTTTTACTCCTTGGGAGTTTAGTCTCTGAAAGTGCCTTTTGTAGCCACTGAGCAGATCTGAGAGGCCTACTAGAGGGACAGATTTGGGATTTTCTTAAACTCTTGCCTGTGGGTCCTGGGTTGGATTTGAGTTATAACTGCCCTAAGGGACCCATACTAGTTTCAGAAGTATGTAGGGGGGAGAATTATTGAAGTGGGATAAGGATAGGCTTGGTTGTTTTGGAGATAGGTCCCAGCTTCATTCTCATGGGAAGAGTAGTACTCAAGTCTTTTTCCCACCTCCAAATTGTTTATTCACACAGCTCTTAAGGGTCAGACCAATATTATATTTTGGAGAGTGCTGTTCAAATGAAAAAGGAAATACTTCTTGGGCTTAGGACAATTATGGGAACAAGAAGCATAAAATTATATAATTGAGCATTGAATAGTAACCTTAAATGCTACAATATCATACCTTGCTTGTTTTTAAGAATCAAGAAGGTAAAAGATAAGGACAGTAGAAGACTTACGTTTTTTAAGTCTGATTTTTGAAGTAGGCTTTGTTCCTTCTACTTCTATAGTATCTGTTGAGTTCATCTCCTTTTTTCACTGACATAGTGACTGCCTTAGATCAAACCTTTTTCACCTCTTTACCTGGAAATAATTTCTTACTTGGTTTCTTTACATTCCAATTCACCATCCATAGTAAGCAGAATAGTTTTCCTAAGAAAACGGACTGATATATCAGTTGCTTGCTAAAAACTTTTTTTTTCCTTCTATTAGATGTAGGAAAAGATTAAATGCCAGTTGAGTGTGTAAGATCCTCCACATTCTCATTTCACCTACCGCCCCTTCAAGTGTTCCTAGATTCCAATGAACTTTCTGCTATTTATACCTTGTTCTCTGTCATCTCACAGTTTCAAAAGGTACTTCCAATGCTTGTGTTATTCCATTGCAAAGAAATGTATTGTTATATTCTCTCCTGATCTTTACTTCTAGAACCCTCTTCTTTTAAGATTCAGCTTAGTTGCCATCTCTTTGAAATTTTCCCAACTCCCTCATACACATACATACCTTTATACTCTCTCCCTCTTGAGATTATCTTGAAGTTAATTTAGTAATGTACACGTGTATTTCTTTGTCACCACCTCTCCTCCAAATGTTAGTTTCTTCAGGACTGATATTGTTTTATTTTTGTGTTTTTATCCAGACCTAGTAGCAAAATTCACTGGCAGAAGGTAAGGGTTTAAAAATAAATAACTAAAAATAAATTTTAATTTTAAACTCTTACATTACATCTTAGAATCAATACCATGTATTGGTTCCAAGGCAAAAGAGTGGTAAGGGCGGGCAAGGGGGGGGTTGGTTAAGTGACTTGCCAAGAGTCACTCAACTAGAAAGTATCTGTTGTCAGATTTGAACCCAGGATCTCCTGACTCTCAATTCACTGAGACACCTACTTGCCCCCAGTAGATCCTTTATAAATTTGTGTTGTATTGAGTTAGACAAGGTTCCTTAATTATGAAGGAAAGTGTCTTAGATGAAATAAATAAGATATTGTGGGAAATGGTATCAGAGTGAATCAATTGATAAATCTTTGTCACTTCCCCCCCTTCTTTTCACAATTTGTCTAGTAAAATAATACTTCAGATCCCTCACATCATAGAGCAATTATGTATTTGGGATAAATTGATTTTCTAGATAATTGAAATTTAATTAAACCTTGAAGCACTGAAATGTATTTTTTTCTAAACTGACTTTTTAAAAAGAATAAATGGAATTTGGCATTTTTATTACCATCATTATTCTGAAATAAGTTAATAGTGTTTTGCTATAAATGTAATAGTACATCAGACATTCATGGTTTGAGACTGAATGAGATTGAATGCATATTAACTTTAGGAATTTCCTTGAAACTTCAACAAATGACAAAGTGTTCTTCTTGACTCACAGAAAGCATCAGTTTCCCTTTTGGTTTATTTGTATTCTTCAAAACATTTCTGCATCATACATTTACAGTGTAGATCATATTAAATATTAGGTCATACTCTCTCACTTGGACTAAATTTGTTAATGTTTTTTGAATGAATGTCACACACTATTTCAAGAATTCGTTTTGGTTTATTTTGGAGAAAACTTACTCTAAAGCCTATGGATGATCATACTTTTGCAAATATGATAGCAGATCACAATTTTCTTCAAATTTTCCTTAATGTTTACAGAAGCAACATTGAAGGTTGTGTAATTGGTTAACATTAATAGACTTCTTGAGTTCAGTGCTCTTTCTTGCTTTTGTAGTTGTTTCCCTTAAGCTTAGCACAGTTCCTATGCATGTTAAGCACTTGATAAATGGTTTTTCATTCAGTCTCATCTTAGGCTATTATTTGATTTGGCATTGATTCCCCCCTCTCCCCCTCCATCTGTCTTGTGGCACAATTTTATGATGCAGTTGATTCAAATAGGAACAGGGGAGAACTAGTTAATGATCATGCTGACAAATCAGACACGATAGGGCCAAGAAATACACACTGCTAATTATAAAAAGTCAAACCTTGGAGAGGAAATTCTACTCTTTTAAAAAGGCAGTGCATCAAAAACCCTTAGGTGAGTATAGGCCATAGGTTAAGAGGCTTCATAGTATAGTATGGGGAGTATTGGGTTTTGAATCAGGAAATTTGAGTTATTGTTCAAATCTACCATATACTAGCAGCATGTTCTTAGGTGAGTCATTTAGCTTCTCTCTATGATCATTTTTTGGGTCCATAATTATTAATTTGGCTGTTTAGCTGCTAAATCTTAGTGTTTTATGAGATATTGAGGTTGTGAGGTTCCCATGATCATCTTGCCAGGATGTGTCAGAGGCCCAAAGGTAGGACTTGAACCTGAACTCTTCTAAAACAGTCTCTTCTTCAAGGAACTTTTTACAGATTCTGACAGAAGTACCTTATTTCCTTTTTTTGTTAGGATTACTGAACTGATAAATCAGGAAAATACTTTGTAGATGATTTCCTTAGATATTAACAAAGCATTTAATAAAATTTCAGATGTTATTTTTGTGCAAAAGAAGATATGTGGGCTACAATTAGGTGGATTTGGAATTAGTTTTTTAGTGACTGTATCCAAAGAGTTGTCATTAATAGTTCAATATCAGCTTGGAAGGAGATTTACAGTGGAGTGCTATATAGAAATATTGATTATTGTTGAAGGTCACTCAGAAGAGTAAAAAAAGGATTGCCAGGCAGCAGTTGAGGATACAGTCGATATAAGGTGACATAATTTTTGTATGAACCTCTTCAGTACAGTTTTGTGGTATTTCACAGGGACTTTCAGTGGCACATAAAAAGTTGAAGGCAAAGGTTGTTTATTACCATTGAATTAGAGCTCCATGTAGGACTCTGTGCCCAAAACTATGTTGCATTTTCATCACCTTCATTCCCCATTAGTTGTGTATATGCAAAGGAGTATTGGCTTATGGGTAGTGGCATCTGACAAATTTAAGTAATCAGTTTTCCCAGACACTGTCAGTTATTAAATATCCAATTGAAGGAATGTCATTTAACCTTTTGGACCCTCAGTTTGTTCTTTTTGTTAAATGAGGGAATTGAGGTCCCTTTTGTATGGTAGAATTCTACAAAAGTAATTGGTCAGTTTGGTAGTTTGATTTGAAGTGCTAAACTTATACATGATAAACTTTTATAGAAATGAAAGAAAGAAAATTAGTCATTGGCCGGGCATATAGTTTTAAAATAAGATGCTTGTAGTATACAAATATTTGAACTATTTGTACTTTGTAAATTTTGTTATCTACTTAACTATCTCATCAAAAATATAAATTC
The DNA here is from genome assembly GCF_027887165.1 of Monodelphis domestica. Taxonomy (NCBI): domain Eukaryota; kingdom Metazoa; phylum Chordata; class Mammalia; order Didelphimorphia; family Didelphidae; genus Monodelphis; species Monodelphis domestica. Next base: position 166,395,256 of record NC_077227.1, on the reverse strand, counting down.
AGATGGCTTACATTTTTGTAAAAAATTATAAAATAAATCTTGATGTAGTTGTTCTAGACAGGTAGCTGGCACAGTGGGTAGAATGCTGGTCCTGGGGTTGGGGAGTCTTAAATTCCTATCCAGCCTGAGACACTAGCTGTGTCTGGCTGGATTGTAATTCAAGTGAGTCACAGTTTGCCTCAGTATCCTTAACTGTAAAATGAGATTAATAATAGTTTAATACATATTTATTACTTTCTCTAACCTTGTTCTTTGTTTCCTTTTGATCTCTTCTTTATATATACTTACAAAGTTTTGCTTTTGTCTCTAATAAAGTTATAATGACCACGCTTACAATTTATTTTTTTGTAATTTTAAAATCAATTACATGTAATAACAAATTTCAGCATAAGTTTTCTGAAGTTGTATGACCCAAATTGTCTCCCTTTCTCCCTTTCCTCCCTCCTCCTGCAGCTGGCAAGCAATTCACTCTGTTATACATGCATTATCCCGCAAAACACATTTCCATATTGTTCATTTTTGTGAGTAATAATATAAAACCAAAACTCCCAAACAAAAATCCAAATAAACAAATGAAAATTTGTATGCTTTCATCTGCATTCCAACTTCAAAAGTTGGATAGCATTCTCTGTCATAAGTCCCTCAGAATTGTCCTGGATTGCTGAGAGTAGCTAAGTCTATCAGAGTTGATCTGGTCATTCCACAATATTGCTGTTATTGTGTACAATTGAACACATGTACTTTAAAAATAATTTTCATCATCTTCATTTCTCAAGCTATTCCTTACCTACTATGTTTATATCTCTATCTCTAAAATAGAAGAAATGCTTTCTAAAATGACATCATGAGAATAAATGAAATGACATATATAAGATACTCTTGGATTATATAGGAAAAAGGAGCCTTAATCATGCTAGATTTTTTTTTTCTGAGTCAAAGATCTGATTTTATTTGTGGGCACAAATACAGAAGTTAGAGATTTGCTACCATGCTCAGACTATAGCAGACATATTTTTTCTTTTTTTCCTTTTTTAACATTTAAAATTTAAAATTTTTCCATGGTTACATTATTCTTGTTGTTTCCCTTCCCTTTTCCCTCCTCCCTCCTGGGGTTGTCAAGCACTTTCACTGGGTTATACATATATTATCACTCAAATCCAATTTCCATAGTATTCACTTTTGTAAGAGAGTAATCTTTTAAAACCAAAACCCCAAATCATATATCCATATAAAAAAGTGATAAATCATATATTTGTTTGTTTGTTTCCTGACTATTGATTCTACTCCCATAGTTCTTTCTCTCTAGGTAGATAGCATTCTTTCTCATAAGTCCCTCAGAGTTGCCTTTTTTGTAGCTTTTTTGTAACAAAATCAATTACATTTGATCATCCCACAGTGTTTCAGTGTGTTATGTTTTCCTGGTTCTGCTTATTTCCCTCCATATCATTTCTTGTAGGTCTTTCCAATTCATGCTAGATTTTTAAAATGATAATGAATATTAAGTGTTCTTTAGGCATTGTTTAGTATAATATATACCAACTTAGAATAAACTGAAATTTGTGTTAACTGAATTGAGGTCTCAGTTTCAATTCAATAGCTAAGTCTTTTGTATTCATTTGTGTCTGTTTCATTATCGTTTTGTTTTGTTTTTTTTAGAATAGGCCAATTTTGACCAAATTTGAGACTATTAAACGGTGCCAATATATATATGCTTTAATTTGAAATTATGATCTAGCTCATTATTTTGAAAGTGTCTAACATTGAAATGGCTTTTGTAATTAGAAAAAAAAGGGCATTAATTCAATAATAGAAAAATTAAAAGATTTGAAAGTGGTGATATCCTCTCGTGAAAATGTTTTAGCAGAATTTAAAATCTTCATAATTTTATAGTATTTCCACAGTATTGATAAAGCATATTTTAAAAATATTTTGTATTCTGTCTTTTTAGGACTTCCTTACAATTTCCCATGACTCAATGGACTCCTGATTGTAACAGACTCTATACCTTAAAAGCGGATATGAAGAGTGAGGTACCTTCTGATGCACCAAAGACACCGGAAAGTCTAAAAGGGATCCTCTTGCACCCTGAGCCCATCGGGGCAGCCAAAACTTTCCCTGCAGAAGTTGAGATGATAGCTAGTAAAGTAGAGAATGAATTCTCTCACTTGTGTGATGATTCTCAAAAACAAGAGAAAGACATGAATAGTAACCAACAAGACCAAGAAAAAGGCATTGTGGTAAGGAAAAAACGGAAGAGTCAGCAGGCTGGCCCTTCATATACTCAAAACTGTGTTGTTAAAGAAAGCCAGGGAATGTTAGGATTGAGACAACACCTAGAAACACAAAGCGACGAAGATAATGATTCCTCTTTTAGCGATTGTGTTTCTTCCCCTTCATCTAGTCTGCATTTTGGAGATTCTGACACGGTAACATCTGATGAAGACAAGGAAGTCTCTGTTAGGCATTCCCAGGCAATATTGAATGCTAAAAGTAGAACTCATGGTTCTCGGTCACAAAAGTGGCCTCGGACTGAGACAGAATCTGTCTCAGGATTATTGATGAAAAGGCCCTGTTTTCATACTAATTCATTAAGGAGACTTCCATGTAGAAAGAGATTTGTGAAAAATTCTTCACAGAGGACACAGAAACAAAAAGAGAGAATTTTAATGCAGAGGAAAAAACGGGAGGTCCGGCGAAAGTATGCATTGCTCCCTAGCTCTAGCAGTTCTAGTGAGAATGACCTCAGTAGTGAATCCTCTTCTAGCTCTTCCACTGAAGGAGAAGAAGACTTATTTGTGTCGACCAGTGAAAATCATCAAAACAGTGCAACCATTCCCTCAGGTAAAACTAAGATTCAATTTACTCAAGTGAGTAAAAAACATTAGAGTAGTTGAACTGTTAATGTTTTGGGGTATTACCTATATATATGAATATGTTTTTAAAAGGGGATTTTAGTGTATTTTAAAATTATTAGAGAATCAGCATTGTGGAATTCATTTTAATATTGAATACATTGATATGTAAACATAGTTACAAATTGTGAAATAAATTCTAAGATAGGTTTATATATTTTTTCTAGTTTTCATTTTCTTTGGGGGAAAAAAAACACTTTGTATTTTGTTTTTATATCCCTTTCATTTCTGGGGTGTCAAGGGAATTGAATGTTCTGTTGTTAAAAAAGACAAACAAGGAAGCAAAACCATCCAGGACATTGAAGTGACCTTTTCTGACAATGGGTGCAACATTTTTGTACTTTTAGTCCTTCCCTACTGCCAGGATTGTTGATATTTTTTAACTTCTCAGAATTTGGCTTCCTTTTAGTGATATTTTAATATACATTGTTGTAGTCGTGCATATTGTTCTTCTGATTCTGCTTATTTCACTGCATTAGTTGATACATTCCTTAAAATATTTTCTCAGTTACTCATATTTATTGTTTCTTTAGTGCAAAATAATATTGGAGTAGATTTTTAATGCATTTAATAATTGAGAGTTGGCTGTAAAAAATAAAGAAAGCAATGGAAATTATGTGCATCTTGAATCATAAGCCCATAAAATATGTAACCTGAAACAGAACAATTAAGCATTTTTTTTCTCTTCATTGCCTCTTTAAAATGTTTTTAAACAGACTTGTGTTTCCTTTAGATGTTATCCTTGCCAGCCAAATTGTAAGCTTTTCAAGGACGGGTACTATTTGTTTCATTTTTGACTTTGTATCCCAAGCACTTAGCATAGTGCCTGGCAAATAAACATAGTAGGGACTTGACTTAACCATCTTTGTTGATTGATTCGCTTTTAGAAATTAGATTACATACATTTCAAAATGGATATATTTTCATTATGTTTTTATTCAGATTAAATTTATAGCTGTATAAGAGCAACATAAATTTATTTCCTATACCAAAGTTAACTGAAATAAATTTTTGTGACTCTCCTATGAAACTTGCACCATACTGTATTACAGGTTTTTAATACTTTTGTATTCCCTCCAGACTTATCAGTGGATACAACTCCAAAAATGTACATGTATTTGAATAAGGAAAGGAACTGTTATTCTTCCTAAACTTATTTTAATTTTAATTCACTGAAGTGACAAAGTTGCATATAGTCTCCATGTTGCTATAACTCTTGAGTACTTCCTCTCTTTGTTATACCTAGCAGTAAGAAAGAGACAAATAAGTGGTCCAGTGGACTAAAGTTACTAGTTTCAAGAGTCAGAAAATTCTGAGTTTAACATTTTTAGATGCTTACTCTTTGATGCTGGGTAATTTAACTTAACCATTCAACTTTAGTTTCTTTATCTATAAAATGGAAATAGTAATAGTACTTACTTTACATGGTTGTTGTGAGGATCAGATGAGAAGATAGGAAAAAAGAAAGTTGCAAACTAAAGAACTATGTTAAGATTGCTGGCCACTATTATTATCATATAACAGTCTGTCAAGATATGTAATCGATTGTGGGTAGTTAAGGACAAATTACATAATAGAGATATATCTGGAACTCATTGAAAATATAATATGAATTAAAGAAAATATGCATTAAGAAAGATAATATATTCCAAAAATGCATTCACTGAATTAGCACTGATTCTTGCCTCTTCTTGTCTGGAATCTGGGCTTCTAAATTTTTGTAAGGTTTTAATAACTCCCATCCTTGTGGACAGGACTTTATTTTTTTAATCTCTTTTCTCATATCTTCCTTTCTGAAGCTCCATTTTTCTTCTCATCAGTGCTGTTTGTATTCTTTTATGCCAAAGCAGCTAGCCCTTAAAGGGAAACCTCTTTAGATTTCAGTTACCCCATTATTGTTCCATCTTTTCTCATAACTAAAACTTTGTAAATAAAAAAATTTTCTACCCCATAAAGATCATAGAGAAGAAAATCTTCTTACTTAAATCTTAATTATTCCCTTGATTGAACACACTTAGTGGACTAGGGAGATATATATCAATGCTTTTCTGATTATCTACTGTCCCTTTATTCAGATAGATGTTAAGTAGGGGAAAGAATTAAGGATCGTAAGCACATAAGTTTACTGGAAGGACTCCTAGGAGACTTTGGGTAAAGAAGGGTCTTACTATTAATGATAAACTCCTTGTCCACCTGGTTTGGGAATGAACTGAGTCTTGAAACCTCTAGGCTTGACTTATACTGATAAAATAATATAGTGGCTATGGCTTTAATTTACTTTGAATATGAATCATAGGTACAGATACTCTTTTATTTTGACTGAAAGGTGTTTTCAGATCAGATCTCTGTTAAGGATTGGGAGGGAAAAGCTAGCCAATATGGACTAATATATAACCCAGCTGATAGAGAAAAGTCAACTTCACCAAAGGAGGCTTAAATAGATCTTAAAATATCAATATTTAAAATATATAAAAACTAATTTCTTTAATTTTTGTATTAAATTCTTCTGGTATTAAAATAGTATTGTTTTCTACTATTATTAGTTGCTCATGTATAGTATTCTAGTCATGTTGTGGGTTAAATAGGCTTTTGTGGGCTATTCTGGGAACCTAACATTGTTGCTATGGGAAAATGCATTCCAAGTTCCAAACAGCCAACTTATAAATTAACTTTGGGAACTCAAACCATTGGTAAGTAGGGGATTGACTACCTGTATTCTGGATATTTTTTCTCATCTGTATATATTGCAAGTAACAAGCATTATCTCTGGAGACACAAATCCAGAGATTCAGAATGGAAAACAAATATCCTTTGGGATGTTCTAGTTGTACCTGCATATAGATTCAAGTAAACATATTTATTTAGCATTTTGAAGGATTCAGAGACGCATATAACTTGGCCCCTGCCATCCAGGAACTTAATATCTGATTTAATTGATACCATTAACTGTGGAAAGCTAATTAATAATACAAGATTTACATAGCAGTTCATCAGTAGAATAAATGTTATAAGTCAGTGCACTATTAGTAAATCCTATGTGTCTATTATGTGCATTTTACTGTGCTGGGATCTTCAAAATGCAAAACATAGAAGATGATAGCTATCCTTTAACAAGCTTACAGTTTAGTAGGCATAGATATTACATACCCAAATAACTGAACACAAAAATAACAGGATAAATGAATAAGAGAAATATGGGGTTTGAGTAATTGAGAGGATACTATCTAAGGTCCAAAGGGGGAAAAGGTCAGTACCAAATGATGGGATTAAAGGAATCTTAAAGGAGAAAATAGCATTTGATCTGGATTAAATATATAGGTAAATTTAATAGCCAAAAAAATGGTAGAGAAAGATATAGGAATTTAGGAGATGGAGAAAGAACATTGATTTCCATGAGATGGTTTTTTTTTACTACTACAAATCTATAAAGTAGCCTGTGGGCCCATTGTGATTTATTTGTAAATTTATTACTTAAAGTATTTATAATTGCCTCATTTACTTATATTTCTTACACTGGCTTGATGTATTTAACTTTAGCACATGGTAAAGTTGAATATTAGTTGTTACAAACACCAACATTTTATTTTTATTTATTTTTTACCAATTACATGTAATACCAAGTTTTTCTATTAAGTTTTCTGAAGTTATATGATCCAAACTGCCTCCCTCCTTCTATCCCTCTGTTATTCTCTGTTTCCAGAGCTGGCAAGCAAAACACCAACATTTTTTGTGATTATTTCTTTTAACTATTATCCTTTTACCTAACCTTTGAAAGCTGCCTATAAGTTATTCTTTTGGGATTAATTAGTTTATAGAATGGTTATATAGGAAATACTTGATTTGAACATTTCTTTTATAGTTTGTAGAGGAACTCTGCTATTTGTCACTTAGGTCTAACTATAGTTATTAAGGTACCTAATTCTTTCTCCAGATGTCTTTTGAAAAAGGAAGCACATTGCTTTTATTGTTTTCTTTTGAGTATAGTCACGCAGAATTATATTTTCATCTTTTAATTTTTTCTTGCATAACTGAGGAATAATAGACTGAAGTCACTTTTCAGAAAATTTTAGATAATACCAAATTGCCAGTTCCACTGGATTTTACAAATTGTTTTAGCAGCTGTGGTTTTATGTAGATAGAGCCTAGTTTATCAAAGCTACTAATAGCAAATTAGCATTTTTACTCTGAGCTTATCTTTTAGTAAAATTAATCTGTGCATTAGATTAGACAACAAAACTTAAATAAAAACCCAATTCTTTAGAAGCAAATTATCCAAAAATTAATTTCACTTAACATTTCTCAAAGTGCCATTAAAAATTTGGTTCATTTCCTCATATATCATTGAACTTTTGACTTTCTTTGAAAGTGCAATTGTTGCTACATGTTTGAACTCGTAAGTAACCAAGAACATATGAGAAGAAAATTCAAAAGAGCAGAGATTACTGTGGCAGAAGAGAAAAATAATGAAGCCAAAAAGAACTCGTGCAGGTACTGTGTTCATCGTACTTCAATAATTATATATTAATTTATGGGAGCACGTGATTGTGCCTTGCCTAGGATGTGAAGTCAGGAATGGGGTGCACCATTGGATGAAGTACACAATGAGATCACAGATCCATTGATTTATTAAAATTATGCTACAGCTGCCTTTTTACTCACCTACATAGAATCTAATAGAAAGAAAAAAAATTGTTAAGCAGCACAAATAGATGTCATAAGATGAATTTGCTCATTTCTTTACCCTTTGATGAGCTCCTTACAACCCACTAGTTAATTAAACTTGTATATTTTGGTTCCAAATGAGTAGCAGATTAGAAAAGGAAAACTTCAGGTAGACAGTTGTAATGAGAAGTAAAAATTGATAGCCATATAGAAAGAAAATATGTTGTTATAAAAAGATACAGGGCAGAGGGGTGCAGCTAGGTGACGCAGTGAATTAAAGCTAAGCCTAGAGATGGGAGGGCCTAGGCTTAAATCTGTCATTAGATACTTCCTAGCTCTGTGACTCTGGGCAAGTCACTTGACCCTCATTGCCTAAACCTTTCCACTCTTCTGCCTTGTAACCAATACATGGTATTGATTCTAAGAAGGTAAGGATTTGAAAAAATAGAAAAAGATATAGAGGCTCAAAATAAAGTAGAGCAGTGTGGAGTCATTTGGTATGGGGCCACATAGCCCTATAACTTCATTAAACTTAAAGGCACTATTGTTATAGCTAAATATAATTTATATTACTAATAATCCTGAGTCATCAAGAAAACTTATATTTTATGAGTTTTTTGATAGACAAGGAAGTGTATAAATCTATTATGTTATGATATCTGTCCAAACTGAAAGGTATTTTAATATTTCAAGAAGTAAGTCCTCTGTTTAAATCAATTTGTTCCTCAAAGGCTCTGGAACATTGAAGTTCTATAATTTAAAAAAATGTTTTACTCTTTAATTCATGTTGCTATTGGTAGGGTGAATGTAATGCACAGGCAAAATATACAAAGAGAACAAATTAAGTACTAGGAAAGGTTTCTTGTAGAAGGTGGGACTTGAATTGAGACTTGAAGGAACACAGAGATGCTAGGATGGAGAGATGAGAAGAAAGCATTCCGGGTATATAGGAGACATTCAGTAAAAAATGATTAGATACAGGAGATAGAATGTAGTGTTAAAAGAACAGCAAAGAGACCAATGTCATTGGATTATGGAATACTGGAAGAAAGTGTGGTTCTAGAGTCAATCATCAAGTATTTATTAACCACCTACAAGGTGCCAGGCATTGTACTAAGTGTTGGGTGTACAAAATGCTAAAGTAAAACTGGCCTTGCCCTGCAGGAACTTAGTCTAGTTAGGGAAGCCTGTGTGGACATACATAATTTGATACAAAAGATACAAAATGACAAAATGGAGAGAAGTGCTTGAACTGAATTTTGAAGAATCCTGAATCAAGGGTTAGAAGGGGTGTAGGGGTACATTTTAAGCATGGAAGACAGCTAATGCAAATGCACAAAGATGGAAGGTGGAGTGTCATGTATAGGGAAAAGACAGAGAAATTTGACCGCATTGCACCATGTACAAAAGAATATAATGTGAAAACAAGGTTGTAAAGATAAGTGGGAATAGGTCATAAAGGATTTAAAATGCCAAACCTAGGAGACTACTTCTAGAGGTAATAGGGAAGGAAAGCAACACAGTCAAATAATTTTGACAGATGATTGGAGGTGGGAGGAATGGGGGATGGAGGGAGATTGAGGCAGTTAGACCAGTTGGGCTGTTGTAGCCGTCCAATATAATTTTTAGAATTTTAATTTAAAATTTTCTTTCTTGATTTGAATTCCCTTGTCTTGTAATTTTCATCCATTGATACCATAGTTCTTTAGAGCAAAATAATATATTCCCTCTTTTGTGTCAGTCAGTTTATTATGCACTAGCACTGTGTTAATTATTTAAACACTTTTAGGAAGGCTTTTTAAAAAAAATTCAAAGATATTTTATTTTCCCAATTACGTGTAATAATTTTCAACATAGGTTTTTCAAAATTATAAGATCCTTCTTCCCTTCCCTCTCCCCACTCAGAAATAGTAAGCAATTTTATCTGGGCCATATATATATATATTTGGTATCATGCAAAACACACTTCTATATTGGCCATTGTTGTAAGAGCATACTTACGTAAAATCAAAATCCTAGACAGGAAATATCTGATGTGAAAGATAGTTATGCTTTGATCCTTATCTATGCAACTCCCAACAGTTCTTTCTCTGGAGGTGAAATTCCCTTTCTGAAGTCCTTCAGAATTGTCCCAGATCATTGCACTGCTGACAGTAGCCAAGTTTTCACAATTGATCATTGTACAATATTGCTGTTACTGTATGTAATGTTCTCCTGGTTCTGCTTATTTTGCACTTGATCAGTTTATGTAGATCTTCCAGCTTTTTCTGAAATCATCCTGTTCATCATTTCTTACAGCCCAATAATATTCCATCACCAACATACACCACAATTTATTCCCACTTGGTGGACATCTCAATTTCCAATTCTTTGCTTCTATAAATATTTTTGTATAAGTAGACCCTTTCCCCTTTTTTATGATCTCCTTGAGATATAGACCCAGTTAGTGGTATTACAGGTTCAAAGAGTATGCTGGATTTTATGGCCTTTTGGACATCGTTCCAAATTGTTCTCCAGAATGATTAGATCTGTTTGCGATTCCACCAATAATACATTAGTATTCCAATTTTGTCATATCCCCTCAACATTTATCACTTCTTAGGAAAACTTTTAAAGAGTTCTTTATGTCTTTGCCACTCACTTCTTGTGGGGGCTTCAGCAAATTGCTTGACTTCTTTGAGCTTCAGTTTTCTTTCTTTAAAATGAAATTGAAAGATATGTTCTTTAAGGACTCTTCCAGTTTTAATTCACTGTGATTCTAATGTACTTCTCCATAGTCTTCTTTGATTCAGGTTATTTGGTGTGAAGATTCCTCAGCTTTCTGCATAGTTCTTGGTTTCTAGAATTTTTACCATCCTGACAACTTTGCTTTTTGAGTTAATCAAATCAAGAGAATATCAGAATTGAAAGAGTACTCAAAGGCTGTCTAGGCCATTCATTCTGAATTTAAAATGAAGCTCTTAGAGGTAGCTATTTGGCTTAGTTGATTGAGAACCAAGCCTAGAGATAGAGGGTCTTGGGTTCAAATATGGCCTCAGATATTTCTTAACTGTGTGACCCTAGGCGAATCACTTAATCCCCATTGCCTAGCTTTTACCACTCTTCTATATTATCAATATACAGTGTTGATTCTAAGATGGAATGTAAAGCTATTAAAAAAACCTGAATTATGACCTCTCTTTTTTAAATGATTATTTGACCTTTTAGGGGCTTATAACTAGCAGCTGAATCTCTTGTCCAAAGGATATGGACATTTTAAGTCATTTTGTTTTCATAAATCTGCGTGGTACTTATGATGATCTGGAAGCCATATTTATTATGAGTTTTACAGAGCAGTTCCATCATATTTTTTCTAATATTGTAATTTTTGCTAAGATTGCAAAACCTAGTGCTGCAAATTTGTTTTTCTCATACCATGCTTGAGAAGGAAATTTCTTTGGGTAGCTAAAGACAAGATGACATTTTTTTTTTCTGATGCATTTAATACTGGGTACTTTAATCTATTTTTGCAGGCTTTTGAAATCTTCTTGGATCTTGATTTCATCCTTCATTGTTTGATCCCATCTTCATAGATCTGAGTTTAATGGTTTTTTGCTCCAGAAAGAGTTGGAGTTATTTGTTGTGCCAACAACTACTACTTGATGAAGGAATTACTCTAGCTCTTCGCTGGGCATGTACCCTTTCTGTCCTCTTAATAAGGGGTTGTCTATTATAATTTTGTGAGAGGAGTACCAGAAAAAACTCCCCAAAGAATTCATTTTTCCTTCCATCAAAGTTTAGGATTATTGCTTTAGAAGATATCTAAAACTGTAATATTTTGGTAAGGTGAGACAATCTGTCATAATTGTAAATAGATTGGTTTTGCCGTGAGGAAGTTCTTGGACTTTTCTTGGCTAAACTCCTTTATCTGACATTTACTAGCAGTCTTTTCAGTGGGCAAATGAAAGTCTTTTTTTTTTCATTTAACATAGCCACTTTTTGATATATTTTGAGTCTCTTTTTGTAACAAATGTATGCCAATCATGACAAATATATTTTTAGGCACATTTTTTGTTCCACAATAGGAAGTAACTAGTCTCAAAAACAATCGTTATTCATCAATGAAATTATTTCTTTCCCCTCCTTTTTATCTTATTTTTAGTCTTATCTATTTTAGAGTTTTCTTTAGAATTTCTGTGATGAACAAAAGTTTTTGTCATTTCATTCCTCAGAGGTATAGACAAATGGATTTAAGTTAGTAAATGTTGGTATATTATTTGGACAGATAATTTATAGAAGTTGTATTAGAAATAAATCCTACTTTACATGTATAAAACTGAACACATTTTTCTATTCCTTCTCCAAATTCTTCACTCTTTCATACTTTATTGATTTTCTTGAAGGTACCATCATTCCAGATTGATTATCTTGGTATTAACCTCCACTCCTTTCTCTCACTGTGTATATCTGATATTCAGTTGCCAAATCTTTCCATTTTTATCTATGTGTCTTACATTGGACACCTTTCCTATAATTACCACCTTCATTCATGATCTCATCATTTCCTGCCTATTATAAATTATTATAGCAGTCTTTTTATTGGTCTTCCTCAAGTTTATCCTCCAATACAACCTCCTTATTGCTGCTAAAGTGATTTTCTTTACTGGGAATTCTGATCACTTTACTCTGTAATGCCAATGCCCATGGCTTCTTATTTGTCTCTTGATCATATAGGAAATCCTTTGTTTAGACTATAAAGTCCTTCATAACTTATTCCCAACATATCTGTCCAGTTTCTTTGGACAGTAGACAGTACTCATCCTACTATTCTCTGCAATCCAACTAAATTATCCTATCTTTTCACACAAACCTCTCCATCCCTTTTAATTGGACCAATGGTCTCAGGAATCTGGAATGCACTGGTTCTTTTCCACCACATAGTTTTTCTCTCCTTTAAGACATAGCTCATATGCCATGTCAATCTACATGAAGACTTCTCTTTCCCCAACTGCTGGTGCCTTCGCTTTCAAACTACCTTCTTTTTAACTACTTTTGCATTCTCGTGGTTAGACTATTAGAATGTAAGATTCTTGTGAGTAGGATTTGATTCTATATGTGTTTCCAGGCCTTGCACAATGCCTGGCAAATAGGTACTTAATGCATGCTTGCTTATTGAGTTATTGACTCTTATGTATGCAGTCTCTTTATTAAGCTCTTAATCCTATTGCCTTCAATTCATATTGAGGAGAAATAGCTGAAATCAGCATCTAAAAAGTATAGGTCATGTAAGTATTTTAAACAGAATGTTGTGGTTTATCTTTAGTTTTCAGATCAGTTTAGAAATAACAGTTTGAGTTTTTGGTTTGTTTTTAAAGGAGTAAGATACTTTTCAAAATCAAAACATAGAATTTTTAAAGCCATCTTTATTCACTGAATTTTAGGATTAATGTAAATGTGCTTATTTTCATAAATTTTTTAAAGTAGTAAAATAATAGAATATCAATTAGTTTGCTTTTTACTTTCAATAGCCTTAATATAACCACTTTATGTGAAAAGATATTTGGAAATGTCATTTTTGTAAATCACATTTTAAATATACTTTGGATTTGAATTCTTTGTTACTTATAGATGGAATATTTGCTTTGACAAAACTAGAACATTGAGATATTTTCTTTTTGCATATCTGGTAAAACTGAACAAAAGTTAGGACTTTATTTTCTTTTTAAGAAAAAATGTCCAAGTGTCAATATAAAAAGAATCATGGCCAAAGTTTTTGAAAATTCTAGCCTTTTTAATAGACTTTTAAATTAAATTAAATTTTAAATTATAAACAATCTGTTCGGGCATGCTTGGTAAATAATGAATAAAGTATTGGGCCTGGAGTCAGGAGAACTTATCTTCCTGAGTTCAAACCTGGCCTTAGATACTAGCTCTGTGACTCTGGGCAAGTCACTTAACTTTGCTTGCCCCAGTTTCCATATAAGTTGGAGAAGAAAATGGGAAACTACTTAAGTATCTCTGTTAAGAAAAACCTAAATGAGGTGATGGAGTCAGAACTGAAAATGACTGAATTATCAACAACAAAATCTAATCTGTATGTTAATACTATACTAAAAGCTATTTGTTTTACAACCATCATTAGTTTATTCATGATAAAGTGGGTAAAACCTCTTTTCATGTGTCTTCCCTAGGCAAAATAATGTTTGTGAAAATGTCCATAGTCTGAATCAGGATTATGGTTTTTGGTTGAGGTGCTTTAACCTCCAGCCACAGTACATATGTCACTGCAAGATTGTCTTGCCTAGTAGCTTGTTTTTTGGTGTAGTATTAATCAGAAAGTTGAGAGCAGAATATTTTTCCAAATCTGCCACTCTAAACACTGTCATTTTCTTGTTTTTCTTTAAATAATAACAATTTGGCAAAGCTTTGATTTTATCATTTATATAGAGTTTATACTATATGCCATGTATTGTGCAGTTATTATCTCCTTTAATCCTCAGAACAACCCTGGGAGCTGGGGGCTATTATTATCAACATTTCATATATGAGGAAACTGAGACAAACAGGTTAAGTGACTTGCTCAGGGTCACACAATTGGCTATTTACTTTTTGTTACTTCATTTAACAGTTGGGTTTATTTAATCTTTTTGTGTGCTACTACTTGAGAAGCTTTAGTGGATACAAAAAACCAGTAAGGTGCTCCCTGCTATTGGATTTTAATGGGGAAAATACTTCTTTCCCATTTAGCTCACAGCAACCTATCGAGTCATGGAGGCTGGACTATGAATAGTTGTTTTTTTTTTTAGTTCAGACTAAATGTTTGATGATCATTGAAGGACTACAAGCAATGTTTCAAAGTAGTTTTTCTTGAAGCAGCAGTCACTTTGTGGTTTATGTCTCATGTTGGGGTTTAGAGAAGCTGATGTTGGTTTTTATTGCAACTTTTTATTACAATTTAGTTGCCACTGTTATTTTATGGGCTACCAAACGAGAAACAAAAAATTCAATATCCTTTTTTTTAAAGGTTTTCTAAGAATGAAACTACATGCTGATATTCTAGGTATCCTAGAATGAGACTTTCTGGCTTACTGAAAATAGTGTGATAAGGCAGCCCTAGTGCTTTTCCTGACCAAAAGGAATTTCACAGATTGTTAGCAAATTGATCACTCTTTGGTTCCAAAGAAAGTTTATAAAGCCTAAATTATTCTTTCAAAGATTAACAGAACTTTGAGAATCCATAAGAAAATAAAATTGGAAAACCTATTTCTCAGTTATAGGAAAGAATATCCTAACTATAATACTCATTAATATTTCAAAGGGCTTTGATAACTGATGATAATTTTATTTCTATACAGTTTAATAAGTTATATATGAAACATATATACCAAAACCTTATGCTCAACTATACTATATATTATACTAAATATGTATATTTATATATACTAAACACCTTATGAAACTCCCTTTTCTGCTACCTTTGTGTATTTTGAAGTCTGTATATGTATATGCTAGTGTTCTGTCTCCAATAGGCTTTTTTCTTAATTGTTTGTCTTTTTTCCATATTTTTTTCCTTTTCCCTCTCTTCTTTTTTCTTTCTCTTCCTAACTTATACAAATATTTCCAGAAGAAATATCTTTTATTTTAGTACAGTTTTATATTCTTTCTTAAACAATTTAATGAAAACTTCATATTTTTATCTTTATAAAGTAAAAAACAAATTGTTAATTTTTTTTTACCCATAGAATCCTAGAATTACCATGTTCTTCCCAGTCATCCTTTCCAGCAGGTTGTTGAAAGTTTCCTAAATGCAGTAAAACTTGATGATTTATGTTATTATATATTAAGAGAAATTTTAAAAAAGGTGAAAATCTGTATAATCTTGTATCCTAAATTCTGCCATTATGCTTCTTAGCATTTCTTACATTCTTAACTCTTCTAAATCCAAATTCCAGCTAGTCATCACACAAGTTTTGAGTGAAGGGCCTTGACTTTCCAAATACTTCTGAATGGGTAGTGGCTAGATAAATCAAGATTGTACTATTTTTTTCCCATGGTAATTTAAACTTAATTAAGACTAAAATACCACCACTACCCCCTAGACCATCTTGGAAAACCTATGGCATATGTACCAGAGGGGGTACTCATAGCCCTCCCTGTGGACACTCATGCCATTGCCCCAGCACAGAGTTTGCTGCTAGAAAGCCAGAGGAATGGCAGGGTAGGGCTGCTCCCTCCCCCTCTCCATGCACTTTGCAGTTTGGGCAGTCAGTCTCTAAAAAGATATGCTATCACTGCCTTAGACTTTATCTGTTTTATGAAATTTAACTTTGTTTTCTTCACAGGAAAGAACCAGACCATTTTGGCAGGAACACAATTGATTTAAGAGTTTAAATAATAATGCTATAGTTGAAGGATTGTTTTAAAACTTTTGTATATATATTACCAAGTATTTATAATATCATAGATTTAGAGCTGGAAGGGAGTCATTTGGTCTAACCTCCACCTTCCTGCCCATTTTACAGATTAGGAAATAAGATTGGGAAGTTTTAGTAACTTGCCAAGAGTCACAAAAACTAGTTAGTTTCTGAGGCATAATTCAAACTCTTTTTATTGGCTCCCAAGTCTTTAATACCTCTACTTTGCCATGTTAAAACTAATAATATTCCTGAGTATTTGGAAATTTTTCATGGTGGGTACAAATTTTCCCAATTATAAGGAAAATATAATGAAGAATGTGTTCTTGTACATACAGAAGATTCAAAATGTATATTCATCCATTACTGATAACCTTACCATATTGATTTCAGTTTTGTGGTAACTGAACTATAGACATCAGAACTAAATTGATGATAAAATTTTTTTACAGGCAAGAAAAGAATATTCCATTTCAAACTTTGACTCATGTAATTTACTTTATTATAAAGGTTGTGCTTAAAATTATAAGGGAAGTCAAGTATATATTTTTATTTTAAATCTCATTTTTCTCATTAGAGCCTAGTTCAGCATTTGTTCATTTGTGCATTTTCCTTGTGTAGTAGGGAACCACAATGCTCTTGTGTTTTGTACATGGGAAATCTAGTGACCCATGCCAGTGTAAAAGCTATAAAGAGTGTAGGCCTGCTAGAAAACAGTATCTCAGTGTTCTTTATTTTTGTGACATTTGAAAGAATGATGGAGCTACCATATGATAATACGGGTAAAACTTTACTCTTGGACTATAGGACTTCACACTTCCCTTATACTGTATCTTTAACTTACATATTTGAATCTTTCATGTTTATGAAATTTACTATTTAAATATAGAAGGTCCTATCTCATGCCTTATTTGGAAATACCTTGCTTATTGGAAATTCTTCACTAATTTGAAACTTAAAATCTGGTTTTGTTTGGGAATAAGATGTCACACATTTTTGATTCCTTTAATGGACTGATCTTGTTGCAGTTCAATGTCTTGCCCTCAATTTAAAAAATCAAACCAAACTTTTGCTTAGCTATATTCTTTTAAAGTTTGTAATTTTTTTTAAAGAAATGCTTGGAATAAATATTTACTTTGTCAGAATTATCTTTTACACATTTTTCATTTTCATTCCAGGAAATATCGATGAGGATGTTGTGGTGATCGAAGCATCCTCCACTCCCCAGGTTACTGCCAATGAAGAAATTAATGTTACCTCAACTGACAGTGAGGTGGAGATTGTAACAGTTGGTGAAAGCTACCGGTAAGATTTACTGTCTTAAGTAATATATATGTAAATAGAAATAAATGGATACAGATCTAAAGCAGGATCCTGCACACAAGTAGATAAACAAATTATTCATAGATTGGCAAAATTGATGTGTTTACAATAAGAGCATATTTATATTAGAATGAAAATTAGAGTAATTTTTGGCTAATGCCATTGACCCTTAAGTATTAGTTTGTCATTAAGAGTAAAAAAAATGTGGAATAAAATGAAGTATGGAAAAAGTGTAAAAGAAATACTGCAAAGAGAAAAAAAAGAATAAAGATTAGAGAAGCTAGAGGCTAGTGCTGATAATTTTAGGTGGTTGTTTGGTTTGTATTTGTTATTGTGAGTTTATTTTAGGCTTCTGTATTAGGGGACATAAATTTAAGGGAAGTTTTTTTTTTTTAATTAAAAGAAGGAAAATAACCATTACTTTGGACTTAATAAAGCTCCAAAATGTAAGTAGTGAAAAGTTACAAAATTCAGAGATAGCCAGTAAGAAGGGTATTTGAGTGATGATGAATGAAGAGAGAAAGAAGTGATATTATCATATGAGATGATCACAAATCATTTGGAAAGGAGAAAATAAACGAGTTCAGGAAGTATGTCAAAAGCCTGGTATTATACAGCCATGGTGTTGTTGTGATGGTATTGGGGTAAAGTAATCTAGGCAGCTCCTGTAGCTATCTGCTCAAATCAGAGTAGCCAATACATTGCTAACTTGATTTAATGGTCATTTCATCCTTTAAAAGATGGAGGAATCCCTGAGTGAAATTCCTATTTTAGATATGATTAAAATAAAAAAGAAGTAACTGAAGTAGAAATGAAGAAAAACTTGAGGGAAATTGAATACTCATATGTTAAGACTGTGATAAAGGAGTGCCATTATCTAAACTTTTGAGAGAACAGATTTAAAATTTTTCAGAGAAAGGGAGGATCCTATAGATTAAGATCCTGATAAAAGAAGTTAAGGAAAATAGTGGATACAGAGACCATAGCTGAAAATATATTTTATTTTCTGATAGTGTTCAGTTATCATCTATATGCACATGATAACCTAGATCTGTGCATTAAGTCCTAATCTCTCAAATTCTATTCTTGCATCACTGCCTGTCTTTTAGACATCTAGAATTGGCCATAGCCATCTCAGATTCAATATACTCTAAATAAAATTCATTATCTTCTCTGCTTCTCCAAATCTTTCTTCACCCAACTGTTTTTTGGTACTATTGAGGACCACACTATCATTTCAGTTATCCATGCTCAAAACTCCTCTCTCTTCACCCTTTGACTCCTTATTCTCTCCCTCAGCCATATCCAATCTTTTTTTTTTTTAACCCTTACATTCTGTCTTAGAACACAACAGTGATAAGGGTTTGACTTTTGGAGTTAAGTGACTTGTTCAGTCACTCAGCTAGGAAATATCTGAGGCCAGATTTGAATTTAGGTCTGGTTCTTAATCCACTGAGCCACCTAGCTGCCCTCATGTCCATTAGTTTGCCAAGTTTTGTTGATTCTACCTTCATTGCATTTCCCTGTAGTTCTCTCCACTAAGGAAGACACAACCCTTATTCATTCAGGTCCTTATTACTTCTCTCATGGACCTGGTTGGTTTCCCTGCCTCATCTTTTCCCCATTCCAATCCATTCTCTACTCAGCTGCCAAGATAATTTTTCTAAAGTAAAGTTCTTTTTAGTGAGCTCTAGTGGCTACCTTCAGGGTCAAATATAAATTTCTTTTTTTAAACTTAAGCCTCTTCATAACCTTGCCTCTTCCTTTCTAGTCTTTTTATACTTTATTCTCTTCTACATATTCTATATTCCAGCAACACTGACCTACCTGGAGTTTCTCCAACAGGAACATTATTTAATCTCTTCCTTTGTTCTCACTATCCCCCAAACTTCAGAAGGAAGGAAGAAGCATTTATATAGCACTTACTATGTGCTAGCTATAATGTGCTAAAAGCAAAAAGAAAGGGAGTTATTGCTCTTAACCAACTTTTATTCAATTGGAGGAAGACAACACAAAAAAGGAAATTGAAGAGGGGCATAGGCTTTGAAGTCCAGAAGCCAGGAACAGGGACCAGCTGAACCTTTTCACAAAACAGAGGTTCCAGGAGGAATTGGCTAATAGGAGATAGGGACAGGATTAGAGTGGTTCCATGTTGAGAATGCCATAGGAATGGTTAAGAGATTCTAGGAAGAAGATCCCAAGCTTTGAAGAAAATTCCAGAATGAGAGAGCCTGGGAGGAAATGAAGGCCAGTCTGGGCTCCTCCACAAAATAGAGGTAGAGGCTCTTTTGACTTCCTAGATTCAGCTCTTATCCCAGGCCTCTTGGGGAGGCCTTTTTCTGTTCCCTCATCTGCCTGTGCCTTTCCTTTTTAGTTTGTGGTTTATTGTTGTCTCTTCCATAAGAATGTAAACTCCCGGGGGCAGCTGGGTAGCTCAGTGGATTAAGAGTCAGCCCTAGAGACGGGAGGTCCTAGGTTCAAATCTGGCCTCAGCCACTTCCTAGCTGTGTGACCCTGGGCAAGTCACTTGACCCCCATTGCCTAGCCCTTACCACTCTTCTGCCTTGGAGCCAATACACAGTATTGACTCCAAGACGGAAGGTAAGGGTTAAAAAAAAAAAAGAATGTAAACTCCCTGAGGTCAGAGGCTTTGTTGGTTTTTTTTTTTTTTGCCTTTCTTTCCTGGAGGAATAGCCTGGGGGCTAATCAGACAGTTTTAGGGACTATGGATAATCCCAGGGCTATTTGAGTAAACCTCTCTGAAGCTAAGGAATAGCAACTCTCCTAATGAAATTAATGAAATAGCCCTGGGTAGTTGGTTAGCATATCCATAGCTTTGGGCTGGTGAAATACCCCAATTGATATAGGTGTCACAGCCTCTGGTGTAGATCGGGGTTTGCATATTTATTAGGATCTGGGGACTTGCTGAGAAACCACCTTTTTCTAATTACAGCCCCCAAACCCTGGGATATGGTCTTGGCCAAATTCAGATGGAGTTGTGTTTTGGGGTATACATCACCAGAAAGGGAATAAGGAGCATTCATAGGTTTGGGAGATTGAATGCCAGAGTCCCCAGTTTGTATGTCCTTCCACTGTCACATTATCTTCATTTGTCAATGTGGGAGAGATCTCACTCCCCTTCTGGAATGGGAACATTGGCATGGGGGGCTGGAATACAACACAGTTTTAACAGTTCAGAACTAAGGTAAATAAAGAACCATCTGAGTAATTAATAAAACAAAGCAGCACAAAGCTGATGCTTAGTATAATAGAACATTACAGATTCAGTACAGGTTATTGATGAATCAAAATGGGTAACTTCAACAGTACAGATTCTGCGATTCATGCTTAACCAATGCCAAAACTACAAATTTTTCAATTGATATTTAACTAGTGCTAACTGGTGAGAAATACAAGATTTCAGAGTGTGAGGTCCTATTATTTTTGTCCCTCACTACAAAAAATATCACCACTTCTGACTCCTGAAGGTCAGTCTAATTCCTAGATATTTTTCTCTCATCTCTAAAATAGGACCTCCATGATCCTGATTTTGTTTTTAAGTACCCTCATTCTCAACCATTCTGACCTGTAGTAGTAAGAATACAAATAATGTTCTTTTTTCTGAAATTCAGAACCTTTAGATGTATACTAATTTAAGTGAATAAATATAGTTATTAGCTATCATATAAAAAAGTTTTCTCAAAACTTAAGTGAATATTGCAAATAATAGTTGAATCTTATTTTTATCTCTGAAGCCAAATACATCTGGTATTCTTATGCCACTGGTTGACTTAGTCATTGCATAAACACTTTAGTGGACTCTAGTTTTCCTCATTAATCATAGATATGTCATATCCTAGGGGAGGTCTTGTGGGAAGATTGCCTGGTGGAAATTCTGTGAAAAATGGGCATTTAACTTCAGAATGGTCAAACTAATAGTCTTTTCAATTTGAGCTTATAAGTCACATTAATTTCATCAGAGTAAAATTTAACTTTTCAAGGTCTCGTTCATCAGTCGGACACTCCAGATCTCATTGGAGTCAAGGTTCCAATTCTCATACTACTCGGTCACAGGAGCCACGAAACCGGAGTAGACTTTCTACAGTTATACAGCCCTTGAGGCAGAATGCCGCAGAAGTTGTGGACCTTACTGTGGATGAAGATGGTAGGTTAGAATGGTGTACAGTAACACATGAAAAGATGTTTTTGAGCTGATTCCCTTAAATAAGTTAACAGAAATTTAGGTATATGTTTGTAGGATACAAAGGAATTCTCATCTTTCCTGTTTATGTGTTATGTATGTGTATATGTTTGAGATATAAGACTGTCCCAAATTATAGACCAGTTGTGTTTTGAAAGTTTATATTTTAGGGATATTTCCTCCAGAAACAATGTTATGAATGTCAACTTAAAATTATACTATTCCTTAAAATAAAATCTATGGTATAAATAAAATTTATAAGGAAAAGTAGTAAATAATACAATTCTAACACAAGTAGTAGTTAAATAGAAAAATGGAATTAAATGATTAATTTTAAGCCTTTTTCTTCAGTTTTAGAATCAATACTGTATTTTGGTTGTAGCATAGAAGACTAGTAAGGATCAGGCAATGGGGATTAGTGACTTGCCCAGGGTTTCATAACTAGGAAGTGTCTTGAGGCCAGATTTGAACCCTAGGATGTACTGTGTCTAGGCCTAGAGCCCCCACCCCCCACCCCCGCCAATGGTTTATTTTTAATGCTGGTATTTTAGTATAGGGAAATTTAAATAAAACAAAATTAAAAAAATATGTGGAGGTATTTGTGGGAGTTTTGTAGAGGGGAGACTTCTAAGAATCTTCATGAGATTATAAATGAACCTAGATACAGCTTAATTATGAGCTAGAGATTGTGGGTTGTTTTTTTCCCTACTACATTTGCTTAATTTTATCACGTAAACAATGGTAAACATTTATTATAGGTAAAACTATTCATGCGTGGTAAGATAAGATAATAAAAAAAGATGAGCACAGATGATCTAATATTCACTCTTCCTCTTTTATGGCATTATGTAACATTGTACTTTGGTTTCCTTTGCCACCTCCTCTCAATTGTGTTACTTTAACAGAACAGGGAATTTGTGCCTTTTAACTATGAAATTACTATGGCCATATATATTGTCTAGTATTTTGTCATAAAAATGGACCTCTTAGAGCCATTTGTACTCTAATTATTATTTATTGATTAACATGGGCATTCTTATCATCTGATATTATTACTTCTCCTATCCTAGTGAATCTTTTGCCCTGCCTGCTTCCTTCTAATACATAAGTAGAATTAAATAAATTACCACATTGGCCATATCCAAAAATGTATAAATCATTCTTTACCAGTAATCTAATACTTCTAAAATCTTTACAAATACTTCATCCATCAGTTCATTGAAGTCATAATAATTACTACCTAAAATGTTCTGAAATTTTTTTGTCCTTTTCCTTTACATTTTGTGGTTCAGCTTACTTTGCTTTCTTTCATTTGATTTGGTTGCTCAGTTTTAGAGAAGTTTTCTTTACCATGTCTGTCTACTTGTCCTTTGGCAGAACTTATATTTCTTTAAATGGTATGTTTATATAATTAATACTATTAGATATAAATTCATGAAAAGCATTTAACTTTAACAAAGAAAATTGAAATAAGTTTTTTTTTAACTTAAAATAACAAATTAATATTTTACACTGTTTCATAGAACCCACATTAGTACCAACCACCTCTGCTAGAGTGGAGTCCCAGGTTGTGAGTTCTTCCAATAACAATTCAAATGCATCTACCTCAGAGCAGGCCTCTGAAGCTACTTCAGCTATCTCCAGTACCCAGCCCTCTGCAGTGTCAGAAGCTTCCATTCTTCCTAGCAATAGCACTGCTGGTACTTCAACAGGAGGTATGTGAAATGCAAGATTTCTTTTTAAATTTCTTTATTTTTTTAAGTTAAAATTAATTCGTAGTTTTATTTTTCTTTCTGTTTTTTTTTTAATTTGGTCAATTTCAAACATTATTCCTTGGCTACAAAAATCATTTTCTATTTCTCCTTCCCCTCCCCCCACTCCTCCCATAGCCGATGCGCAATTCCACTGATCAGAACCCATTTCCATATTGTTGGTATTTGCACTAGGATGTTCATTTCTTAGTTTTATTAATGAAAATATTGGCACTGTTTAAAATATAATTAAATGAAATTTTAGATACATCAGTAAGCATCTACATTTTAACCTTTTTTGGATAATAGTTGGTAACTATATTGGAAGTAGACCATAATTAAAGATTTAATGTTAAAGAATGTATCTTCAAGAGCAGCTAGGTGCCTCAGTGGATAGAGAGCCAGGTTTACAGTTGGGAGGACCTGGATTCAAATTTGGCCTCGGACACTTCCTAGCTTTGTAACTCTGGGCAAGTCATTTAACTTTAGTTTGCTTACCCCTTACTGTTTTTTTGACTTAGAACTGATAATTAGTATCAATTCTAAGACAGAAGATAGGGGTTTAAAAAAATATATATATATATATTGTAAAGATTAAAATTTAGGGGAGATGGGGAGACTGAGGCATCCTGTATTCGAGTCTATTTTTTTACTATATATATATATGATTAAATGTTGACTAAAATATTGTAGGTCAACTGACATACTACTGTCCACTGTACCTAATAAAACTTCCTAATGTATAATAGGTGCTTAGTAAATTGTTGCCAGAAACATAATTTTTAATTAAGAAAATAATATAATGGCATTTAAAAATATACTCAAAGATTAAAAGGAATTCTAATCCATTAACATTAAATTAAGAGCTCTCAAGAATAGGCTTTGTTCTATAATGTGAAAAGATTTGGTATTTCATATATATACGTATTATATATATAAAGTCTAACTAGTTGTGATTTTGAAGTTTCCTGTGATTTCTTTGATTTTGATTTTCCTAAACAACCAGCCCTCTATGCCACTCTATTCTATGGAGTTTTTATCTTTGTCCTTCAATACGTTTTCCCTAGGGGATCCCCCAAATATGGTCGGGAAAAGGAGTGTTCAATTTTTGTGACATCATGATGACTATTCCTCACTTATCACTTGACGCCACTGCAACCAGCCCTTTTTGGGTTTTTGTTGTTGGTGGTGGTGTTTTTTTTTCCTTCATTATAATTAATGATAAAAAAGATCTGTCAGACAAGGTTGTTCTCTTTTTATTTTCAAAAGAATTTTAACTTGTAACACTTTCATAGATACTTTTTGGAAGAGAACCTTTAAGATAGCATTTGGTTTATCAAATCAAGGGCTTTTTTTTAATAGTCAGCAAACCAATGAACAGAATTTTGTTTTCTCTACTAATGGACTTTGGAAATACTTTGGGCTTTTTTTTTTTTAAATGACAGGTTGTAACTACTGGTGACAACATCTAAAATAATTATTCCTTTAAAAGTTAATTTTTCTTATTCATACCTCTTTGGAGATGAACTGCTTACAGTCCTGTGAATGATGATTTGTATATGTGAAGGTATTTGTTACCCATTATCTCTTTCAAGGTTGTTTTTCTATCACTTTAATAATTTTCTTGATATACCATCTGTTTCTCCTCATATTTCTTTTATAATATAGACATTCAACCAAAGTTTTAAATTTCCTTTTCTGGCTCATGTGGACTATAACACATTTCAGGGCTTTGGTATATCTTTTTTTTTAACTAATTAACAAGAATTTATTTTTTCCCCGTTTCCATCCTTTTCTACATTCCCCTCTTTATTGATAAATAAAGATAAAAACCATTTTAACAAATATATAGTGAAGCAAAATAAATTCCCACATTGGATGGGTGCACAGAGCTATGTTTAATTTTGTATATGGAGTCCATCACCTGTCAAGAGGTAGGTAGCATAGTTCATTATTACTCTTTTGAAATAATAGTTGGTTGCACTGATCAGAATTCTTAAGTTTTTCATAGTTTTTTGTCTTTCCAGTGGTATTGTTTTAATACAAATTATTCAGGTTCTGCTCGCTTCATTCTATATCTATTCATGTAAATCTTCCCAGCTTTCTCTGAAACTCCTTTTCACCAGTCCTTATAATAGTATTCCATTACATTCATATAGTATAATTTATTCAACCATTCCTCAACTGTTGGTTTTCTCCTTAGTTTATAGCTCATTGCCACCACAAAAAAGCTTGCTGCTTTTCTAAATATGGTACATTTTTCCTCATTCTTTGATCTTTTGAAGTATAGAGTTTGTATTGGTATTACTTATTTAAAGTGTATACACAATTTAGAAAATTTTGAACATAGTCCCAAATTGCTTTCTTTTTTTAACCCTACCTTCTGTCTTAGAACATATATATATTATTGGTTCTAAGGGAGAAAAGTGGTAAGGGCTAGGCAATGGGGGTTAAGTGACTTGCCCAGGATCACACAGCTAGGACGTGTCTGAAGCCAGATTTGAACCCAGGGCCTCTCATCTCTGGACCTGGCTCTCAATCCACTGAGCCACCCAGCTGCCTCCTCCAAATTGCTTTATAGGGAATTAGTTTCCTCTTTCCCCAGAACTCGTCATTTTCCTTTTTGTCAGCTTTGTCAGTATGATGAATGGAAGGTAGAATGTCAGAATTAAATTTGCATTTCTCTTTGATTTTAAATGTTTTTAAATGACCATTGATAGCTTTGATTTTTCCTTTAAAAATTGCATTACAAAATAAAATTTAATTTTAAAACAGGATGGAAAATGATTCTTCTGTAAAAAATTAAATGTATAATCTCTAATAATAAAAATATTATATTTTATGAGGTTTATTAAAGATCATTAGAAATCAAGGAATAAAGAGGATGCAAATTAAAAACCATGTGTCCATGGCTGATTAGCCAATTTAAAATCCCCGCACTTAGCTTACCACCATACCTGCTGCGTCACTGCAAAGGAAGAGAGAGGGAGGCATTACTGCCAGTTAAATACCAATAACATAATCTTGCCAACATGGAGATGCAGGAGAGATTATAGGGAATTCTGGGAAATACCAAGGACTTCTAGGGAATGAAGTCTCAGGTTCAAAATCTCCTTTTATACAATTCTTAAAAATTTAAATAAATTTTTTACATATTGGAAGTGAGAGTGCTATCAGAGAAGCTTGCTACAAAGATTTTTTTTTATGATCTTCAAGAAGGACTAGACATTTTCCCTGATTCTTCAGATCTTTCCAAAGTAAGAATTATGCACTAAACAAATTATTTAAGCTATCTCCACAACCAGAAATATTAAGAAATCTAATTGGGAAACAGCCCAATGAACTAACATCAGAGAAGGCTAATCCCTAATGTTTTCACTCAGCACCCCCATTTGCCTCCATTCTCTGGCAGGACCACTGAAGCCATATTCTGCTATCCCTATTTCTTTGTACCAAGCAAAACTCAAAAGATAAATGTTTGCTCTGGCTGAGACAATAGTATTCTGTACTGTATCAGAGCTCAATCAGAGAACTGAAGAGCAGTGGGAACAATGCCAGGATACGCCAGTGCGAATCCCCACTAGACTTTTAGGAAAAAGGCACTGATATTCAGCTTTGGCCAGTAATATTCCACCACAAATAACTTAGAGCATAGACCTGTGATGGAGAACCTATGGCACACATGTTAAAGATGGTATGCTTTGTGTGCCCCCCAGTTTATTACTAAAAATGTAGAGGGACTCGGGCAGAACTATTTTCTTCCCCCTCTCTACCATGCCTGACCACATTTTTTCACATCATCCACCCCTCTGCCCAACAGCCCAATGGGAGCACTTTCTCCGTCCTCTATGTGAGTTGGGGCATGGCACTTGTTCTCTAAAAGGTTCACCATCACTGGCATAGACTAAGGTTAGGGGTGACCATCAGCAATGAGAAAGGAGTCAAAATAAGTGAAGGGATTATAGGGAGAGACAAGACTGAGATCATCAAAGATCTTTTGATGAAGAAAACACTTTAAGTGAGCATGAATAGGTAAACCATCAAGGAAGATATTAATAAGAAAGACTGTATGTCCTTCAGGTCATTTATATGAGATTAAATGTCTATTAATAACTATCACAAGACAAAGGAAAATGAATCAACACTTGGAACAAGGTATCTTTTAAATTTACAAGGAACCAAAACAGGATTTACCAGAATGACTTAAAAGTAAAATGGAATTGTGAAAGAAAAATGTATGGATTCAACAGTAGAAATAATTGTCAGAACAGAGAATCCTGAATCCAGGATGGCAAACCTCACTAAAGAAACTAAAATGCAAATGCAAAGTCAGAATAAAGGTAAAAGGAAGTAAAAGGAAAAGCAACTGCAAAGCTTTTTTCCTCATTTGATTTGACACTTTTACTTATAATTTTGGTTGCATTTGTTTTGTTTATACAAGTTTTAAAAAACTAATTAAAATTGCCCACTTTATCTTCTGTGTTCTTTGCTATTTTATTGAGTTTATATTTCATGAAGCATTCCAGCATCATATTTGCTGTTTTAATAGCAGTACTTAATTGGAATTTTTTTAAGCTTATGCTTCAGAACAAGTTAGCTTTTTCTCTGAAATGTATGTCTGGCAAGTTTTTTACATCTATATCTATATTTTAATTGTAGTACCTTCCTCATTCCCATCCCCTTAGTTAAATTAACTGGTATTTTACTTATATACTTTTCCCTCTTTCCCCCTTTTTAAAAACCCATGTTTTACTCTGAGGTATCACCTCACACCTAGCAGATTGGCTAACATGACAGCAAAGGAAAGTAATGAATGTTGGTGGGGATGTGGCAAAGTTGGGACATTAATTCATTGCTGGTGGAGTTGTGAATTGATCCAACCATTCTGGAGGGCAATTTGGAACTATGTCCAAAGGGCGATAAAAGACTGTCTGCCCTTTGATCCAGCCATAGCACTGCTGGGATTGTACCCCAAAGAGATAATAAGGAAAAAGACCTGTACAAGAATATTCATAGCTGTGCTCTTTGTGGTGGCCAAAAATTGGAAAATGAGGGGATGCCCTTCGATTGGGGAATGGCTGAACAAATTGTGGTATATGTTGGTGATGGAATACTATTGTGCTCAAAGGAATAATAAAGTGGAGGAATTCCAAGGAGACTGGAACAACCTCCAGGAAGTGATACAGAGCGAAAGGAGCAGAACCAGGAAAACGTTGTACACAGAGACTGACACACTGTGTCATAATCAAATGTAATGGACTTCTCCATTAGTGTTTATAAGATTTATAAGGATGTTGCTATGTACAGCTTTCTGGTTCTGATCACTTCACTTTGAATCAATTTGTAAAAGTGCCCAGGTGTTTTTGAACATCTTGTCATTTCTTATAGCATAATAGTATTCCATCACAATCACACACAACAATTTGTTCAGCCATTCTCTAGTTGAAGGGCATCCCCTTCTAAACAGGGTAGGTTAAAGGTGGATTTTAGAAAGGTGAGATAGGAAGGAGCAAGATAAATATCCAGTAAACAGGTCCAATTTAGTAGTCTAGAGAATCTACATAGGCCTTGATGAGAAGAAGATCCAAGCAGGCAAGTTATACAGTCTAGAGAGGAATGCAGTGGCAAGATCAAAGAACCTAACTATATACTATAAACTGGATAAAAAGATGTGGACCCAGGAAAGCAGGAGATCAAAATGTGTAGGAATGTTCAAACAGATAAAAAGGAGGGGATAGTAATAACAAGACAAAGATAGAAATATAGAAATGGGATAGAAATCCTTGTCCTTCTTTCCTGGTTCATGTTCCTTAACCACTTTGTGCAGACAAAAGGTTAACTGATGTGTACTGGTAAAAGTGAATATTTTTGATAGCAGCAGAAACATAGAACTAGGTTTTTGACTGAGTTGTCTGTCTCTTAAATTTGTGACTGACCAAAGATATGTCAAGGGTTTTGTGTTTTGAACCAGGCATGGTTCATGGTTACTATGAGGGGTATACTCATAGTAGAGATATGCATATGACTTTTAATCATATCTGTGTAAACCTATCATTAAATATATTTTTCTGAATGTGTTTTTTCCTGAAGTCTGCCTCCAAACAATCCTATGGACTTTAGGGTCAATATAAAAACAAAATAATTTGTCTGTCAAAGTCTTTATTGTGTTTGTTTTAAAAACAGGAGTTCTCAAAATTTTTTATCTCAAGATGCATTCCTAAAAATTATTGAAGACCTCCCCCCAATAACTTTTGTTTAAATCTGTTAATATTTACTACATTGGAATCAAAATGGCTTAGTATTATTATGTAAAGCGTTTTGACTTGAATTCTCCCTAGGAGAATCTCAGGGACACTTAGAGGTCACTGGACTACCATCTGAGTACCATCAGTTAAAATATAACCCTAGTACAAATAGACTGTGTATATATGTGGTCTGACAACTAGCCTAGCTAAGTTAAGAGAGGCTTATGAGGCTTATTTTTTTTTTTGCCATGTAACTTGTTGACCATCTTATAAGTTGTAAAAGCATTATTGTCTTCATAATGTGATCAATTTATTGAATTACTATTCAGTAGTATTAAGCATTTTTTTATTAGCTAATTCAACTGTCATTTCTAGTTTCAGGGTGATATTTCACAATTATTTAATAATGTTTTACATTAATTTTTGTTTCAAGATGATATAAGGAGAACCACATCTAGTACTGTAATGGAGACTGGACCTACTGCAATGCCAAGGCTACCTTCCTGTTGTCCCCAGCACTCGCCATGTGGAGGGTCATCACAGAATCTCCATGGAATAGGGCATCCCCACACAAGTTGTTTTCAACAACATGGACACCACTTTCAACATCATCACCACCACCACCATACTCCTCACCCAGCTGTTCCAATTTCTCCTTCGTTCAGTGAGCCTAGTTGTCCTGTGGAAAGGCCTCCACAAGTGCAGGCACCGTGTGGAGCAAGTAATAGTTCTGCTACTAGCTACCATGACCAGGTATGTATAATTTGTTAAATGTTACTTACTTTTTCTTGAAAAGCATAGAAGCTTTCAAAAATGATTGCTTTCATAATATATACTTAATGAGTTAAATTAATATAGCCCATATCATAACTGCTTGCAGTGGAAACTTTTTGGGTGCTAATTTAAAAGTTCAACATATTTATTTAGTTCAACAATATTATTCTAGGTGTAATCTACTCTTTGTGCTAAGTGTTAGAGATGGAAAGACAAAAAGAAAAAACAAGCCTGGTCATTGAATTTTCTATTCTATTGGATTATAGCTTAGAATTTCTAATATCTTTTGATTTTTCTTAAAATTAACATCTTACAACCAGAGTTGGATTTGAGCTCAGATTCTCTAACTTAACTTTTTTTTTTTTTAAGCCATGCCTTCTGTCTTAGTATTAATTCTAAGACAGAAGATCAGCTGCTGCTAGGCAATCTGGTTAAGTCACTTAGTTGTGGTCACTTAGCTAGGAAATATCTGAAACCAGATTTAAACTCAGGTCTTCTTGACTCTAGCCTGGCTCTACTTATTACCTTGGTGCCCCCCTTCCCTTTAAGAAAAAAATTTTTAAGCATTCTTTTTAAATTTTGAGTTCCAAATTTTCTCCCTCCTGACTTTCCCCCACCCACAAAGAAGGCAAGTAAAATTATATTAATTCTGTATATGACGTTCATGGAAAACATTTTTTCTCCTATTTCCACTATACTTAGATTGTCTTCTAGACTACCACAACATTCTTTAAGTAGTAAAAAGTGACTCAGACCAACATGATTATAGACTTTTTTTTTATTAAACTGGATAAACCTACATGCATATGCACATTCAGACACACATGAATGTGTGTTTTCTCACTCTCCTATTAATGGGTGATAACAACCATTACACGTGATCACTATTTTCTTATATAATCTCATTGTCCTTTCTGGAGTGTTCTTTGTAATTTTTTTCCTTTTGTAGTTACTTTCATTAATTTAAGAAACATTTATTAAATTTATACTCTGTGCTAGGCACTAGAACCACAAATGCTCTTTTAATATTATTTTCCTTTATATTTTTGAGGCTACTATATATATTCCATCCAACTTTTTTCCTTCTTTGTCCCCATATTTGTTGTTTCTTACTGCAATAAATTTCACTATATCCATATAACATAGTTTGTTCTAGAGTAACTATAGGTAAAATTCCTTTTATTGTTCGATTTAATGATGCAAATACAATTTTTATATCGGTTTCTGACAACAATATTAAAGTAAATTTTGAATTTCATGAGTTGATATGTGTCTAAAAGCAACAAGGAATATAATTTCATAGGACATTTGATAGTCTTATTACTCGTGCATTTTTGCAAATGTCACTATGAAACTAATTGTAACTTGTACTCCTATGTACCCATCATCCTTGGGAAATCATTTGAATTAACGTTTTGATATTTTTTGTAAAGATCATTTGGAAACAATTTTTTTTTTACAGCAGGCCTTACCAGTGGACCTGAGCAACAATGGTATCAGAAGTCATGGAAATGGTGGTTTTCATGGAGCATCTGCCTTTGATCCCTGCTGCCCTGTTTCTTCTTCACGAGCTGCAATTTTTGGCCACCAAGCTAGTGCTGGCCCAAGCCAGCCAATATCAATGGATGGTTATGGATCAAGTGTGGTTGCACAGCCTCAACCCCAGGCTCCTCCACAAGCCTCCCTTTCATCATGTCGACATTATATGCCACCCCCTTGTAAGTATAATTATAACTGGGCATATTTTAAAGATATATTTTAATCTTAGTAATATATTTCTTTTATACTACATGGAATTATTTATTAGCACTATTCAATGCTAGCTTAATATGAATATTCTTGGGTTCTTCTAAATTGATTTTTCTTTTTAAATCAAATTTCAGCTAAAAATTTTAGAAGATTTAGGAAAATACAAGAAGAATAATGTGTTAGAATGTAGTTCACATTTTAAAAACTCATATATTTTTGGAGTTCAAAAAGTACTTTATATACACATCATCTCTTTTGAGTCTCCCAACCTGAGCGAGCTATTGCTGGTATTATTCCCATTTTATAGGATGAGTTTATATTTTATTTTTTATAGGACACTTAAAGAAGTCAATTTGCCTACCTACTCATGGTTATAGAGTTAGTAAGTATCTGAGACAGAGTTCAAACCCAAGTCTTTCCTGACTCACATTTAGTATTTTATTTACTATGTGATTCTGCTTCTTATACATGAAAATAGGTTTGAAAAAATTTAAATTTATCCCAGAGATGAAAATATTGTTCTTTGTCTAAGGTATATGAAAAAAGAAAAGGCTTCTTGGTCATTTTTTCCAGCTTTGAAATAAGGTATTTTCCATTTACTAAAAAAGTGACATGCAAATATAAAGATGATTTGTGAAATGTGGAGTAAACTACCAAGAAATCAGAAAGTATTTTTTAAAACTTTATTAAAGCCTCCATTTAGTTGTCAAAGTAGTTTAGAATCTCTACTTCTCTAAAACTTGAAGAGATTACTTTTATCAACCATTTTTGATATGTAATAATAGTCTTTAAAAATCTTCTTTGTGGGTGATGTGTTAGTTACTACTGCTGAATTGTTTAATTTATTATAAGGAATAACTCGAAGAGGAGAGGAGAAATTGAGAAATTTAGGTGATTTTAAAATAAAGTATATCAATGAAAATATATTTAAACTAGATATTTTAAATATGAATAAGTTTCTTCAGTGATAAGACCTCCTAAATTAGGGTATATATGTTGCCTATTCCTCTCAATATATAAGGAACAGTGACAGTTTTTATCTGTGTTTTTACCTGTATGTATTCAGTAATGTCTGTGTGTGTAAAAGGGAGAATAGCCCTTGATTTCTTCCTGTTATTTACCAACAAGCTGAGCTCTACTCTGTGCTTAAGGAGGGGAAGGATGATTAATTTACCTAAACGGACCATGTTTCATCTCTAGCCTCAACCTATATTTACTCTCAAAGTAAAGAAGTTTATAGCTCCAGTTTTCTGGCCATTAATTTTCTTTCCATAGTTTATATAGCTATCATAAAATGAAATATCTCTTTTCCTTCTTTTTTTTTTAAACTCTTACCTTCTACCTTAGAGTCAATACTATCTATTGGTTCCAAGGCAGAAGAGTAGTAAGGGCTAGGCATTGGGGGTTAAGTGACTTGCCCAGGGCCACACAGCTAAGAAGGCTCTTGAGTCCAGATTTGAATCTATGACCCCCTGTCTCTAGGCCTGGCTCTCAATCCACTGAGTTATGCAGCTGCCTTCTTCTTTTTTCTCTTTTGAGGATATTCCATAGTCTTGACAGAGCTATGCTATCCTTAACTCTTTGTCTAACCCCAGTTTATCTTAACTCTCAGTATTCTAGAATCCCTTTCCTCTCAGGTATCATTATTTACTCTGATCTGGAAACATGTCATATACATTGCTGAAAAAATGTCCTTAATCTTTTGCTAACAACCTATAGTCAAAATTTCTTGCTTCTCCACCTTTCTTCCTTTCTCCAGAGGTATGCAGAACCCTTCTCTGGCTTTCATCAGCTTGGTTCAATAGAAAGGTTTTTTTTTTCCTCTCAAAGGATAACATAACAGATAAAGACTAAAATTAGCCAAATGTGTCCCATTGTTCTTGTTTTCCTTGAGCCTTATTGAGAGTCACCACTTAGGGAATTCTTGACATGAACTAGATAGAGAATGCATTCAGTAAAATGCATTAAAGCTGCCAACTCTTCCAGTTACCCTGCTGCTTAAATTATTTTTTCCAGATATAATAAAGTTAACTGGGTTGCTTATTTGGATGATTAGATCCAGTGCATGGATGCATTTCAGTATTAGAGAACTCTGATGCATCTTTCATTCTTTACTTTTTAACTTCCTTTGAAAAGGAACAGATGGGAATTGTCAGGGGAGATTATCAATGAGATGCTTGATAACATCTTTATAAGGGCTACATTGCATATTTATACCAGACTGCTATATCTTAATGGCTTATCCCTAAACAGTAGGACTTATAATTAAGCGCTTTCCTAATTTAAATCATTGCTTTCAGAAACAATAAGTTCAAATTTATCCTCTACTACTCTGTGGAAGTAGAATGCATGTGTGTCATGGCAAAGATCAGGGATATGCTATAGGAGGAGTGAAGTATAGGAAAAGGTGGAATCTTAGGGACTTATGATTACATAAAATATTTTCAGAATTCTTAATCACGTAAGTAGAACATTTGTGTGTGATGGCAAAGATCAGGGATGCCCTATGTGTGACTGAGGTAGAATGTAAGAGTAGATCATGGTGACTGAAGGACCATTTTCAATGTGTATGATAAAGTCTCCTATTATTAGGACACAGATTATCATTTAGAAGAGTCCTCAACAAGGTTCTAAATTCCTTGAGAAGAGAGGGAGAATCATTTGTGAATTAGGAGATAAAGGCTACCAGAAGTTTTTATATATCTAATGTGTAACAAGCACATCATAAAAGGGATACTTTTATCATTTTTACAAAGGATACAGAGCTAAACAAAATAATTCATTCACAAGAACAAGAGATCTAAAATATCATGTGAAATAATGAGAAAAGATAGGAATGAAGAGAGTAGTGCTTCAAGACTTCAAACTGTATTACAAAGCAGGGGTCTTCAGAACCATGATACTGGTTAAAAAATAAAGATTAGTGGAAATCAATCAGTTTATTAAACCTATTAAATATGTGCTAGAGACTACTGGTGATTCCACAAAATGGTTAAAACATGGTCTCTGCTCTCAAAGAGTCCCATGGTCTAACTGGGAGATCTGAGATCACATAATCTCAGAGGGAAGGCACTAGTAGTGGAGGGGTGAAAGGAGAATAACATTGAAAAATTCATTGCAAAAGATGGGATTAAGCTGAAATTTGAGGGAAGCTTTTGGACAGAAGTTAGAAGGGAGAGCAATTAGACATAACTGATCTCAATAACCCAATATTCTATAAACCCCCTAACATAAATTGCCTAGGAAAGAATTCTATATTCAGATCTGCCAGGAAAACTAGATAGTCTGGCAAAAATTAGGTTCAGACCAACTTTTATACTGTATTCCATAATAAATTTATAATGGATGTGCCCTGAATATAAAAGATTATACATATATCAGGTATTCACACTCTAAGAAGACAAGGAAAATTTAATCAACAAAAATATATATATATACATTTAAAAATAAGAAAAAGTTGAAAGGGTTATTATTAGTAAAGCTAAAGCAACTCTGTATTTAGTCAGGTTTCTACCATAAAATGATCTTTATCCCTCTCTTCCAGTTCTAAAAGTGTATAATTCTGTCTTTTCTAGTCTTTAATGTTGTCCCAATTCCTTCTCATCCTGAGAATACATACTTTCCTTTCCTTCTTTCTGCCTTTGCTTATCTAATTAGCTTTACTTGGAATTCTCTCCTCTTTTAAAATGTCCTAAATAATAATAATAAAATAAAATATCCTGAAAGTCCTTTAAGACCTGATTCAACTCAGTCTTGTGAATAATTCTTTTACAATTCCATTTGTCATTGAACTCTTGCTCCTCCATACTTACAATTCAACTTAATTATTGTGTTTTCTGTGTTTATCTTGTGTACCCAGCTACATCACAAGATTATTAATCATAGAGACCATGTCTTATACTTTATCTACTCTGTTAACACGGCCCCTCCCCAGCTTACAAACAGTATGTACCGTGATTGTGACAATCTAGAGCAGTAATGGTGAATCTTTTAGAGACTAGTGCCCAAACGGCCACCATTTCCCAGTATGTGAGGGACTGTCATGCCCTTCTCCCACTTTACCCCAGACAGGAGAGGGAGGAATTACTCCCATTGGGCTGCTGGGAAGAGGGGCAGGTGATGGGAGAAATATTGTCAGGTGCAGACGGAGATGGGAAGAGAATAGCCCCTTCCAGCATGTGTGCCATAGGTCCACCAATAGGGATCTAGAGGCAGCTAAGTGGCTTAGTGAATAGAGCTCTTTGTCTAGAGTCGGCAAAAACCCAAGTTCAAATTTGGCCTCAGATATTTATTGGCTTTATGGTCCTGGTAAAATTTTGTCTCATCAGTTGTAAAATGAGGATAATAATACCACCTACCTCCCAGGGGATCAAATGAGATATCTGTAAAGCATTCTGCAGATAATCTGGCACATAGTATAAGTTAATAAATATTTGTTATCTATCTTTAATATAATTTGACCAATTATTGTCACAATATTTATTGAAAAGAATAAAGATCTAGTACTTAAGTCATAGAGTTTTGTCCTAGTTCTCTTCATTAGTGATCTTCAATCCCTAAACTGTTATATTCTATTTGGTAATTCAGGGTATAACTACAAAACTATCCAGCTCGTTTTGATGTATAGTTTGTTGAATCAGGAAGAATGATCATAGTAGAGATACATTGTAGAATATTTCTTTTTTTGGCAGAATCACTTCAAGTTATACATAATAACTAGTATGGTGAATAGAAAGGTGTATTTCATGTTGGAATTAAAATAAGGCATAGAGATAGAAATGAATGAAGCATCTTGGGCAGAATAGTGAGTGAAACAAGCCTGGTTGTAATAAAGGATTAGTCCAGTGGCATAATGATAAAGGATTGAAATGATTCCAAAGATCGTGGCTTCAGGGTTAGTCAGTCAGGTCCAGATACAGAGAGGCCCTGGATTCAAATCTAACCTCAGGCATTTCCTAAATGTGACCCTGAGTAAGTCACTTAATCCTAATTGCATAGAGCTTCCTGCCCTTCTAATTTGGAATTGATATTATCTATTCTAAGACAGTAGGTAAAGATGAGAGAGAGAGAAGGTGGGTAGGGATGAAAGTGCGTGTTAGGTTATGCACTGAAAATGCTCTAAAAAAACAGTACCATGATGATTAACCATTTTGTTAGCCAAAGAAGATTTAGAATTAAGGATGAAAGAATATAAATCTACCTGTAGAAGACAAAGATTTACAACCCCTGATGATATATTTAAAAAAAAAAACACAAGATAAAACTCCTTAGGATAATTACAAAAATTAATTTTTAAAATAGTTTGGGAAATAGCAGCATCATTTGGATAGTGACAGCCTCATAAAGTTTCAAAGAGAACAAATATTATTTGGGCAGATAGAAGCTCTACTTGTTTGGTAGAATGATTTATTTTATAGTCGTGTCTTATGTTGTCTCAATTTATTATTGTAAGAGGCTATATTGACCATCTGATCCAATTCCCCTATTTTCTAGATAAAAAAATTATTCCCCCCTTCTTCCCCCCCCCCCAGATTAAATGACATATACTGTGGTTTACAGCTAGATAAGATTAGAAGTAGGACTGAACCCAGTTCAAGTAATTCATGACATGCCATTTGACTTAGAATATATACATTGGCCACACCTTTAAGGATACTATCCCTTTCTATCCTATCTTTCAATCTCATCAATGTGTATGCAACACCCTCTGTAGATGGAATCAGTGACTTATCTGTGCTGCTTTCTCTGTTATGGAACTTCTTAGACACTGATTGGTTCATTGACTTGGCCATCATTACACAGCTTATCAAAAGTAGGATTTCAACACCAGTTTTTCTGATTTAGTGACTACTTTAACTGCAGTGTTGTTTTGCTTTTCTTTAATTTTGTTAATGACAAATAATAGATAATCCCTTGTGCCTTTAAATTGTATTTTTCAGATCCTTCTTTGACCAGACCACTTCATCATCAAACTTCTGCATGCCCCCACTCTCATGGGAACCCTCCTTCTCAGCCTCAACCCCCAACTCAAGTAGATTATGTTATTCCTCATCCTGTACATCCCTTCCATACACAGATGACTTCTCATGCTGCATCTCATCCTGTGCCTCCTCCCCCACCAACTCACCATTTAAGCAGTACAGCTGCTCCAATCCCCCAGCATCTCCCCCCTACACACCAGCCAATTTCACATCATATCCCTGCTACAGCACCTTCAGCACAGAGACTGCATCCTCATGAAGTGATCCAAAGGATGGAGGTCCAAAGGAGAAGAATGATGCAACATCCAACGTAAGCCCTAAACTTGCCCAAGAAAGTCATGTTTAGCTTTTTCTTTTTGTCTCTTTAAATCTCTAAACTAAAAAATATAAGAAGTAATATATATGGCTAACATGGAACTCTCCATTTAATCACTTCTTTTCTCAACCACTCATATTGATTCCTTTTATATAAAAGATGCATGCCACAAAATAATTTCATCTAAGGACTTTAGTTAAAGGAAAATAAATTCCAAACTATATTTCAAAGGTTTTAGCATATGAATGAAAGGAAGAAAGGGAGGAAGAGAAAAGCATTTTCTCTGTGGAAAGTACTCTCCCTAAAAATAAATAAATAAAAGCAAAATAAAGTTATTCATGTTCTAATAAGGAAAGATTGGCTATGTAGGAGGAGGATTCAGCATTAGGGAAGATGAAAAAATCTAGGGATCTTTCTTCAGAGTCAGGTAGCAAGGCAGTTGTTAAGCTATGGAATTTGGGATTACTCAAAAATGAGGCGATTATAAAACCTAGGAACCTCGATGGCAAGTAATTCATTTTGATGGGAATATAAAGGGGAGATAAGGTTAATGTACAAAAATATAATCTGTATAATTTCTTACAACCTACATTCACACCATTATATATTTGAAATGACATAAAGTACTAAAAAAGTGACCTTTTCACTGAAATTTTGTTTAGTATAGTACAACTATTAAGTGGAAAAGTATAGTAAAACATTTAAGTTGGATTTTCACAAAGTTGAAACAAATACTTGTACTTAATCTTTAATTGATTAGAAATTAAAATGGAACCAGATAATTGATTTCTCTACCTATTTTTGATAATGAAAATTTTGCTCATCTTGCCTGTTCAGGAAATGATCCTTATTTATGGTCATCTGTTTATGTTAGAAGTCATTTTAACTACTTTTGGTGGCTCCTTCCATAAACTTTTCACAGATTTTCCAAATTAATAAATATTGGTGCCAAGTACATCTGAAAAATGTAGTTGGTTATATAAACATTAAAGTAGCCATAAAGATTCAGTTGTGTGGATGGTATCCAACTGAAAATACCAAGACTTAGAGAAAATCAGTAAGAGTGCCAAAACACCCTTTAATTTTATTCTGCTTAGGATGTTATAGACATGTATCCATTGATGCATTATATCTATAGGAAAATCACAAGATTATATAGTTAGAGTTAAAAAGGATTTCAAAGGTTGTCTGGTACTTCCTTTACATTTAATGAAGCTGATCTCTAGGGGAAGGTAAGTGGGTTCTTTGCCCAAGACCGCATTGGTAACAAACATCAGAGTTAGGAGATGAACCTGAGATTTGAGGCTTCAAATTTTCTGCTCTTTCTTTTGAATTCTGCTGTCTTGAGATGCTGTTTCCTCAATATAGTGAAGAATATTAAAAAACAGTAAATGTAAGAATTTTAGGGAAATTATTTTTTATTTGTGCTCAGTGAGGTGTTTTGGGTTTTTTAAACATTGAATAGCAAATTTTAAAAAATTATGAACATAATTTTTAACTTTAAACTTGATTGTTGCCATTTTTTTATTCATCATTTTCTCTCAATCGCCTCTATCTTGAACCTGATATGTGATTACATATATTTTATTTTTATATCATTTTTGTTTCCAAAGATAATCTCCCCACTCTTATCTTTAAAACATTTAACATGTTTGCTGGTTAAAAATAGAAAAAGATAATAAGATAGATTTTAATAGTTCAAATGTGTTGACTGCAGTATTAGACAAAATAATCTGAAATTATTTTTGTGTTTGGATGATATTTTGAGAGGATGGATTAAGGAAAGGGCAAGTAAATAAAAATCATTGTCACATTTACCTGAGTATTAAAGTAAGAAGATTTTCTAGGTATGAAGACAGAGCATGGGAATCTTACAGTCAAAATAGTGTTGGATTTAGAATCAGAGTTCAGACTTTAAACTACCTTTTTGTCCTCAGGCATATCACAACAAATGTTGTAGATTTCAGTTTTGTCATCTCAAAAGAGTGGGTTAGAATAGATGGCTTACCTAAAATTTCTTCCAGTTCTATAAAGCTATGATACTATCAATCAGGAGAATCAAATATATGAATAACTTAAATGTGATTTTAAAATCATACTTAAATCTTTTTCTTTGTGGAGAATTCAGTAAGTATTGAATCGTATTTATTTGGTCTTTATTTTTAGGAGGGCACATGAGCGCCCTCCACCTCATCCACATCGGATGCACCCAAACTATGGTCATGGGCATCACATCCATGTGCCTCAGACAATGTCTTCACATCCTCGACAAGCTCCAGAAAGGTCTGCTTGGTAAGTTGTTCATTGGTCTTCTGTTAGGCATTATGTGGCAAACCTGTGCTTTTTCCCCACCTCCTGACCCAAGTCTGTATATCTCTGACCCTTGTAGGAATTTAACACTGGCCTGTACCCCTTCCCCCCCCCCCCCTTTTTTTGCACTCTAAGAAAACTTTTGGATTTTAAAGCAAATGATCTTAATTCTGAATAATAGAGAAGAATGGTGCCTCACGTTTAAAGTATTGACTCTTAATTTTGGCAGGGAATTGGGAATTGAAGCTGGAGTGACTGCAGGGACATACCCTCCAGGTGCATTACATCCTCACTTGGCTCATTACCATGCACCTCCTCGACTTCATCATTTACAACTAGGAGCTCTTCCGTTAATGGTAAGATAGCTCCTTGTTAATTTTTTATTATTAGAATCATTTCCTTAAACATTCTCCTTTTTTATGTTAAATTCTTTGAAAGCTGTGTGTGCCAAAGGCAACCTTTTTTTTTTTTAGAATTTGTAACAATTACTTTAATAATTACATAAATATTGCTGGAAATGCTCTGTGAAAGATAGCAGATTTGCTACAGTTTATACTTAATCACTGAACTTAGATTTAACTTCCATCTTGTTTAAAATTTAATGTTGTTAGCTATGAGATGAAACTTCCATATTGCCCTATATTGCCTTTCATATATGAAGTAGTTACTACTTCTGACCCAATGTTGGTGGGGAACGGTTTTTCAGATTTAAGCTTCTTGAGAGCAGGGACTTATCTTTTTACCTTTTTATCTCCAGCACTGTATTGAAATTGATTTAGCAACTAAGACTACTTAAGTATAAAATGTTAATGTTTGTCATTTTGAATATTCTTCACTTGACAGTTAATGTTCAGTAATAAAAATTTTCTCATTTGTGGGCTAGCTAAAAAATGTAGATGCTGGTTCATATGTTTCTACAGGAATGGTTTTATGGATGATTTTTTGTCCATTCATTTCCTGAATTATTTCCCCCTATACTAAAAGTAAAACTTTTATACAAAAAAAAGTTACGCAATTTGGTACTGGCTAAGAGACAGGAGGATTAGTGGAATAGACTTGGGGTAAGTGACCTCAGCAAGACAGTCTATGATAATCCCAAAGATTCCACTATTTGATAAAAACTGCTGGGAAAATTAGAAGACAGTATGGGAGAGATTAGGTTTGAATAAACATCTCAAACCCTCCACCAAAATAAACTCAGAATGGGTGAATGACTTGAATATAAAGAATGAAACTATAAGTAAATTAGGTGAACACAGAATAGTATACATTTCAGATCTTTGGGGGAAAGGAAAGATTTTAAGACCAAAGGTTAGAAAAAAATCACAAAATATAAAATCAACAATTTTGATTACATCAAACTAAAAAGATTTTGTACAAACAAAACCAATGTTACCAAAATAAGAAGGGAAGCAACAAATTGGGAAACAATCTTCATAATAAAAATCTCTGACCAAGGTCTAATTACTCAAATTTATAAAGAGCTAAACCAATTGTACAGAAAAATCAAGCCATTCTCCAATTGATAAATGGTCAAGGGACATGAATAGGCAGTTTCCAGCCAAAGAAATCAAAACTATTAATAAGCACATGGAAAAGTGTTCTAAATCTCTTATAATCAGAGAGATGCAAATCAAAACAACTCTGAGGTATCACCTCACACCTAGCAGGTTGGCTAACATGACAGCAAAGGAAAGTAATGAATGTTGGAGGGAATGTGGCAATGTTGGGACATTAATTCATTGCTGGTGGAGTTGTGAATTGATCCAATCATTCTGGAGGGCAATTTGGAACTATGCCCAAAGGGCAATAAAAGACTGTCTGCCCTTTGATCCAGCCATAGCACTGCTGGGATTGTACCCCAAAGAGCCAATAAGGGAAAAGACTTGTACAAGAATATTCATAGCTACATTCTTTGTGGTGGCCAAAAATTGGAAAATGAGGGGATGCCCTTCAATTGGGGAATGGCTGAACAAATTATGGTATATGTTGGTGATGGAATACTATTGTGCTCAAAGGAATAATGAACTGGAGGAATTCCATGGGAACTGGAATGACGTCCAGGAATTGATACAGAGCGAAAAGAGCAGAACCAGGAGAACATTGTACACAGAGACTGATATGATAAACTGTGGTACAATCAAATGTAATAGACTTCTCTATTAGTGGCAATGCAGTGATCCTGAACAACTTGGAGGGATCTAGGAGAAAAAACACTATCCACATTCAGAGGAAAAACTGGAAATAGAAACTGAAGAAAAACAACAACTTAAATACATGGGTTGAGGGGGTGTGATTGGGGATGTAGACTCTAAATGAACATCTTAATGCAAACACCAACAATATGTGTGAAGATTGGATTTAGCTATCTCCTGATTTGTAACAATGAAGATGCTTATTCTAACAAAATCAGGGATGTCTTGGGAACTTTGCATTACTCCACCCTACTTTGTCTAACAAAATTGGGAATGTCTGTAACCATGTTTGAGGATTGAGTTTTAAGAGGGTGGCCTTTGATAGAGAAATTGCCAAATCAGAAACAGCTGACAGACCCCTGGGCTGTCCTGAATCAAACTTAGGCTACCATTGGTGCAGAGGAGACACAGGAAAGTGAGGTAGAATTGTCTAGCTTTTTTCGTGGGGTTTGCTCTCGTTGGTCTCTTTTCCCCGGAGAAGTGGCTCTGGCTGGTGGCAGCTATTTGTCTGGGTTTTGGCAGTGAGTTTGCCCTTGAGCTAATTCAGGTTCAGGCATCTTGGCTGAGCCCTCTTGGAGTTCAGGCTGATTCCTTCCTCCTTTACTCTCCAAAACTTTTATCTTCCTAGAGCCTCTAATCTTCCCCCCTGGCACAAGCCAGTCGGGAGAAATCTTACACCCTTTCCTTCTCCCTTCTTCTTAATTTCTTTCCACTATATTAATTAAATCACCATAAATTTCAAGCTGACTTGGGTATTTTTTTTTTAATTTGGGATATCCCATGGCAACCAATAATTAATATAGTTTAGTTCACAACACTAAAATTATCCTTTACACATGGAAATAGGTTTTTATCAAGGACACATGTAATACGCAGTGAAATTGCGCATCACCTAGGGGAATGGTGGCGGTAGGGGAGGGAGGGATATAATATGATTCTTGTAATCAAGAAATAATATCATAAATTGACTAAATAAATTAATTTAAATTTTTTAAAAAGAGCATTTACAAAGGAAAAAACAAAAA
Source organism: Monodelphis domestica (assembly GCF_027887165.1). Classification (NCBI taxonomy): domain Eukaryota; kingdom Metazoa; phylum Chordata; class Mammalia; order Didelphimorphia; family Didelphidae; genus Monodelphis; species Monodelphis domestica. Next base: position 166,351,419 of record NC_077227.1, on the reverse strand, counting down.
AATAAATAAAAAAGTTACACAAAACTAATTTTGCAATCTCATCTGATAGCGCATGAAAATCTGTACTTAATCCCTCTTTTCTGTTGAGTGGAATTCTTTCATGTCGACTTTTTAAAAATTCATTAAACATAGGAAAGGCATGTAGGCTTTCAGCTAATATAGGTTCACATAAGTTGTACAATTTATTATTTTTTTATTTTCATTTTCAAATAAGCAAGTGCCTTTGACACTAGTGATTTCAGAGTTTTGCTTTCACAAAGTTTGCACAGTATAAAAGACCCACTTATATGAATGCTTTCTCACTGTATGTCTTGTAACAAATCACAGAGTGAAAAAATTAAAATTTTATTAAAACATATTAGTTACTATCTTTCAAAGGAATGGTGAGATTTTAGAAAAAGAATTTTCACTGGAGATATCTAGAATAATTCCTTCTTTTCAAAATGAGGAAAATTAAAGCCTTGCCTATTCATTTCTTCTTTCTATTTCTATGCATGCAATTGTGTATTCAAACCTAAAAAACAAACAAAAGTTAACTTCCCTTTACTACCAATATTCTCAAAAGTGATGCTTCAGGGCATTTAAGTGGCTCCATGGAGAGAGTGCCAGGCCTGAAATCAAGTAGGCCTGGGTTTGATTCTAGCCTCAGATACCTCCTACCTGTGTAATCCTGGACAAGTCACTTAACTCTTTATGCCCAGCCTTTGCCCTTCTTTCTTTCTTAGAGTTCTTACTAAGACAAAAAGTGAGAGTTATTTTTTTAAAAATTTGAAAATGATGCTCCCTCACTAATCTTTTCCCTTGAAGTCCATATCATATCTCTGCTAAAATAGCATTCCCCAAGATCATTAATGTCCCCTCAATTACCAAATCTACCAAATAATTAACAATCCTTGATTTTTTTGTAGCATTTGTTAACTTGACTTTTAAATTTATCAAATAAGTGAATAATGTTTCAAAAACTATGCCTAAGACTTCATAGGATTAAAAGTTTAGGTTTGAAATGATTCCTGCCTTAATACAGCAATAGTACAGTGAGGGTGGGAGATGGAGGGGGATATCCTATATATAAAAATAGTTAAGCAGAATAAAAATTCCAAAGAAATTCTAACTTAAATATTTTCTGGTAGGTCTTAAATGGGTCAGAATAAAGCAGGAGAAGATTAGAGAAGATATTCCAGGTGTAGGGAACAGCCTGAGGAGAACCTATCAGGGACAGAAACCAGTCCACTCTAGCTTGGTGTATAGAATATGTGGGTGGCCGTAATATGAATTAAGGTTGGAAAAAAATGGAGAAGTGCCAAATTATAGAGGGCTTTCCTTAGTGACATTAAATAGTCATTCCTATTTGTGAGGGAAATTAGGCTAACAATGATATTAAAGGAAAGAGAAAATTAAGGTAGAAGGAATAGTAAAGAAGTTATTATAATAGTCCTGGCATGGGATATTTTGGTCCTGTACTGTAATGGCAAAGGTGAGAGAGCACATAGGAATGGCAGGACAAGAGATAGCTCAGAAGTCAGATAGAATAGATTTGTTAACTAGATGGAGAAAGTGAGGGATAAGGATTCCAAAATAGCAGCAAGGTGTCAACCATGGATAAGTGGGCCATTCTTATAATACTGATAGGAATTTTGAAGTCATAATAAAGAAGAGTACATAATGTAAAGAACATAATTCTTGACTTTCTATACGCACTGCCTAACGTCCTATTAGGCATTCATCTCCCTCCCCCCCCCCCCCCCCCCAACACTTACCAGCTAGGAAATATCTGAGGCCAGGCTTTCAATCACTAAACCACCTAGCTGCATCCAATTGACTCACTTTCTATAAAAAAGAAAAGGTTGGACCAGATGGCCTTTGTGGTCTGCTCTAGCTCTGTGATCCTGTGATCATAGGTTTGTGGAATCAGGAAGCTATAAATGTTAAAATTCATATATTTGCTTTTTTTTTTTTAAACCCTCACCTTCTCTCTTATGTTCTAAGATAGAAGAGCAGCAAGGATTAGACGATAAGTGTTAAGTGACTTGCCCAGGGTCACATAGCTAGGAATTTTCTGAAGCCAGATTTGAACTCAGGTCCTCTCGGCTCCAGGCCTAGTGCTCTTATCCAATGTGTTAGCATAAGGCCATGTTCAGCGGTGTCATTGAAACATCCTCTGGTTCTGCTTATTTCACTCTACATCAGTTCATGAAGGTCTTTCCAGCTCTTTAGGAAATTATCTTTATTTCACAATAGTATTCTATCACCATCATATACCACAATTTGTTCAGCCATTCCCCAATTGATGGACATCCCTTTAACTTCCCATTCTTTGCCACCACAAAAAGAGCTGCTATAAATATTTTTGTACAAGTAGGTCTTTGCCCTTTAAAAAAAAAAATCCCTGGGATACAGTATTGTAGTGGTATTACTGGATCAAAGGTATTGCATTGTTTTATAGTTCTTTGGGCATAATTCCAAATTGCCCTCCAAAATAGGTTGGAGTTCACAGCTCCACCAACATTGCATTAGTTTTCTTAATTTTGTCACATCCCCTCCAACATTTGTCATTTTCCTTTATTTGTCATATTGGCCAGTCTGATAGGTAGGAGGTGGTACTCAGAGTTCTTTAAATTTTTCTAATCAAGAGGGATTCCAGATTTTTACTTTTTTTTTTTTTAAACCCTTCCCTTCTGCCTTAGAATCAATATCATGTATTAGTTCCAAGGCAGAAGAGTGGTAAGGGCTAGGCAAGGGGGTCTGATTTTGATGCCATGTTGTAAATATATGGTTAACACGAGAGGATTGTGCAAAGCCAGACCACTAGGCAAAATATTGTCTTGAGTGATCCCCATATTTTAACCTTGCTCAACCAGACTTCAGGAGAGGGCAAGGTCCTCTTGAGGACTGTTCCTATCACTTGAGAATTATGATCACCTCCCAATAGCACTCTACTGGGGAGGAGCAGCTGAGATGATACTTATCCCAACTCATTAATATTTTTGCCAATTGGTATTGTCTTACCTTTATACGTAAATTATTTTACTGTCTATAAAAGTAGGCTAGAGCTTGAATTTGGCAGCTGTCCCTACTCCAACTGTTTGATGCCTTGGAATGCCAGTAACATCCTCCACCCACCCACCCACCCACCTTCCCATCATGTAAAATAAGTCAGTGAAATTATTCTGAATACTTTAACTTATGCTTGTGTTTAAATAGGTTCCAGACATGGCAGGCTATCCTCACATCCGTTACATTTCATCAGGATTGGATGGAACGTCATTTAGAGGCCCCTTCAGGGGCAATTTTGAGGTTTGTAATAAAAATGAGTATAGTTGTTAGCCAAACTGTATTTAATAAAGGAGATAGTATATAACTGTTAATAGTTTCAGTATCTTTTTGAGGCATGATACTGTATTTGGTGCAAAGAGAATGAAAAGCATACAAACTATCCAAATTTTCAAGATAATTATTACCATTTGTTAAGTATGAATTCATAATTATTGTACATGTTTAGAGTGGGGAATAATAATTCACATAATTTGAGAGACAGAAACAGATACCTGATTCCTTCATTTTACCAGAGAATAAACTGAGACCCATAGTTTCACAGATAAGTTAGAGGAAGGGCAAGAGCTATAACTCTCTTCTCTTGATTCTATATCTTTCCATCTCAGCACTCCGAACTTGTTAAAAGAGAAGTAAAGAATTTAACAAACTGTGGGGAAATTACATAAAGCTACTTGTATATCAGATACAAAGTTTAATTAGTCCATTATTCCCCAGACTTTTCAAATACAAAAACTGCATTCATATTAATACTAATATTTGCTGAATACAAAGCAAGTAAAAGTATTTTCATTTATGACATTCTGCATTAGATTGCCTATGTTATTGCCACTATAAAATAAATGTCAGTGCTTGGTTCATATATGAATTTGTGGACCCTTGCAATAACTCTGAAATCCTCAGTTTGGAGTGAACCTAAGGCACCTAAATATCAGAAAATAATCTACAAAATAATAATAACAATATGGTTCGCAGAGTTCAAGGTTCCGGAAACACATTGCTGCAGAAAAAGAAACCAGAATAATTCTTTTCATATCTAGAAGTTCTTTGTCATTTAATCTTCCGTGTGTGTGTGTATAAAAAGACATTAGAATAGTCTTATATTTTTGTTTTCTTATTATATATGAAAATCCTTATTTCATGCTTTTAAGCTATAATAAAACATTAGCTTTTTCTTTTCATTGTGCCAAGTTGAGAAACTGGGATATGATTAAAATCATTGTGCTTTTTAAATTAAATCATCTTCCTTGTGATTTATGGGTTATCAATTTGGGATTTTGATATTTTTCCTTTTTTTTTTTTTAAGGAATTGATTCATTTGGAAGAAAGGTTAGGAAATGTTAATCGTGGAGCTTCCCAGGGAACAATTGAAAGATGTACATATCCACACAAATACAAAAAGGTGAGAATTTCTTTTAAGTTTTAATATCTTTGGTGGGAAATTTGAAAAATATTTCTAAGGGTTTTTTTTTTTTAAGTTTCCCAAGTTAGCCTTGCTAGAACTGGTTCTTAGTGTAGATTAAGTTAAAATTAGTATTAGTTTCAAGTTTTTATTGCATTCCTGAGATAAATTTTGGTCCTTTAGTCAAATTAGCAAATTCTTTAGCCATTTATTTGGTCAAATGTTATCTGCCATCTATTTTAAACTCTGAAAATTTTAATTGAATAAGAAAAGAGCCATAATTATGCAGATTATTAAGTATCACTTCTAAGTAACATGTATAGATGGCATAAAGACAACATTACCATTTGAAATTTGTAAAGATAACAGAAATTAATTTTCAAATGCTCTAAAGTTAAGTGGAACTCTTAATTTTCTTAAACCTTGGACTCCCAAAAATCTTTAATTTTTTTGAGTATGGAATTGATCAACTAGGTAAAATTAAACACAATCATCAAGGTTTCCTAAAGATGAATCACAGTATACAATGACAATTGAAAGAGAAATAAGACCATAATTACCATGGTTTTTTTTATTTTGACTTTTAAGAACAGTAATGAGGAATAACTAATATTTCTTCTCCTTCTACAATATAGAACTATTTCTTTTCCTTCCCAGCTATTGATGGTAATAACATCAATAAACATGCACAGTATTTTAAAATAATATTAATTTAAAAATGGACGAGGTACAATTATTTTAAATTTTTTTCCCTCAAATACTTTGTGACTGTTTAAAGTGATGGAAATCAGATAATACTTAATGTTGTATATATCTTTTAAATTTGTGTGCTGCATTTAAAGACCTTCCTTAGTACACTGAATTGATGATACTACCTTTAATTTGTTAAATCTTGAAGTTTAAAAGAATATGAGTGCTAGCTAGCCCCCTCATATTTATTGATTGAGCTCATCTTTATTAGTCATCAATGGCTATTTGTTTTTTTAAAAAAATCTTATGTTTAATAATGTTCAATGTTTTATTTTGTTGATGATGTTGATTTTTTAAAAACAGATTTTACTCAGTTGTCAATAATGTCATCTCTACTAATAAGGTAACAACTGATTGGTTCTCACAGAGGAAACTGCACTGCAAACAAGATGGGGAAGAGGGAACTGAGGAAGATACAGAGGAGAAATGTACCATTTGTTTGTCTATTTTAGAGGAAGGTGAAGATGTGAGGTAATTAAATATTAATCAGATTTTCAAAATCCCAACGTTTTTAACAAGAGTGAGAAACTAAATATCATGCCTGATTTGTCCATCCTTTTAACCTGTTCTTGCAATCAGGCTTTGCAGTAGAGCATGATAGAGAGAAAAGAGAGTAGAGAAGGGTGCATACCTCTACAAGTGGTAAAGTTAAGTACATTGCACTGGGTGACAAGAAATTAATGTTCTGCCTCTAACTCTGCTCTTTATTGGTTTCTGACCTTGAGCAAATCATTGCCACTTGTCTGCATCTTTGTTTTCTTATCTCTGAATGAGGTATTGGGTTAGTTGTTGTCTCAGGCACCTTCCTGTCCCATGACTATTTTCCATTTCCTCTGTGAAGGGATTACGTTCAGCCCATTTGCAAACAGTCCTTAGATACTTACTGGTTTTGTGACTGTGGCTGCACCATTCAGAGCCTAAGTTCCTTTTTAAGAAAGCAAGAATTCTAGTGTCTACCTCACTTACAGGATTCTTAGGAGGCAGAGTGTAAATTTAAAGGAACATATAGTTGTCATATTATGCACTGGTACCACCTCAGTGCATCCCATTGCTAGATTTTTGATGTGTAGAAATGATAGATAAACAGTTCCCTGCCAAGTAAGTTTTCAGTTGGCCCTCTTGGAGAAATGGGGTGGAAACTGATTTTTTTCTCTCCTTTTGAGGCCATACTGTTTTATCTTCCTTAATTCCGTTGTGTACAGTTTAAACTGGAAGGTGCCTTCAATATCTAGTTCACTTTCTCAATTTTACAGATGAGGAAACTGAAGTCCAGAGACAGGACAGCCCATATTGAACCAACTGAAGAGTTAGAATTCATTTTCTACAAAAATCTTTTGTGACCAGTTGAACTCTTGTGGTATACAAAAGCAATTCTGTTTTACAAGTGGAATGTAATTTCCATTAACTTGAAATAAGCTAGTGAGTAAAATTAATTAAAATTACTTGAGATTCTGAGCTGAAATCCCAAATAATAGATTCATAGTCTTTTTATCTGCCCAGAGCAACATAATATGATAATTTTAGGAACTTAAATAGATAGTGGAACTGAAGTTCCTCAGATTTTGAGCTAAACATAGCTTACAATAGTGAGCCCAAATGACAGTTGGGGCATCTTTCAGGTAAATTTATATGAAAAAATAATTTTTTATTGCTTTCAATCTAGTTCTCCATTGCTTCACTGTGGAGTGGTATTTGCCTTAGTTTTTAGAGGCTTTGCCAGCAGAGTGCAAGCAAACAGATAGGGCTGAAACTTAAAAAGAACTGTACCTGGCAATAGATTCTATATCATCCCTGGACCATCCTTACTTGCATTTTTGTTGTTGTTTGTAAACCCTTACCTTCTGTCTTAGAATCAATATTAAATATCAGTTCCAAGGCAGTAAGTAGTAAGGGCTAGGCAATTGGGGTTAAGTGAGTTGCCTAGGATCACACAGCTAGGATGTGTCCAAGTCAGATTTGAACCCAAGACCTTCCCTTTCTAGATCTGGCTTTCTATCTACTGAGCTACCTAGCTGCCCCCCAAACTGTAATTGAAGAGGTTCATCACATACGATGACCACTATGTAATCCACCAACAACCACCCCCTTACCATAGTAATTTGGAGGTGGTTACTGGCAATGATCTGCATTGAATTGTATTATTGATGGGAGCACTCATGTTGAAGTCTGTTTTGTTATCTTAACTCATAGGATAATTGCCTTCATTGAGAAAGACTTAAAGGCATAGAAATACCAATCTTTTGTTTTATACAAATATAAGCAAGTCTGAGTGAAAAAATTGCCTCAGTGACTTCATTGTCAATACTTAACCTTGAATGTCACTTGATTTTCTTCTTAAAATGACAAATTAATGCTATCCCATCTTTCTCTCCTAGTATTGTGGAAATCTTCTTTGAGCTCCCATGACTTGGTAACTAAAAACCTGGTTTGGGTCACTAAAGTGGACACCTTTTATTTAACATGTTTGTGGTAAAGTAGTACTGCTTTAAGAGGATGTAGGAATTATACCATCAAAATAAATCTTGCAATTTAATACTATTGGATAGAGCATTCTAATCCATCTTCAGAAAAAAAATAGATGTTATGATATGGAGCATAACTACTAGTGCAGTTCTAATTATCACAATCACTCACAATGGTATTGTATATTTCTTTATAGAAATGAGCCATCTTAGTAATTTACATTGTACCTATCCCTTTTATCTAAAATATAATATTTAAAATATTAAAACAATAAAACAAGTTCTATGACTTTGAAACAAAAGTTCAATAATGTCTTTACAAAATGCCATTTGTTTTCATCTAACATTTATTTTTATTATTTTTAAATTTTAGGCGTCTTCCATGTATGCATCTTTTCCACCAAGTGTGTGTTGACCAATGGTTAATTACTAATAAGAAGTGCCCCATTTGCAGAGTGGACATTGAAGCTCAGCTGCCAAGTGAAAGTTGACACCATTTTCCCAGAACTCTTGCCCTCCTTCCCATTCCTCTCCTTTCTGGTACTGCAGTCAACCAAAGATGGCATGACTTACCTGCGCAGATTTGGAAGCATTGAACTTAAAGAGTGCTGGCTCTGCTACATGGTACAACTAATGCTAGATCTACAGTTTGTGTATACAGTTGATTTAATGTATTTATAAAAGCTTTTTTTTTTAGATTTTACATTTCCCTTTTTATTTTACTGTATTTTTGCATGGTTCCTTGTATTGATTGCATTTCTTTGCACATATTATGGGCTTTGTGACCCTAAACTTGCAGGCAAGATTAGCTGCTTTAGGAAGTAGAATTGTGTGGTCCTTTTGTTTTTACATAGTACCAGGCTTTGAGAATTATGATTTCATACATTACTAACCTTGAATTTGTTAATTTAATCAATCATGTATTTTAGTTTACTGTATAGAGATGAACTAGAAAATGATAATATTGTGTATTAAGACATTCCTTAAGTAGGACAAAGTGGCTGCTGTATATTTACAATATGAGTTCTGAGTTAAAAACCATCCTTAATACTGGGAACAGAATACAAATTATATTCAGTCAGATGCAGGTGGCATATTCATCACCAGAGTGAAAGATTTGAATCTTGGTGTATCCTTTTAAATTTCCTTTCAGCACAATGCAGATATAGATGAATATCAATATTATACACTTATACTGCTGTTCTGATTGTATTTAACTTTTTTCTCACATTGTCTAGAAATTTGAGTCCTTGATTTAATTTTCCCTGCTGTAAAACAGCTCTAACGAACACTAAATACTAATTTCCATTAGCTGGATTGTACATATTTGCAGATTTAATGAATTTTTAGGGAAACTGAAAAAAGACATGTAGAATCTCGTTCTTCAGTCTTTAGCTAAAGCACGTCTAGTTAAGATATCTGCTTACATTGGTTTTGTAAACACATTCAATCAAGATTTAGAATTGCAATTGTTGGCAGGTATCCATGCATTCATAGAACTTCTAAAGGTCCCAGAATCATTTTCAAGGGATTTTTATTAGTTAAAAGCAAATAAAGTTAGCTAAATCTACATGTCTCTTGTTTTATTTCTCACTAAACTTGAAAAACTATAAATCTGCAGAATACTGTGAGGCACAAATTATGCTGTTACCTAGTGTTGCTCTGGTTATAGAATTCCACTGTATACATTGCCAACAGTCAATCACTGGTTTAAAAATATTAATTTCTATAGTTAAGATTTGCTGAATAATATAGTATATAGAGTTAAGTTAATGTACTAACATTTCTCCTTTGGAGGAAGTTTTAATCCACTTCAGGATGCAGATTCCTTATCAAAATACTTTCATATTACAGAATAGCATAGTTTATTTGTTTAAATGTGCTCAGTAATGCCCCAAGTTGCAAATGCATCCAGACAGTGTTACTGTCATAATGTGGAAGACATGTTCCTATGGATCATATGTGAAGATGTCAATAAGCTTGCATTAAGCCACCTGCTTTGTAAGTGGATTGATTAATAAATACCTTCAATTTCCATTGTCCTTGTTTTTTCATAATGTGTGTAAAGCAATATCAAAAATCATGGGATAAAGAATGCTTTTTTAAATTGTGTTATAACTTCATGTTTGAATCTGCCCAATTGGTGTTTTGTCTTTATTAAATTAAGGCTACTTAATTTTTTTCATCCTCTTATTTTTGGGGATAGAGGGGAGGCAGTAGCAATTTTTAAAGTTAAAAGAAAACAGCAGTATAGTGGATAAGGGATACAACTTGAAATCAGGAAGACTTGATTCAAGTTCTATCTATAATGCCTATCAGCTGTTTGACCATGTTCACAGTCTCTATTGCTAGAGGGATTTACCACAACAGATGTTCCCCAAGCCAGTGATATCAAAGTACTAGTATATCTCACCTCCATTACCTCCACACACCCAGCCAAATATTTTTTTAATCTGTAGTATATCATAATTTGTTTTCACTTTGATGCCTGTATTTAGGGAGGGAAAATTGTTTGTTTGTTAGCTGATTTTTTTTAAGTAATTGCCTTGTGCAGACAAATAACATGGTGATATTTTCAGAAACTGGCTGTATGATTTTTAAGCTACAGTTACAAAAAGGCAAGATGGAGGCAAGCTTCCACTTTAATGGAATCAAGGACAAGTGGCCTTTTTGTATATATTATTCCTGTGATGATATAAAGAATGTGGGGAAATATTCTCTTAACTAGTTACTAGAAAACCTGGGTTCCTAGTAAAGGGCTAAAGTGTTTATAATATTAAATCATAATTAGGTACATGTTGATTTGTTTGATAATGGCTACTGTTGATTTTTCATTATCCCTATTTAGAATATTACAATTTATCATAAAATAAATTTTTCATGAGGGGTTAGCTTCCATTACTGTTAATATTGAAAAGCATTAAAATGCTGCCCTTAGAGGAAAACAATCCATTGAGAAAATATATTGCAAGAATTTCTTCACTTTGTTGTGCTATGTTTTGGTACTTTTCATTTCTTTGCATCCAGTAATGTCAAAATAAAATTTGTAAGAATGGCCATCTATCATTTTGATGGAAAAAATATTTGTCAACAAATGTGTGTAGATCAGTAACACTGGTTTCTTTTATGACCTGACTTCTTTTTTCCTCCACTTGAATTTTTTTTTTGCATTTTAATTGCTTGCAGACTTCCCTATATGAAACATGTTAATTGTTTATAATAAGAATAGTTTTATTATTAAAACTAATGATCTATGAAACTTGAACACTAAACAATAATATTAAAATATTCCAATTATTTTTAGCAGTTTATTAGCAGTTTTTTCTTTGTGTATGAGAGTAGTTTGTTTCCAAGTTCTCAAAAAAAACATTAACGATGTTTTGGAATACATTTTTTCATAAGGTCACAGCTTCTTTTATGTTTTCTCCTGTCCTGCCAGGTCTTCTTCAATTCAGCAAAAAAAATTTGTACTTTTAAGGAATAAATTTAAAAAATAATTAGAAAGAATAAAACCACATTATAGTTTTAATTGGATGAACTAGGACAGCAACTTTTGCCATTCTAAATTGAAGGTTTATGAGATAGAATGGTCAAAAGAACACATTATTCTTTCATTTCCTTATATGTGTAAATGGTTAACATATACATAAAACATGGTTGGAAAATAAATGTACAACAGATGTTGCTCATTAGCACTGTTAATCCATTAGCACAGCATAGTGCAGTTCAGAGGATAGTGTAAGGAAAATGGCCTGAAGGACTCCTGTCGTTTGACTTTGGTCAAGTCACTCAAACCTTTCCAAACACTGTTCTCTAGGTTTGAAGTTAAGCTAATTGATTTAGTCAGACTCCTTCGTGTGTGTTGAAATTCCAGAAAACATAAGAATTGTATTTCTTTGACTTTTATATTATTTCATTTCTAAACATATACTTTATATCCTCCACTCTCACTCCACTCATTCAGTTTATTATTGTTTGTTTATAAATTTATTACCATGTACCTTCAAATAGCTCATTCTAATGAGGCAGACAATGTGCAAAAAATTATACAAGTAAGGTATATACAGTGTAAATAGAAAGTAGTTAAGGGTGGAGAAACCAAGAAAAGGCCTTCTCCAGAAGGTGGTATTTACTTCAAGTCTTGAAGGGAGACCAGAGACAGAGGTGAAGAGGGGAGAACATTTCATAAATAGGAGATAGCACAGAGTTGGGAAATGGAGGGTAGAGACCCATGCAACTAGATAGTAGAGGTACATGGAAGAAGACTGGAAAGTTTGGAAGGGGCCAGGTTGTGAAGGGTTTTAAATGTTTAAACACCACATAGATTTTTATTTTTGGTTGTGAAGGTCATGGTGATGCACTGGAGTTCACTGAGTTAAGAGGTATTGAACAGACCTGTACTTTATGAAAATCACCTTGTCAGTTAAATGGAGAATAGACTGAAGTGGGAAGGTAAGGCAGAGAGACCAGTCAAAAGCCAACAAAGTAGTCTTGATATTATGATAAGGATCTTCATGGGGTGGGGGCAGCTGTATGAGAGGAAAGGAAACATGGGAAAGATATTGTGCAAGTTTAAATAGATTTGGCAACAAATAGGGTATCAGACATAAATGCAGGTAGAAAGCCGAGAACTGGGAGGATAGTGGCTGTATGCCCATCATCCTTGGTAAAGGTAGACCTGCCAACCCACTCTGGAACTCTCCAGTTTTTTCTCATCTAATGTTAGACTAGCCCTGTAATCATTTGTGTGATAGAACCCTGACTTATTTTCTCAACTGCCTATTTAAGTGTTCTCCTTACTGGCTGTGGGGATCAGAATTGCACTTTGTCTTATCAGAATTCCAGTAATTCTGTAAATGCAGAACCTATAGCTCCCAGCATAGAAGATTCTAGCTTTACCCTTCATTCTCTATCTAGCAGACTTGGTTCTGGTGCTTATTCATCTTCCCTTTGTCTCATACCTCTATCTCAGCAGAACCTCAGATATCATACTACCTTCCCATTCCTTTCAGAGGCCCTTTCCCATAATCCCACCACTCATCAGTTCTTTTGAATATGCTAGTACCCCTTCCTCATGGGCCCATTCTATACCTGGAAAGTCTTTTGTCAAAATGGTCATCCCTCTTGGAACTAGATACTGATTATCAGCCCAGTAATCATTTTTTCCTCCTAAAAGTAAGGTAGGAGAAAGGTATGCAAGGATTAGGGAAGCTGAAAGATGTGGATTCCATTACTAATTAAGCTTCCTTGGGCCTCTTACCTATTAGATAACTCTTTCTCAATGCTTATTTTCCTAGATAATTCAAGTTGCTTTTGGGTTCATCCTCAACTTGGAGAATACAGCCTTGAGAGCAATTTATTTCTTTTCTCAACAGTATTTGCTTACAGTATAGGAGGGAATTCCAGTAATTTGAGAGTGGGAGATTTCTAAGGCTAAATTGGTACTGGACCTCTAATATTATAGAGGGAGCTCCCAGATGAGGAAACTTCCTCTACTGACCTCTTTAAATTTATAATTTGAACATTCTTTTCTTTTTAAATTTTGAGTATCAAATTAGTCCCTCCCTTTCATTTTTCCTTTATTGAAAAGGCAAGCAATGTATCAGTTATACATGTAAAATCATGCAAAACGGAAATATTAGCTGTATAGTTCCACCACCACAACTACCCCCCCAAAAAAAGGGAAGAAAGAAAAAGAGAAAGAAAAAACTCCTACCAGTGTAGGTCAGTATCTTCTCTGCAACTTAGAAAAATCACCCAGGATCACAGTTTCTATCTGTCAAAAGCAGACTTGAACCCAAGTCTTCTTGGCTCTGAAGCCAGTTTTTCATCTTTTAGTGGAATAGAAAGAAAAACAAATAGTCCTTACCTTCAAAGTTCTTACATTCTATTGAGATAAAACAACAAACCCACAAAAGTAGAATTTTGTAATAACAATCGTAGCTATAATCTGTTGTTGAACAAACATTTAAGCACGAGTGCTAACAACAAAAAAGTTGAAAGATTATCCCTGGCTTTTAGTTTTATTTGAGAGCTGGCTCAAATTTATTCCCATTATCACTTGGAACATTGATCCTCCCTCATTTTTCTGTCCACTTACACCAACCTATTTAAATCATTGCTGTGAAATACTGTCTTCCAATTTCTACCATTGAAGATGATCTTGGTCAGATTCAATGTGTGTCTCTATCCTCTCCTTGATGATATCCATATTCATGAGCTACCTTAGACCCCCTTTTAAAGGCTGTTTTTTTTTCTTCTCTATCATCTTAACTTGCTTCATCACATTGCACTGCTTGTCTTTCAGGATCTCTTTCACCCCTGACCACAGTCTCAATGTTGTTCTCTCTTCACACAAAGTCACTGCCCTCTTATTCTACACACTGCGTGGTCTTTAATTGCTCATCTCTTCCTTCTTGACCCAGGTTGTTTACCCTATTTTATACTCTAATCTTTCATATTTAATCTGGAAAGGAGAACTAATATGCAAACAACATTTTTTCTCTTAAGGACCCCGATGCAAAGAAATTTAAATTGCCTTCACAAAACTTATTTCCCATTAACAGACAATAACTAATTGTACCTAAGTCTTATATTTCAAATCCAAAGTCACCAATTAAGTGAGATGATCTAATGATTTTTAAGGGCCCTTCTAGCCTGAAGCCTTATGATCCTAAAGACTATAGCTTCCCCTCTGGACCAACTTTTCATTCTTGTAAATAATACTGACACAGCATTAATTAAAAGATGTAGAATAGTTTTCTCTAGTAAGAGAAGAAGCAAACCTGGAAAGGTACCTTAGAAATAATGATTATTCTCTGACCCACCACTTTCCACCTCCTCTCTTACCCTTCATAGCCAAGAATGAGCCACTGATGGATCAGGGGAAATGATATGCACTGACAAATCCATAGAATGAAGAAATATTCTAATCAAACAGATAACTTTGCTAGGACAAAGGGCCTCCAGTGCCACCTAGAAATCTTTCCACCTTCCCTGGAACCTCTTTCTGAGAAGTGCTCTCTTGGTGGGGAGGGAAGATATTCTTAACTTAGAATTAATTCAAAGAGCTGCTATAGTAGGGTTTTTGCTCCCTAAAATCACTTAATGAATATTCAAGAATCATTCAATATCCAACAACACCCCCCCATTAACCCATTTATGTCTTATACTGATAAAAGTTCTAACACTAATTTTTTTTTAAAGCCTAGTAAGGATCAACAAAAAAAAATTATTTACTCATCCTTTTTTGAATTCAACTAGGCTTACAAAATCCTGATACCTTTGTTTCTTTTTTCTTTTAAACTTGCTTTTCAACTTACTTTTTTTTTTTAACTTTTAAACATTGTTTTATTTGTTCATTTTCAAACATTATTCCTTGGAAACAAAGATCATTTTCTTTTTCACCACCCCTCCCATAGCCAAAGCGCAATTCCACTGAGTATTACATGTATCCTTGATTCAAACCCATTTCCATGTTGTTGGTCTTTGCATTAGTTCATTTAGCGTCTCTCCTCAGTCATGTCCTCCTTGGTGTTTTTACTCCCACAATTTGTCCTCTGCTTGTGGATGGTGTTTTTTCTCGTAGGTCCCTGAAGATTGTTCAGGGACATTGCATTGACACTAATGGAGAAGTCCATTATGTTCAATTGTACCACAGTGTATCAGTCTCTGTGTACAATGTTTTCCTGGTTCTGCTCCTTTCTCTCTGCATCACTTCCTGGAGGTTGTTCCAGTCCCCATGGAATTCCTCCACTTTATTATTCCTTTTAGCACAATAGTATTCCATCACCAGCATATACCACAATTTATTCAGCCATTCCCCAATTGAAGGGCATCCCCTCATTTTCCAATTTTTGGCCATCACAAAGAGCACAGCTATGAATATTCTTGTACAAGTTTTTTTCCTTATTATCTCTTTGGGGTACAATCCCAGCAGTGCTATGGCTGGATCAAAGGGCAGACAGTCTTTTATTGCCCTTTGGGCATAGTTCCAAATTGCCCTCCAGAATGGCTGGATCAATTCACAACTCCACCAGCAATGAATTAGTGTCCCCACTTTGCCACATCCCCTCCAACATTCATTACTTTCCTTTGCTGTCATGTTAGCCAATCTGCTAGGTGTGAGGTGATACCTCAGAGTTGTTTTGATTTGCATCTCTCTGATTATCAGAGATTTAGAGCACTTTTTCATGTGCTTATTAATAGTTTTGATTTCTTTGGCTGGAAACTGCCTATTCATGTCCCTTGACCATTTATCAATTGGAGAGTGGCTTGATTTTTTGTACAATTGGTTTAGTTCTTTATACATTTGAGTAATTAGACCTTGGTCAGAGGTTTTTGTTATGAAGATTGTTTCCCAATTTGTTGCTTCCCTTCTCATTTTGGTTACATTTGGTTTTGTTTGTACAAAAACTTTAATTTGGTGTAATCAAAATTGTTTATTTTACATTTTGTGACTCTTTCTATGTCTTGCTTGGTTTTAAAGTCTTTCCCTTCGCAAAGGTCTGACATGTATACTATTCTGTGTTCACCTAGTTTACTTATAGTTTCCTTCTTTATGTTCAAGTCACTCACCCATTCTGAGTTTATCTTGGTGTAGAGTGTGAGGTGTTGATCCAAACCTAATCTCTCCCACACTGTCTTCCAGTTTTCCCAGCAGTTTTTGTCAAATAGTGGGGTTTTGTCCCAAAAGCTGGGGTCTTAGGGTTTGTCATAGACTGTCTTGCTGAGTTCACTTACCCCAAGTATATTCCACTGGTCCTCCTTTCTGTCTCTTAGCCAGTACCAAATTGTTTTGATGACCACTGCTTTATAGTATAGTTTGAGATCTGGGACTGCAAGGCCACCTTCCTTTGTATTTTTTTTTTCATTATTTCCCTGAAGTAGAAAAAATCATAACAAAGTTCATTTGGAAGAACAAAGGATCAAGGATATCCTGGATCAATTATTTCTGACGAGAACTCAAAGCTCAGCTCCCAGGCCTCAGCAAGGTGAATTAGTAAATGATTTACTCTAAAGGGGTCTCTTGAGTCATTATAGATCTGGACCTTGGCACAGACTAAAGGCAGTGGTGGGATGTATGTTTGTGTGGCATGTGCACACATGCAGTGGAATGCCTCAGATCAAAAACCAGACCTCTGGGTGTCTATTACATGTGCTTCATCTCTTACCATCTTATAATAAATCTCTGGAGAATTGAGGAGTGGGAGTTCAGCATTGGTCTTCAGGAGCATTGAGGGCCCCCAGTTTTTATAGGATCTTGTAATTCCTGTGAAATCACCAGCAAATTGCTTGTCCCTGCTCCCCTTAGTCCTGTGACTCAGTCGTCCTCTGCTAAAAGTTTCTTCCTATTCTCTTCTAACTCCTCAATATTTTATTCACCTCAATTCCTCCTTATAGCTCATATTTGCCTCTGCTCCACCATTCCTTTGTACCCTCCAGGATGAAAACCCTGTTATTTTGTTAACAAGATCCCCTTTATTCTGGATCTTTTCTGTTTAAAAGCATTTTACTGATAATCTTTTTTCAGATGTATCATTGCTATTTTCCTGTGATTTCTCTTAACCCCAATAGAAGTTTCCCTTGTCACAAAGAATTACTATTAATTAAAGCAAATCAACACATTGTTCATGTCTAACAAAATAAGCTTTATTCTGTTCCTATAGTTCACTTCCTCTTGGATGAGGAGGCATACTTCACCGACAGTCCAAACGATAATTAGTCACTGCATTGACCAGAATTCTTAGGTTGTTTGATGTCATTTTCCTTTACTAGTATTGCAACTTTTCTGTAATGTGTTCTCTTGATTCTGCTTTGTTTTTATAGTAGTTAATACATTTAGAATTATCCTACTTTTGCGTCATACAATATTTAATTGAGTTCACATTCCATAATTTACTCAGCTATACCCATATTGGTAGGCACTCATCTACTTCAGGAAAATTGTTCCTCTAAATATTTTTATATTTTTGAGAATTTTTCTGTTGGCACACATAGAATATATACATTATAATGGTATTGCTGGATCAAAGTGACTTTGTCTAGTATAATTCCTAATCATTTTCCAGAATAGTTTTTCCTAGATCTCTCAACTCACTTTCCATCATTTTGAATTAATGGAAACCTATTTCCAGAAAAACACTGCATCTATAAACTCTAAAAATCCATAATTTTTTTTTTTTGCAGCAATAGAAGAACCTATGAAGGGGGAAAGCACCAGCAAAATAAAGAAAAACCTATCTCCCTGTATCTGTTCCCACAATTCCTATCATCTAGATCTAGCTTGATTCATTGACATTCTGACCTCTCACACCTACTGTTTCCTTATTATACTCGACTAGTTCTGTATGTGTCAACAATTTCCATCAGTATCTCCATTCCTTTGTTCCCTTTCTCCAGAAGTGGATAGCAGTCCCCGTCATAAGTCTTTCAGGATTGTCCCAGATCATTGCATTGCTGAGAGTAGCCAAGTTTTCACAGATAATCATCATCCAGTGTTGCTGTTACTGTGTACAATGTTCTCCCAGTTCTGTTTATTTTAATCTGCATCAGTTCCTGCAGATTGTTCCAGCTTTTTCTGAAATCATTTTGCTTATCATTTCTTATTGCACAATAGTATTCCACTACCAACATGTACCACAATTTGTTCAGAAATTCCCCAATTGATGGACATCCCCTCCATTTCCAATTGTTTGCTAGCACAAAAAGAGCAACTATAAATATTTTTTACAAGAAGGTTCTTTCCCCTTTTTTATTATCTCTTCCTCATGTCTAGTTTCTAGCCTCTCCATGAACTGGAGACACTTTCCAAGAGATCCAAATTGCAAACACTGTGCATTTTTTACAATCCTCATCCTAATTGACCTTTCTAAAAACATTTGAGCCTCCCAACCACTTCTTTCTTAATACTGTCTCCTCTTTTGGCTTACATATCTGTAATCTCTTGGGTATATTGATACCTCTCTGATTCATCTTTATCTCATATGATGGTTCTTCTATCATGTTACCACCTAATACAAACATTTTCAGCCCTTCTCTGATTTTTTTCTTTTTAAAATTTTTTCCCAATTATATGTAATAATAATTTTTAGATTTTTTTCAAAATTGTAAGATCCAAATTCACTTTCTCCCTTTCCTCATTCCTCCCAGAGATGGTAATCAATTTGATCTGGGTTATATATTTATTAACATGCAAAATGCACTTTCATATAGGCCATTGTTTTAAGAGAATACTCATATGAAATCAAAACTCCGAAATAAAAACAAAAAAGTGAAAAACACGATGCTTTGATCTCTATTCTGAGTCTTACAGTTTTTTGGAGGTGGATAGCACTTTGTCATAAGTCCTTCAGAATTGTCTTGAATCTTTGTATTCCTGAGAGAAGCTCTCACAGTTGATCATAGAACAATATTTTTGTTGTTGTGTACAATGTTCTGGTTCAGCATAATATAGGTCTTCTCAGCTTTTTCTGAAATCATTCATTTCTTATGGAACATCCCATCACCATCATATACCACAGTTTGTTCAGCCAATAACCAATTGAGAGACATCCCCATAATTTCTAAATCTTGGCTACCATGAAAAAGAGCCACTATAAATATTTTTATATGAATAAGTTCTTTCCAATTTTTTTTTTGTTTCTTTGAGATCTAGTGGTATTACAGGATCAAAGGGTATGCATAGTTTTATAATCTTTTGGGTGTCATTTCAAATTGCCCTCCAGAATGGTTGGATAAGTTCACAACACCATTAGTGTCCCAATTTTGCCATGTCCCCCTGCAACATTTATTGTTTTTTCCTTTGCCAATCTGATAAGTGTGAGGTAATACCTAAGACTTGTTTTAATTTGCATCCATTTAATCAAGAATGATTTGTAATATTTTTTTCATGATTATTGATAGCCTTGATTTTCATATCTGAAAAATGCTTGTTCATATTCTTTGACCATTTGTCAATTGGGGAAATACTTATATTCTTATTAATTTGACTCAATTATGTATACATATGAACATATATAAATGAGAAAAGAGGCCTTCATCAGAGAAATTTGTTGTAAAATTTTTTTGTTCCCCTTCTAATCTTATTTACATTAGTTTTGTTTGTACAAACCCTTTTTAAATTTAATATAATCAAAATCATGCATTTTATATCTCAAAATATTAACATTTAGTCATAAATTTGACGACAGGTGAACTCACTAATTTAACTTCAAATTAAACTAAATTACCTCCCCAAATTTGCTTATGGTATCACCCATTATGTCTAAATCATATTGCACATTTTGACTTTATCTTGGGATAAGGGACATATGGTCTACACCTGTTTGTTTTTGTTTGTTTGTTTGTTTTTAATTTTATTTATTCAATTTGGAACATTATTACTTGGTTACAAGAGTCATATTCTTTCCCTCCCTCCCCTCCCCCCACCCCTTCCCGGAGCTGCAATTCCACTGGGTTTTACATGTGTCCTTGATCAGAACCTATTTCCATGTTGTTGATGTTTGCACTAGGATGTTCATTTAGAGTCTCCATCCCCAATCATATATCCCTATCGACCCATGTAATCAAGCAGTTGTTTTTCTTCGGTGTTTCTATTCCCACAGTTTTTACTCTGAATGTGGATAGTGTTCTTTCTGATAGATCCCTCCAAGTTGTTCAGGATCACTGCATTGCCACTAATGGAGAAGTCCATTACATTTGATTTTAACACAGTGTATCAGTCTCTGTGTATAATGTTCTCCTGGTTCTACTCCTCTCACTCTGCGTCAATTCCTGGAGGTCATTCCAGTTCATGAAATTCCTCCAGTTTTTTATTCCTTTTTATTCCATTGAGCACAATAGTATTCCATCACCAACATATACCACAATTTGTTCAGCCATTCTCCAATTGAAGGGAATCCCCTCATTTTCCAATTTTTTCCACCACAAAGAGCACAGCTATGAATATTCTTGTTCAGGTCTTTTATTGTCTCTGGTGTATAAACCCAGCAGTGATATGGCTGGATCAAAGGCAGACATTCTTTTAGTGCCCTTTGGGCATAGTTCCAAATAGCCCTCTAGTATGACCTGCAGTGCATTAATGTCCCAACTTCTTCATGTGCTTTTTAAATAGTTTTTATTTCTTTAACTGAAAATTGCCTATTCATGTCTCTTGTCCATTTATCAATTGGAGAATGGCTTGATTTTTTGTACAATTGAATTAGCTCTTTATAAATTCGAGTAATTAAACCTTTGTCAGAAGTTTTTGTTATGAAGATTTTTTTCCAATTGGTTGCTTACCTTCTAATTTTGGTTGCATTGGTTTTGTTTGTACAAAAACTTTTTAATTTGATGTAATGAAAATTATTGATTTTACATTTTGTAATTTTTTTCTAACTCTTGCTTGGTCTTAAAATCTTTCCTTTCCCAAAGATCTGACATGTATACTATTCTGTGTTCACCTAATTTACTTATAGTTTCATTCTTTATATTCAAGTTATTCACCCATTCTGAGTTTATCTTGGTGTAGGATGTGAGGTGTTGATCCAAACCTAATCTCTCCCATGCTGTCTTCCAATTTTCCCAGCAGTTTTTATCAAATAGTGGATTTTGGTCCCAAAAGCTGGGATCTTTGGGCTTATCATAGACTGCCTTGCTGAGGTCACTTACCCCAAGTCTATTCCACTGATCCTCCTTTCTGTCTCTTAGCCAGTACCATATTGTTTTGATGACCACTGCTTTATAGTATAGTTTGTAATCAAGTCCTCCTTCCTTCGCATTTTTTTTCATTATTTCCCTGAATATCCTTGATCTTTTGTTCCTCCAAATGAACGTTATGTTTTTTTTCTAATTCAGTAAAAAAGCCTTTTGGAAGTTCGATGGGTATGGCACTAAATAATTAAATTAATTTGGGTAGGATTGTCATTTTTATTATGTTAACTTATCCTTCCCATGAGCAATCAATGTTTTTCCAATTGTTTAGATCTAGTTGTAATTGTGTGGACAGTGTTTTGTAGTTGTGTTCATATAGTTCCTGTGTTTGTTTCGGGAGATAGATTCCTAAGTATTTTATATTGTCTCGGGTGATTTTAAATGGAATTTCTCTTTCTAATTCTTGCTGCTGAGATGTGTTGAAAATATATAGAAATGCTGATGACTTATGTGGGTTTATTTTGTATCTTGCAACTTTGCTAAAGTTGTTTGATTATTTCAAATAGCTTTTTAGTTGATTCTCTAGCATTCTTTAAGTAAACCAGCATATCATCGGCAAAGAGTGATAGCTTGGTCTCCTCATTGCCTATTTTAATACCTTCAATTTCTTTTTCTTCTCTAATTGCTACTGTTAGTGTTTCTAGTACAATGTCAAAGAGTAGAGGTGATAACGGGCATCCTTGTTTCACTCCTTATCTTATTGGGAAGGCTTCTAGTTTATCCCCATTGCAGATGATTTTGGCTGATGGTTTTAGGTATATACTGTTTATTATTTTTAGGAAAGGTCCTTCTATTCCTCTGCTTTCTAGTGTTTTCAATAAGAATGACTGTTGTATTTTGTCAAAGGCTTTTTCTACATATATTGAGATAATCATGTGATTTTTGTCAGTTTGCTTGTTAATATGGTCAATTATGTGGATGGTTTTCCTAATATTGAACCATCCTTGCATTCCTGTTATAAATCCCACCTGATCATAGTGAATAACCCTCATGATCACTTGCTGGAGTCTATTTGCTAGTATCCTATTAAAGATTTTTGCATCTATGTTCATTAAGGAGATTGGTCTATAGTTTTCTTTCTCTGTTTTTGTCCTGCCTGGATCAGTACTATGTTTGTGTCATAAAAGGAATTTCGTAGAACTCCCTCTTTGCTTATTCTGTCAAATAGTTTGTATAATATTGGGGTTAGTTGTTCTTTGAATGTTTGATAGAATTCACTTGTGAATCTATCTGGTCCTGGGGATTTTTTCTTAAGGATTTCTTTGATGGCTTGTTTAATTTCTTTTTCCAATATGGGATTGTTTAGGTATTCTATTCCTTCCTCTGTTAGTCCAGGCAGTATGTATTTTTGTAAATATTCATCCATATCACCTAGATTGCCATATTTATTGCCATATAATTGGGCATAATAGTTTTTAATGATTGCCTTAATTTCCTCTTCATTAGAGGTGAGGTCTCCCGTTTCATCTTTGATATCTTTTCTATTCATCCACCATTATGTTTCTTAGTCAGTACTGTGATAGAGGCTGGCACTAGAGAAAAAGTGCCAGACTGAAGGGTATATGAAATTGATCACCTCGATGAGGGAAGGGCCCCAGGAAGTGAATTTCCAGAGGAGAGAAGACTCTGACTGGGAGAGCAGTGAGGGTCTCTCCATCTTGAGACGTCGAAGAGATAAGGTGGATAAAGACTTTCTCCTGAGGGTTACCCACTTCTCCCAGGTGACTGGAAATCCTTCCCCCCAACACTTCTCAATTGAAGGGACTTTCTGAAGAGAAACCTGAGCAGACTTTACCTCAGCTCCTGTTGCCCAGGGGGTGAGTCAACCTGACTTTCTCTCTGAGATTAAAATTAAATATTCAAATACTCCAATTATTTTATAAGATTATTAATAATAATAACCCAAAGTAAAGTGAGAGAAAGAAAGAAAGAAAGAACATTTTTATAGCCACATTACTAAGAAAAAAGATGATGAGGGCATAATTACAGAAACTTTTAACAAAATGTCAGGACATACCTGAGGATGCTAAGGAAAGGAATTCTGGGGGAATACTAAAGGAATTATGGGGAACTTAGTCCTGGGGTATAAAACTCCAACTACACAGGAGGAAATAGATAGTAAAACTATACTAGTGAGAGACCTCGACCTTCCTCTATCAGAGCTAGATAAATAAAACCAAGAAATAAATAAGAAAGAACTAAGAGACGTGAATGAAATCGTAGAAAAATTAGAGTTAATAGATATAGCGAGGAAAGTAAATAGGGATAAAAAGGAATATACCCTCTTTTTAGCAGCACATGGTATATTTACAAAGATTGACCATGTACTATGATGTAAAAACTTTGCAAACAAATACAGAAAAGCATAAAATGTAAATGCAACTTTTCAAATGATTATGTGATAAAAAATTATAATTAGTAAGGGTACATGGAGAGGCAAATTAAAAATTAATTGGAAATTAAATAATCTAATCTTGCTGGGGAAAAATCTTCTGGTGAGTGAATTAAAGACTGACTGATTTCTCTCAAGGCTTAAGCCTAGGCTGGCCTAGCCCTTTTCCCATTATTTCCTCTTACTCTCTCCCTGTCTTTTTCCCTAATTCCTTATTTGTATTAATTAAAATCTCCATAAAAACCCAGCTGACTTGGGTATTTCATATTTTGGGTGGGTGTGAACTCAGGGTGGAGGTGGTAGGGTTGGAAGCATGGGTGGGGTGTGAACTTAGAATGGAGGTTGTAGGATCAGAAGCATGGGTGCAGTGAGAATTTGGAGTGGAGGATGTGGGATTGGAAACATGGGCAGGGGGAGGAGTGGGTTGGTTAGAAGTAGGGTTTTCTGAGGCCGAGGGGGGCAGGAAGAGCAGTGGGTTGGCCAGGAGGGTTAATGTCCAGAGCAGGTGGGACAGAGATTCTGATAATGTTCTTAACTCTCTTTTAATGCTTCTCATAAAAGTTACGATCTCCCCATGACTTTCCTCTATAAGCTCCCCTATAAGCTCCTGCTGAGTATTTAGTTCTGCATTTTGTTCAGTAGTAGAAGGAACACTCAGTTGGTTTGACTGAGAAGTGGGTTTTGTACGGAAATACAATATTACAGCTATAACAATCAAAATCCCAAGGGGGAGTACTATGCAACGAATGCTAATTTTACAAGGTTGGTCATGGAGCTGAATAGCCAGTTGTTAAGTACGTTGTGAACTGGCTGTATCCACATATTTCTAAATTAAACACGTGGGGAGCAGGGCAAAGCCAAAATTTTCCCCAGGTATCCCTTAATCCTAATTTAGGCAGTTGTTCCCTAAAGGAACGAATACTTAGAAGCAGCTCTCCTAGCAAGGACCTTAGGGCCCTGTTGCTAAGATTTAAAACAGCTGTATTCTATTTCACTTAAGGAGAATCAAAATGTTTTTACTCACCCATTCTTGCAGCTGTATTTTGAAGCTGAGTTAGCAATGTTTAAAAAAGATTGACTGATAGAGCAAGTAATAAAGAGAGAAAGGAAAGAGATTTCACAGAAATTTTTGAGGGTTTTCGTCACAAACCTACGTGGTCTGCCATAAACTGTTACAGATAAAAGAGTGGTTGACATAAACTATGACTGGGAAAATATGGTTTCAAGACAGCGTCTTGAGTTAAATAAAAAATAAAGTGGTCACCATGGGAAAATTCCCAAAATATGAAATACCCAAGTCAGCTGGGTTTTTATGGAGATAAAAACACCACAAGATTTGTCCCAAGTAAGATTCTAGTGTTTAGAAAGACCCACCAGTTCAGTTCCTGAGTTCCACTTCAGCTTCCAAGGCTGCATTTCCTTTCAGCCACCGAGACAGAGACCAGCCTCCTATTTAGGCTCCATAGCTGAATTAAATTTTTAGAGGCCTTCTGACCTCCTTTTAAAGAGAATTTTCTCCTATGTCACCTCCCCTAAGTTTTCATGTCTACCAATCACAGTAGACATTTTTACAGGACTGACCATTCCTAATTCACACCTTGTTATCACCTTCTCTGGGTAGACTAAAACCTCACACCTCTTGCTAAACTTGCTTGAACTTTTAGTGATTAATTTGACCTTCATAGTTACTTAGCACCTTTTTGTATTAGATATAAAAATTGACTGAGCTTAAGGGCTTTTGCCTCAGTATAAGTATGAGTTAAGTACTTTTTCATTGTTCATTAAGGAGTTCACAACTTTATCTTCCCCTAAAGTATGCTTAAGTATGGGTGGAATAATGTTCGAGTTTCCACCTATATTCCTGACCAAAGTCCCTTCATTGTTTTAAAATGGGGAATGGTCCTAACCAAATATTCTAAGGTAGAGTCTGAGAATTTTTAAGATTCACAATCTGAGAAATTTTAGGATTCTCAAGACAGAGAGACCCTCACTGCTCTCCTCACCAGAGTCTCTCCTCATGATTCCACTCCTGGGGCCCATCCCTTGTCGAGGTGATCAATTTCACATACTCTTCAGTCTGGCACTTTTTGTCTAGTGCCAGTCTCTATCACAGTACCAGATTGTTTTCATGAATACTGCTTTATACTACAATTTGATACCCAGTACTCATTGGCCACTTTTCCTCATATTTTTATTTTCATTAATTCCCTTTATATTCTTAACCTTTTGTTCTTCCAGATGAGATTTGTTATTATTTTTTCTAGTTCTGTAAGATAATTTGTTGGTAGTTTGATTGGTATGACACTGAAGAAACAATTTAGGTAGTATTGTCATTTTTATTAGCTCAGCCTAGGTTTGAACAATATATATTTTATTTTTTAAATATTTTTCCATTTTTCCATGATTCATTTTCTTTTCCTCCCCTCTTCCCTCCCCCCCCCCGCCCCCAGGTGACAAGCAGTTCTACTGGGTTGTACAAATGTTATCACTTGCTTTCTATTTTCATATTATTCATTTTTGTTATAGAGCAATTATTAAAGCCTAAAATTCAAATCATATATCCATATATATATATATATATATATACATATATATGTGATAAGTGATGTCATATGTTTTGCTTTTGCATTTCTATTTCTATAGTTCTTTCTCTCAATGTGGATAGCAATATTTCACATAAGTCCTTCAGGAATGTCCTGATTTGTTGCATTGCTATTAGTAGCAATGTCTATTACATTGGATTTTTCCACAGTGTTTTACTTTCTGTGTACAATGTTCTCCTGGTTCTGCTCATTTCATTCTGCATTAGTTCATTGAGGTTTTCCCAGTTCATATCAAAATCCTTCAGATCATCAAACTTTACAGAACAATAGTATTCCATCACAATCATATACCATAATTTGATCAGCCATTTGTCCAATCAAGAGACAATCTTTCATTTTCTAGTTTTTTGGTTTTTTTTTTTGCCACCATAAAGAGTGTGGATATGAATATTTTTGTACGAGTAGTTTTCCTTATCTCTTTGGGATACAAATCTTTGATTTTTAGGATTTCCAATTTGGTCTTTTGTTTGAGGTTGTTTAATTTGTCCTTTTTCTGCTTTTTTAGTTGGATGCCCAATTTGGTAATCTCTTTCTCTTTTTTGTTAATATGGACACTCAGGGCTATGAATTTTCTCCTGAGTACTGCTTTTGCTATTTCCCAAAATTTTTGATATGTTGTTTCCTCATTGTCATTCTCTTCAATGAAATTGGTAATTGTTTCATGATTTGTTCTTTAACCAACCAGTTTTGGAGAATTAGATTATTTAATTTCCAATTAATTTTTAATTTGCCTCTCCATGTACCCTTACTAATTATAATTTTTATCACATAATCATTTGAAAAGTTGCATTTATGATTTCTGCTTTTCTGTATTTGTTTGCAAAGTTTTTACATCATAGTACATGGTCAATCTTTGTAAATATACCTTGTGCTGCTGAAAAGAAGGTATATTCCTTTTTATCCCTATTTACTTTCCTCGCTTTATCTATTGACTAATTTTTCTAATTAGAAAGTTTCTAATTTTTCTAATTAGAAAGTTTCTGTAATTATGCCCTTATCATCTTTTTTCTTAGTAACGTGGCTAGAAAAATGCTCTTTCTTTCTCTCACTTTACTTTGGGTTATTATTATTAATAATCTTATAAAAATAATAATTGGAGTATTTGGATATTTAATTTTAATCTCATACTCCTTAAGCCAATATTTTTCAATTGCTCAGATCTGCCTTTATTTGTGTGATGATTTTTTATTTTTCAAAATTTGATTCCCATCTTGACTTATTTTTGGATTTGCAGACTCAGGTTTCTAACTAACAACTATCTGTATCTGCTTTGATATCTTATAAACCCTTTAAATTCATTCCCCAAACTGAATTTATAATCTCCATCTTGCTGGCACTACTTACTCCTCTACTAATCACTGCCCCTAGACTAGAAGTTCTTACTCTCTTCTCTTATGTTTTATACATCAGTCAATTTCAATGTTTCAACAGATCCAAGATCTTATTAATATAGATCCTGCCCATCTGGTATTTTGCCTTCTTTGTGTCTCCAGCACTTAGTATAGTGCTTGGCACATTGTAAGCAACTCCCAGTTGCACTGATAAGTTCAGTCCCTAGAGCAATGATGGCTAACCTATTATAGACTGTGTGTAGTGCCCCTCCCCAGAAGTGCTGCTTGTGCCTATCCCCCTTCTTGCATGCATGCCATAGTTTTGCCATCAGGGCCCTAGACTGTAGCCCCTAAAACCTTCCTCAGGGTTCTCAAGGTAGTTGTGAGGGAGTAGAGCTATCTTTCTAATCCTCATAAACCCCTAAGGGTATACATCTTGCCAAGATTGCAGTTGTTATCAGTCAACCAGGCTCAATTAGAGAAGGATATTAACTAAAATGATAATTAGTTAGAACAGTTGAAACATAAACATCCCCATGAACTAGGGACACATTCTCCCATCAGTACATACAGAGTTCAAGAGAAAGTAAACATAAGATTAGAAGGGACATTTTTCAGCAAAGGGGTAACTTGGCTCCTGGTCACTGAAAGTTCTTTTCTCTCTTTTATAAGATGCTTAAAAAGTTCTCCTTAGACAGTGTAGTTTTTTTCTTCAGCTAGTCTAAACTTTTCCTGAGTCACATCACTTCCAATTTATCTAATGGTTTCTCAGCACTTAAATTTTTTAAATTATCAAGCATTTATTTTTTTCTCTCCTACCTTTGTGTCATTTAAAAAAAGTGGATGCCATAAACTGCATTTTAAGGCCATATTATAATTAAAATGGTTGATGTTGTAAACTGTAGTGAGTTAAAATGGTGGAAGATATAAATTGTGATAGATATAAGAGAGAGTAAGTAAATTTGACCTCAGAAATATGTTTCATTACAGTGTCTTGGTTTTTAAATAAAATATAAGGTGGTCGCCTGGGAAATATTCCCAATTATTCAATATACCCAAGTCAACTGGGTTTTATAGAGATTTAATTAATAATACAATGAGTAATTAAAGGAAAGAGAGAAAGAGGAAATAAGTATGAAGGGCCTTAAGCCAACATGGCCTAGACCTGAGTCTTAAGAGAGAGAGATCAGTCAGTCAGTCTTTTATCACTCACCACAAGATTTGTCTTAAGCAAGGATGTCTGGGGAACAGAGTCTCCCCAGAGGGAGTTCCAGCCAGAGTCAGCCTCCCAAGGGACTTCTTCTCAAGAGATCTTCAAAGGGCCTCCTCCAAAAGGTTCTATCTCCAAGGATCCAAGGAATCTATCTCCAAGCCTCCCTTGCTCAAGAGATTCCTTTCTTATATAGGGGTTTTTTTTCCTATGTCACCTCCCCTAAGTTCTCCCATCTACCAATCACCGTAAATGTTTTCTAAAAGACAGCCCATCTGAATTCCAACTAAGTTGACTAATCCTCTCAGTAAATCTGAACCAGAGAAAACACAGCTGAGTCGACTAATCCCATCAAGAGAAAACCTGCCCAACCTTTATAGGTACCTAGCATCCCATTGTATCAATTCTAAAAACAGGCATGACTCAAAGAACTTCCTGCCTCATCATAAGCATGGGTCCAAGTACTTTCATTGTTTAGCAAGGAGTTTTTTCCCCTAAAGCAGTCTTAAGTACGGGTGGAGTAGAGGTCCTCCCATTTCTGATCCTGGTGAGTTCTCACATCAAAATGGGGAATGTTTCCAGTAGGGAATTTGTTCCAATGGAGGATTCCTCAATGTGGAAATTTTTAACATTCACAAGTCTGAGAAATTTAAAGATTTACACCTTCCCAAGGGGAAAAAAAGAAAAACAAAACCCTTATAACAAATCTGCATAATCAAATGTATTCATATATTGGCCATATTCAAAAAGCATGTCAGAGACATCTAAACTAATAAAGTCTTTTTTACACTTGGTATGACTGATTGATTTGATTCAAGAGATGAATTCCCATCTAATTATTATAACAGGGACTATACCATTTTATCATTTACTTTAGGTAGAATGGGATAATTTGAATAATTTACTCAGCACCTTTCCCCTCCTACACATGAATGAAAATACATGGATATGTTAGAAACCAGTAAGGTGTGAGTTTTCGATTTACTCCAACCTGCTTAGCCTAGCAACCAGGAATGTATACACCCCTACTTAAAGATTAAGTGTTGAGGAGGAAGGCCTATGACAGACATGTGCTAGAAAGTGACAAATAAGAAACAACTGACACACACCCCTGGGCAGTCATAAGTCAAGCTTAAGCTACCATTGGTACATGTGAGACGCAGGAAGTGATGTAAAGAACAGTCTATATATTTCGTGTCACTTATGCTCTCCAGCCTCTCTAGCAGAGAGATGGCTCTTGCTCTCACAGATGTTGGTCTCTGTCAGCAGTGTGGGGAGTGCTGGGTGACGTTTTGGCGTCTTGGCGGTTGGCATTTGCAGCTTGCTGGTAAGGGACTAGAGAAGCTCAGTAGCGTGGGTTAGGTGAGGTGTCTTCCCTAAGCAACCTGGGTGAGTGATTTAGGCTGATTACTTTTTCCTTTACCTCCTAAAACCACTATCCTCTTAGGAGGCCCCTCATCTCAGAGTAGACCTCATGGCTGGAAGCCAAGCTAGTTTTAATCTTCTGAGGAGGCCTCGTGGCTGAGTTCTCTGAACTTCCCTTGGCTTAGGGTAGGCCTGAGAAATCTTATACCTTTTTCTCTCTTCTTCTTAATTCTTTCCCTTTATTGTAATTAAAACACCATAAAATTCCCAAACTGACTTGAGTATTTTTATTGGGATTGAATTAATCCCTGGTGACCACCAGTATAATATATTCAATCAATAACCCCTAAATTTACCCCTTACAAAGGAAGGAACTAGTTGAAAGGTTCAAGATTTGTGAGAGGAGACATTCAAAGCCTAGTAAAATAAATTTCCATATTATTTATTTCTGAAAAATGTAGGATCATTCTTTATGTTAAGAGAATCTATTAATTCAGGAGGTAGGGGGTATGCTTCATTATTGATATTCTGGAATTGTGGTTACATTAATAAGAGTTCTTAAATCTTTTAAAAATTGTTTTTCTTTAAAGTAATGTTATTGTACAAATTGTTCCTTTAATTTTGCTCATGTTATTCAGCAGCAGCATCAGAAGTCTTCCTGAATTTCATTGAAACCATCTGTTTCATAGAGTACAATAATCTTCCATTACATTTATAAACCTTAATTTGTTCAGCCATTCTCTTATTGATGGGACCCCTTTATTTTCTAGTTCGTCATCACTACCAAAAAAAAAATTCTTTTGAATATATGGATAATTTTCTTTTTCTGATATTGAAGTATATTCCTAGGATTATTATCACTTGGTCAAAGAATATGCACAATTTAATGCCTTTTGGGGCATAGTTGAAAGACAACAAATATTCTGGAATCTGTATTTCAGAGATACAAGTATTCCCTCTCAGTCCAATTAATCTTTTATTTACAAAAGTGGTAGAAAGAGTGAAAGTAGAAGAATACAAAAGGGTAGAGAAGACATTAACCTATCTAACTAAGTATTGTTCCAGTGCTTGGCTCAGCCAGGACTTATTAACCTTCAATCAGGATTAAATTATCTCCATAAGACAGGAAAGGAAAACCAGCTATCTGCTCACCCAAGTTCCCTTTAAGAGGCAGGTCAAGACAATGACTTGAGCTGAAGATGACTCCCAAAGACCAGCTTCCTTCTTGGAGTGACTCTCTTCTTGGAGTCCACTCTTTCTCTCCTCAGAAATTCAGGGCCTTTATAGTGGCTTCTTGTCTCCTCCCTTCTTCACATGGGCCAATCACAGCTTCCAAATTGTCTAGCACTTCCCAGGGGGCAGTGTTTGTGGAAACTTATTCACACCTTCTGGAGGATGTGAACTCTTAACAGCATTCACAAGTTTCTGACTGTTTAAGGGTGGAGCTCTCCCAAGTATCTTGCTGGCTTCTCACCTAGCACTAGGTGTTAATTCACTAAGTGGTTTTTGAGCTCTTCCACCCAGTTCAAGCTTGTGTGGATTCAAAGTTATTATTAACCAAAGTGTTAACACCCAACTAGGCAAAGAGAATAAAGAATTCCTTTTTCACAAGTGTGAACTCAAAGTGAACAAAGAGAACCAAGAATTTCATTTCTCACCTGTCTAGGGTAAGGTACAGGGTTCACATACTGAGTGATGGTTTCAGTTTGGGCACTCTGGTCTCTAAAAGGTCTGTCATCACTGGTCTATACTTTTGAACACTCCATTATTATAGGCTTATATTATGTAAGAGAAATAATTTCCTTTATCTTTCTCCTCTTTTCTTCCCCTGTATAGTTCCCTCTCCTTCCTATTTCTGTCTTCTCCTGAAGTTGTCAAAACAAAATAAAACCATCTCAGAGCCTCTCGTCTGCCATATTTACCTTTCTCTATGATCCTTAAATATATCAGGATTCCAAGAAGACATTTATTTTTCATCCCCCATTAGCATGTAAGCAATTCAACTACACATAACGTCTTCCAATTGAATAAATATGTTTACCTTTCTATGTTTATTTTAGATTCTGTTTTTCTACTTCTAAATGTAAACTGTATTCTGATCTTTTCATCAAGAATGCTTGAAAACCCTCTTTCATTAAAGGTCCATTTCCCCCTTGTCTTATTACATATACTTAGTTTTGTAGATTGTATGTATGAATGTAGATTACTCTTGGTTTTAAGGCTTTATATTTTGCCTTGTGAAATATCATAATCCATCCCCAAAGGGCTACAAAACCGTGCCTACCCAGCAATACCACTACTAGGTCTGTATCCCAGAGATCAAAGAAAAAGGAAAACGACTAGAATATACAAAAATATTTGTAACAGCTCTTTTTGTGGTGGCAAAGAATTGGAAATTGAGGAGAATCAATTGGGAAATAGTTGAACAAGCTGTGTTATAGCAGATCATTGTGATGAAATACTACCATGCCATAAGAAATGACAAGCAGGATGCTTCCAGAAAAACATGTGAACTAATGTACAATGAAATGAACCAGGAGAACATTATACCCAACAATAGCAATATTGTATGGTGATCAACTGTGAATGACTTAGCTGTTCTCAGCAATACAATGATCCAAGAGTGTTCCAAAGGACTTAAGATGAAAAATGTTATTTACCTTCAGAGAAAGAATGGATGAAAGCTGACAGTAGATTGAAGCATACTTTTTTATTTATTCTTTTTTGTCTTAATTTTTTTTGTAACATTGCTAATATGGAAATATTTTGTAGGACTGAAATTGATATAAATTTCTTA
The DNA here is from genome assembly GCF_027887165.1 of Monodelphis domestica. NCBI lineage: Eukaryota > Metazoa > Chordata > Mammalia > Didelphimorphia > Didelphidae > Monodelphis > Monodelphis domestica. The sequence continues at coordinate 166,318,364 of NC_077227.1, read as the reverse complement.
CTTCCTCAAGGAAAGGGAGGGTAGAGAGGGTGAGAATATGAAACTCAAAACTTTTTAGAAAATGAATATGATCTGTGTGACCCTGGGCAAGTCACTTGACCCCCATTGCCTAGCCCTTACCACTCTTCTGCCTTGGAGCCAGTATTGACTCCAAGACAGAAGGTAAGGGTTTATATTTAAAAAAAGAAAGAAAGAAAGAAAATGAATGTGATGAAACAAATACAAAAGAGGGGAAAGAGCAGGGGTAGGAGAAGGAAGAAGGAAGAGATTTTGGAACTCAATTTTAGAAATCAAATGTAAAAGTTGTTTTTGCATATATTTCAGAAAAAATAAAATATATAAAAATGAATGATAAGGGAAGATGGCAGAATAGGGCTTGAAGTGTCTTCACCTTCCTAATATTCTCCACAAACAATGAAAAATAACTCCATAGAATCGATGCTAAAAACAGATAGGAGCTGGGAGTGGAGCTGAACAGTGAGAGACTAGGGAGGAAGATTTCTGGGGCAGAAGCAGAGCAAACAAAGAATCAAGGCATTCCTTGGGGGAAGGAGGTAACCTCATCTAGTTTGCTGATCCCCAAGCTTGCAATCCCAAGGATTTTACTAGAGTCCACAGGTGGAAAGCTCTGACAACAGCTTTGTCTGTTTCAGCCTTGGCTCCAGAGATCCCCACTCTGGTCCACAGCTGGGGATTGAAGGAACAGACACTATGGAATCTTTGGCCCCCAGGTCTTCAGGGTAGGAACTTAAGCCTAAATGGTAACAAAGAAGGGACTTTGGAGGCTCAAGGAACTCAGACTTGTAAGGATGATATTAGAAAATAAGTATTGTTTTATTAGTTTAGGGATAAGAAGTAACGTAGCTGGCTTGAGAAAAGAACTGGAGTTTGGAGCAGAGCTGAGAGAGTGTGTTAATTTCAGATGTGACAGTTATAACCATTTTTCTATGTCAATTACTCTCTCTGGTGGTTGGCAGAGACTTACTCTCAGAGACTCTCTCAGGACTGGAGGAGGTAACATCTTTGCCTCTCTCT